>NC_079335.1:104953634-105266134 GCF_029582105.1 Oenanthe melanoleuca | reverse complement strand
TAGTGGCCTTAAAATAAATCATCTCTCAACCTATCCCCACGCTCACATATGGTCTGCAGTCTCCTACATCTTGCTGGGGTTTACAGTTCTGCAAGGAGAGCTGTGACAGAGGAGAACCAAAACCCTCAGGGCTCTTACTCCAATCAGCAGGACAGATAGAGGTAAAAATAGAAGCAGGAGCATCCGAAGTCTAATGTGCCCATGAAGGTCAGGAAAGTCTTTGTTAGTGGCTTTCTTGCTTGCCAGAAAGGACCTTGTAAGGATACGACTCTGCAGTGAGTTTCTTGAGTATTTTGACAGAATGATTTCCTGTCTTGATTGAGGAGGAGCCTTAATCCAGAATCACACAAATAGGTTTTTACAGGGTATAACAGGAGCTCCTGTAAGTCTGACAGAGGCCATGACTGAAAGTTTATTTGCTTTCATTCTCTTTCCAGAGATGGAGTGTTTCACTTTTCAGAAGCATACACTAGTTCTTTAATTTAATTTCAAATAGCACAGAGAAGTGATTTCTTTGAGGCTTCTTCTCTGCAGAGCAGAAGAGGCATCTCTAATCAAAGCCAGAACTCTGAATCATGATTTTTTTTGCTCCTCTGATTCAGGTACAATATATTTTAGGCTTTCAGCTCCTATGGCCTGTACTGCTCTTTCTGAACTTGCAGGCTTTTCCATGGTGTGAACACCTCGTGCTTAGGGTGGGCAGCACTTCATGGCTACCCATCAGTGCCATGGGAGGAGACATATGTGCCCTCAAAAAAAGCCCTACTAGTTTTGAGCTAAAGAAAATTTCAAACTGCAGTAAAAACGGGCCTCACTTTGTTATCTGTGATGGAGACAGGCTGGTTTACACCAGTAAAGAAATTAGGAACCAAGGACAAACAGCCTTAGGAAGAGAGGTGGGAGGTATTCACTCCTGTTTCACAGTAACACAGTCAGGTTTAGAGCTCTGTTTATGTGGGGACACACTGCTCTTACCAGCTTAATTGGAAATCAGAAGACTCCATATTCTATTATATCAGATCTACACAATGTTTGCTACTCCTCGGGGAGGATCTTCATCATGCAGAACTCCTACTGCCTACACCTCTGTGTGTTTTCTGGAAACAACAAAGCTCCAGCACTTCAGCAACCATAAGCTTCTCACAATTTCATTAAACATTCATTACATCTTCAATGTGTACTTTCTGCAATTTTTTGTCCTATTCTGTGCTTCGTTTTATAGTAATAAGGCTTTTTAAGTAGTCTCTTTTGGAAGCTTTTTGTTGTCTTTTTTTTTTTTTTTCTTCCAGAAGAGGGAAGGCAGGCGAGAAAATAAAGGCAGAGATTTGCATGAGCCATTTACCAGGAATGGTGAGAAATAAGGAGGAAGATAGGGAAGGTATTGTTGAGACATATTTTAGATGTAAAAACTGTTGTCTTGTCCTGTGGTGAAAGCAAGAGGATGTTTTTACTTCACTGAGTCCCCCAGCTTGTTGCCACCCCGCACGGAGAAGGCGAAGGCTCGGCAGCAAGTACCCCAGTCCTGTGGTTTGCCCTACTGCTCACCAGTTGTGCATGCCCATGCTGCTCCAGAGGGAAACCAAAGCAGCTCCCTCCTGTGGGATGTGATCCTGTGATCCTCAGGCTCACATTCAGTGGTGCTCAGCAGCTTTGCCCACTGCACAGATTTTGTGGGGCCACGCCATCAGCGTTGAGAAGCAGAGCACAAAGTGAACCATAGAAAGCAGGTTAGACAGCTTTTGACACACAATTCTTATCCCTATAATAATTCCTGCTTGGAAAATAAAGTTCTGCATATACCTTGACTGTGCACTGTGTTAGACACCTCTGATGAGGTATAGTTTTGTTGTTCCTACAGCAGAGGCTACTTTGCTGTTTCCAGGAAACATCAGCCAGTGAGGAGGTGGAGCAGGCTAGAATTCCCTCTGCCCAGCCCGAGGGTACCCCTTGTGCATCAGGTCCACTTAGACAAGCTTGAGCAACCTGGGGAGCCTCTTCTGGCCTTTTGTGATGGTCAGAGTTCAAAAACTGAATGCAGGCAAGTATGTAAAGACAAAAATCCCACCTAAGAAGCTCTAGAAAAGAAATGTTGTTCTGAAAAGAAATAAAAGTATGGTATATAAAAAATGGCATTGTTCTTGATTTTTCCTTCTCTTTGTGAAATTGTCTCTTATTTTCCAAAGAGGAAATACAGTCCTTAAATTAGATCTCATGGGGATGCTGGCTCCAGAATTGTGAAAATTAATACACAAACAATTAAATTTGAAAACAAAAAAATCCCAACAATGAATCAGAAAAGAAGTCACTGACATTAAAATCAGAGTTATGCAAATTAAGTCCTAAACTCTCAGCCAAATTTAGGAAATTTTTTGATCTTTAATTCACTTCACTCTGCCATCAGAATCCTTCTTGCCTATTTTCCCCCAGGATAGAAGTCCATCATTAAATAATGGATGCATAAAACTCTCTTTTTATTGCTTCCTCTAAATAAAACTCTTTATAGGAAATACTGGAGAGGAGCAAAAATTAAGGATAAAAAGAAACTACAGTGATGGTAAGTGACAAACAAAGCCAAGGCTTGAAGAATTAATTTCATTCTCTGAATTACACTGATCTTATTTGCAAGGTCATTATATGCATCTTAGTTTTAGACTTCTGGAGAGTCCTACACATAGAGAAAGGAGTAAAAGAGTCTTCATTTGATGTGAAGTACACTGAGGTTTGGTTTACTTGTTTTTTTGTAAGCAGCTGGACTCCTGCAGTAGTACCCTGCAGAATCAGTGAAGCTATCACTTTGCCATTGCCAAACAAACCCTCTAAGCCACACCATCCATGGATTTGTGAGGTCTTCAGGTAACTCAGCAAAATTTGTTACATGAAATCCACCACAAACCACCACATCAAGGGAGAATTGCAACTTCTCAGGGTGGCTGGTGGGCCATGAAATTTGTATTTTGGCTTTAATAATGTTGTGTACATTTATGAATCTACCCAAAACACTTCAAGTGATCAGTATACATGTTACAGCCTGGACTGTGCTGCTCAGTACTGGGATTGCCCTTCTCTGAGCAGGCCTTCATGGATCCCAGGCAGGGTGTTCCTTTCTCCCTGGGGAAGGGACTTAGTGTCAGACTGATTGGTATTCTAAAAAGTCATGGCCCATAGAGATGTTCACAATTATCTAAGAAATATATCCACAGCTGTTAGTATATCTAGCTAGTTAAAAGCATGGAAAGGCAAAGTCATATGGGTGTAGATTAGAAAAAGCCACAAAAAACTTCTTCAGTAATCTTGGCTCAGTTTGTCATGGATAGGAGTTATGACACAACCAGATCTTTGGCATGACATGCAATGGGCTCAGCACCTTTTGTTTTGCAGCCAGTTGATTTCCAGGGAGGTGGTGATGGAGAAAGGGAACTGCTGTCTCTCTGGCAATAGTGGACTATTCAGAGCAAAGTTATAGCTGTTCATTTTAACTCCTGGAAAATCTCTATACATTTCAGAAGCTCAGCTGTAATTAAAAGTAGTAATTGATAGCAGATTAAAGGCTATATAATTAAAAATTACTTTTTTTTAACCACTATTAGATTATTAGATTACTAAAGATAAGGAGGCACTGTCCAATAAGACCCTTTTATACTTCCAGATTATTCTTGGCAGCTTCTGCAATGAAAATGTCAAGATAGCTACATTGAATGCCCTTGAATTAACAAGGCACATTATCATGTTTGCAAATTGTTGCCAAATTGCACTCATCAAAGGGGTATTTTACTTCACTGATTGTTCCCCTCACAGTAATACAGAACAAAGGCTCTAGAGATGGATGTCCTTGTGCAGTGGCATTTTTGTCATGTTGTCAAATCCCATTAATCTTCCTTTGGTTCATCTGTGCCTTTAAAATACCTGCAGTATTGCTTGTATTTCTGTATTATTATGTATTATGCTTGTCTAATGCATCTATGCAAGCTATAAACCTTGCAAGTGGCAGTAGAATTACAAGCCCTTTGCAGGGGGGATGAAGGCTCTATTGTCATTCATTATACAAACAGATTTATTAAAGAACTGCTGAAAGAAATGTTGTAAGACCCTCTTCAAAGTAATTAAATGTAAGCAGTCCTGCATTAGCAGCAGACTGATTCTGGTAGACCAGAAGAATATCTGTGGAGTTTATTTGTTTTCATATTTCATAATCTGTAAATTGATCTCACTTTTTTTGTAAGTCTTTGTAAATACAAAACTTGGTGTGCAGAGCTGGTCTCCAGAGTAGAGATGTTGTTGTTTACAATGTGTCATCTCGTCAGCTTTTAGCAAGGAACCCACTCAAAGTAAGCACTATAACTGTAACAGAAAGGAGCACAACATGCTTTTTTATCTAAAGTGGAAGGGGTGCTGGTGCTCTGAGACACAGGATAGTAGAAAAGTAGACTATTTGAAGTGCCCTGCTCAGAAACTTCCTATAAGAAACTAAAACTTCAGTTCTCCTAGGTAGTCTGACCTTTGGAAGGAAAGTGAACTTTCTTCAGAGATGCTGTTGACATCAGCAGAGGATAGGAGGATTGAGCTCCCTTTTGTCATCTTTCTTTCCTGTCTGCAAGGTAGCTTTAGAGGCTCCTCTTTAAAAACTCAAGTTTTAAATGTCCTTCCTGTGCCAAATTTCGGATTCAAGAAAGTGTATACATAATTTCACAAGTGAGGGGCTGTATGTGGGGCCCTAATGATGCAACAAATGTGTGGAGAACCTTTCATGGGAAGGAGAACCTGGGAAAAAAAAGTACAAAGATGTACATGCACCTTAAGTTCATAAAAATAATTTCTACATTCATTCCAATTTACCTTCTTATTCTGAAAGTTCTGGGCCTGGAGAAACAGCATAGCTTCTGCAGTATTCCAATATATGCCTACTTTGTCACTGAAATTTATGCTCCAGATTTGCCATACAATGCTTGAGAAACAATAGAAGTGGTGATTATCAGACCTAGCATGTAATCAGGAAGCAATTTTATTCAGGCAAAAATCAAGGACAGGGGTTCTACTCTCTTACCCCATCCAGTGTGCATCTGCATCAAGGAGATGCTTGACTACCTGGGTTTTATAGCTCTTTACACATCCATGGTGGCAGGAACCCACAGCCAGTTCTGATTCACAGAACACAACCAAAACAGTAAAAAGAAGCTGCACAGGCCTTTTTATATTTTTCTCTGGGAGCTCAGCATTTCAAGTGACACAGTTCAGCTAGGCTAGTGGGGAACCCAGGATCAGCCCCTTCCACAGTGCACACTGTGTTCCAATATATTCAGATAGCTACAGGTGCCTTCTCTTCCCCTGTCTTACAGATCTGCAGAGATTCAGCACAGAGAAAATTGAAAGGTGCAAGTAGCACTCTTTGCTGGCTCTGTCAGAAATGTTGGGGCTTTTTATTAACCTTATATCAATCATAATGAATGCAAAACTTGAAATAAATAGAAATACAAATATCAAAATTTCAGCTTGATGTGTGGGGTCTCTGATAAGTAGTCTTTTTAGAAATCCTGCCATTCACTTCCTGAATAACTGCTCTTTTACAGCACTTTCAAGAGCTAGCTTTTATAAGCAATTTCTTATCATTATCCACTTGTATTTTTCCTGTACTTGAAGCACCAAAGAAGCCACTCATTCTGTAGTCCCTGCATCCACTCTGCCAGCATCCCAGCAGCACACAGCATGCATATGTATATTAGCCAAGTGGAAAATTCCACTGAATGGGAGCTTTCATAGTACTCTTCCAGGCTTATACCGTTTCTGTGAGACAGGGGAGAGGAGGTATTCACTTTTAATAGGGCAGTTTGCCAAGAGCATTCACTGATTCCTGCCCTCCTTCCATATTCTGTGGGAAAACCACACGTGGAGATGGGCAGGGCTCCCATTTTGATGCATGCTCGTGTGTAGGAGTTAGAAGCCCTGGATTGCTCCCTGACACCTACTGTTCAAGAGCTGATTTACCTTCCTCTCTCAGTTACAATTCTAAGAGATTACTCCCCACCTCCCTTAGCCTACTTACCTTTTCCTTCCCACCAATAACAATTCACACCATCTCACCCTAACTCAGGAGTCACTGCAAGCCATCAAACACTGACAGATAAAAACTAGCTGTTTGGATGGAAAGGGAGCAGCTCAGACTTAGCAGATGACCAAGGAAGGGATGCACTGTGGCAGTGATGGAGATGCAGAGCAGGTATCAGCCAGGATGGACAGGCATCATGTCCTACTGGCCCAGCCACAGGGAGGCTGGGAACACTCATGGATGCAAGGGTGTGCTTGCTGTCCCCACAGAGCTGACACTGGTTTTGAGGAAGTGTGTATCTGAGTAGGGGGAAAAAAGCAGCAAGTGAATCCTGTAAGGGGAACATTAGGGTTGCTGAGAGGTCTACATGCAAATGTATAGAAACACAGACATTGTGTTACTCTGCAAAAGTGTGGCAGGATCCTTCTGAACACATGCACAGCAATGTGAGCTTGAATGTTGTGTTTGCCAGCAATCCCTCTGCAGCATTCCTGTCCTACATAAGCAGCTGCTTTAATACTGGTTCCAGGCTGAAGAATAAGAGGAAGGGATTGCAAGTGCATAAAATACACTACTCAGTAAGCATAGCAGTGCCTATTAAAAGCTTCTTCATTCCCCTTCTTGCAATACAGATCCAAGAGAAGTGCCTCTAAAACAAATTAATGGTAGAAGGAGCTACCAACAGCATGAAAATAAGCTGCTTAAAAATCCTGCTGTTAAAGAGACACAAGCTGGGTGCAGCTCTGTGCTGTGATTGCACACAAGTACACAAGATGATGCCTGACTTAGCTGATGGGCAGCTGTAACTGAACACATCCCTACAGGAAATTACTGCACTCAGCCAATTCCATTCCATGCCCTAGTCAATGCAGATGGTAGCAGTAGGACAAGCAAGTGCCATGGCAAGCACAGAGCCAGCAGATTAATAGCTACAAGGTAATAACAGCTATAAATTCAATCTAGCACACGCCAATCCAATCTGTCATTATCTTGAACCCTTTGAGCCAGCTCCTTCACAAGCAAGGGTTACTTGGGAAGACAAAAGTCATCACTCCAAACATGACCCTTTCCTTCTTTTTTTTTTTTCCTTCCCACTTTTTATGCTTAGCATGATTCTAGATGGCATCAAAAAGTCTCCTTATTTTTCATGAACATGGGAAAGAGGTGTGATGCTACCAGCAACAGAGAAAGATCTAGAAGAACATGATTAAACTGATGTAACAAAAAACATAAACAAAAACTCAAGCACCAGTGAGTCTGTAGTAAATGGGAATCAGGAAAGTAATAAAGCTGCCACTGTTATTTATGAAAATCATCATCATTTCTGGGTATTATTATTATTTATTATTATTATTATTATTTTCACTACAAGGCTGTACTTCACGGATAGCAGTTGAAGGTTTTCCTGATTGCATGAAGACTGCATGATCTCTGATACAGATTTGTGCACCAAATTCATGCCATTCCTATGTCTCATGTTATCAGCCTGTAGCTCAGCCTAGCTTTGGTGAAAAATCACATTTTTAATGTAAAAATGGAAGAAAAGGTACTTGTCCTGCAGTCTGGCCTTCTCACTTCTCACTTACATAACCACAAGTGAAAACAATGCTCTCTGCCAATTTTCTGATATGGTCTCACTGTATATTCCTGGCTCAAAATAATACTGTGTGACCCATATCATCACCCCCAATCACAGCCGTATTTCCAGCTAGGTTTGACACTCAGCTGCAGAGCATCTCTTTTCCCCCATTCTTTTTCAACAATGTGAAAGTGGAATCTGGATTAATCAAACCCTGCTGCTCACCACCTGCAGCACTTGGAATTTCCAGCTTTCAAGGCTACAGTGGTAACAGGAAAGGCTCATCAGGGCAATACAATGTAAAAATACAATTGCTTCAAACCAAGGGTACAAGTACTGGCCACATCATCACAGGAATAGGGAGGCTGCATTTTCTAAATTGAACTCAAGGCTAAATACTATCTCCTTGTAATTACTTATGAAATTACTAACTGGCAATAGATGTGGGACATCAAGGCTAAATGCTCAGAAATGTAGCTATTGCTCTGCTGGGTCCAGTTTACAGGAGAGCATATGTAGAGCACATAATGCCAGTGCCACCTGCTACTCGGAGGATCTGACCATTGACAGAGATAAAGGGGCAAGCTAAGAATGAAACCAGCCCAACAACTCCAAATCTTCCTCCTTTTCTTTAATGTTTAGGGTAGACTTTGTTCGTAGTTATAATGGAGCCTTTCACTTTTCTCTAATCCACTGGAAGAAATCCACTGATTTCCACTTTTTTTTGAAATCCACTTATTTATGGACACATAAAAAGTATTAGGAGATCTTCCTCATCAATTTCCAATTGATGAAGCAAGTCCTGAGCTTCACTTGAACAGATGAGTTCATTTCTGTAAACATTACAGCAAGTGGGAAGAAGTAAGCCCATTCTACACAAACTTCTAGGTGAACAAAAATGTTCTTAACAAAAATCAGGTGAAACTTAAACTCTTAAAAGTTTCTAATTAACTTAAAACCCAAAGAAAATTACACTATAGGAAAACAATAAAAATTTCAGTTTTTCAGATTTCAAGTTCTAGACACTTTTTAAAGTACCCTACTTTTCAAGATGAAAACTTTTTGCTTTGGAAAACAGCATTTTTTTCATTTTAGTGATGATGTAGTGAAACATACAAGGGTGCTGCATCTCATTGGGTTTAAAGCTTTAATAGGAAACTTATTTCAGTTGATGCCTCCTTATAGTAGGTTTTGGTTACTACAGATTGGCCCTTCCAAATAAAATATCATAAAAATCTTCTCATCTCTACATAAATATCAAAACAGAATTCATCACAAGTGCCTAGTTTTAGGAGGAAGCAACATTAAACTGAGTTTTGTGTAACTCTTCTAAAACACCTACATTTGTTTAAATAACACCTGGAATTTGATTTCAGGTAAGTGATGGGAATACTGAACTCCAGAGAAGCAGACTGATGGTGCCTGCGTCTGCACCCTGTAACAAAACTCGACTGTTTCTGGTTTCTGAGTGACAGGTTATTCAGTGTTGAGAGGGATTCTAACAAGCTTCACAACTGATGGCACATCTGGAGAATGAGCTTTGTTTCCTCTCTGACTAATCTGAAGGGAAACTTCCCTTCAGCCTCAAATGCTGTGCCTCTGCTCTTCTCAGCCAGTTACCTAGTGAGGATGAGCTCTCTCAACTGTATTTTTTTCAATCAGGTAGTCAGTATTATGCAAATATTTCCTTATTCCCCAAAATCTTGAACACTGGAGAAATTAAATTTTGCCTCTTAGGAAAAAAACTTCCTCTTTCTCACTTCTCTCTTCCCTTCTGTTGCCCTTTCTCTTTTTCTATGGTGTTAATATAAGCTTTCCCTCATTTCATTCACACACAGAAGAGACGAGAATCTATTGCAGAGCTCTAGGCTTATTTACACTAGTTAAAATTCTAGCACTGCTAGATGATAAAACCCCTACTTTAAAATAACAACAAACACATCCTTAAGACTTATAAATGAAATTATATTTGGTGTTGAATAAATATCTCCCTTCTGACAGTCTACTAACAGGAAACAGCGGGAGATCACAAGAGTTTATCTCAGTCAATGCAAAAAGTAATAACAAGTCTGAGCTGACGTTTTCCTCCAGCACATGAACACAGACTTGAGCTTACGTACAGGCACCGGGACTCACTTTTCATGATTGAAGCACCTCACTCACACGAGATGTGTGCAGGAAGCTCTGCAGACTTGCAGCTCCAGGGCAAACACATTTCTGCACGGATGTGCCTCGCAGCATTTTCAAAGATTCCCTTACTCTCAGCCAAGTACAAAAAGAATATTGCGCGCTTGATATCTGTGATACATGGTGTCACCTGTTACAGCAAGTGCATTTCAAGCTGGGATTACAGATGCAACCATCTCCTCTAGGGTTTCATGTTCTCATCCACAGCGTTAAAAAATGTATCAAAGTCCTGGGTGTGTAATCTATTATAAATAATTCTTGCCCTTCAGGTTATTTAACTCAGAACTGTCCTCTGCAATTAGTGGTCAAAGATGAAAAAGTAGGACGTGATCTATTTAAGAGTGCAGCATTTGAAAAAGATATACTCTCATGAGTAATTGATTCCCATAACACTTTTGATTCAGTAGCCATGAAGTCACACATAGAAAATTTTATATGCATATATAAATCATACACATGTATAAATCACTGTTGTCCTATATCAAGCAATTTACAGGAAATTAAGCCTTGCTAAATATTTACACGTTTGTGGAAAGATTCATATTTTAAAAATTAATAAGTAAATAATTCTCACAGTGACAGCATGACTAACTTTTACATGCAGCTATTGCTGCTGTGGGATTCAATACCTAATTGCCATTTCCTTCACGGTGTGCTTTAACTGCAGGAAATATCTCATTTGGATACAAGAGAACCATTACTTCTTGATGCCAGTACATGAGCAAGACATCATCAACTAAGATTCAAAAATTGTCCTTTTCAACAGTTTTTTAGGCTCCAAGACCAACAAAATAGTTCTACCTGAGAATTTAAGGAGTAATCCTGCATTCTATGTTTTCACATGGGATAGCTTTAATTTGTTTTTAAACATCATAGCTATTCCAAAGACTATTTTTTTGTTTAGAGCATATTTTCCAGCAGGGTCTGATAGGGTTTAGACAGTAGTATTTGACAAGTTCAATTAGCTGGAACTATTTTCATGGTGATCCATCTGTTCTTTAAATTAGTGATTGAAAAGGCTTGACAGATGATTTGTGGTCTGGCTAATAAGAGGAAACCCTCAGCACCATACTTCAATTGCCCTAGGTCTTAGTCCCCACCAAGAGAAGAAAGAAGGAAATCTTCCAGATTCTGCAGCAAGAAGCAGAAATGCTCTGGCACTGGGACACTCACACATTCAGGTGCAGCCTGTGGTCATTTCAGCTGTATGAGCCAGCTGGTGAAATCAAGGTAATACAAGATACAAAATTTGAACTACATTATCAAAATTCCCCACTACTGCTGTATGTTTACAAATTATGATGAAAAGAGAATTTTTAAACCTATGTGGCACAGAGAGACTTCAGCAACATTTTGGGCAAGAACCAAACAGTAGCAGTGTCAGAGACAGGGTAAAGAAAGAAGGGAATGGCTGTGCCTACTTCAACTGACCTAAACAATTGCCTCTTGATATGTAACTGCATTTCTAATATGTCCCCAGGGCAATAACTATGGCCCTTACAGGCTCCATGCTTTTAAGGAAGCCTTTCAAAATGTACTGTTTTGGCCACAGCTTTCACATGTGTTCTTCAAAGCAAATCCACAGCAGGTGAAGGTAGGTGAGAGAAGGTAAGCCCCATTCAAACAGGCTCTGCTCACACATTTGTGTTGGGAATCAGCCAGAAACTCTAGGCACCAGCAAATGACACCATGATTTCTGCCAGCACAAACATGGTTCTGGTCATGGAACCAGCAGGCTCCACTCCCTGGGTCCCCTCCAGCCAGGCATTAGCTGCCATCTGCCTCTGAGCAAGACCCAGATATTGCCACCAACTTTGCTATGGTTGGAAAGAAGGAGGCTCTCCTGTGCCAAACGTGGCAATATGAGTTCAGAAAGGTAGTGAGGTGAAGAAAGGTGAATTTGTTGATATGCAGCCCTTGCTTTGCTCTACTGAGCTTAGAAAACAAGACC
The DNA here is from genome assembly GCF_029582105.1 of Oenanthe melanoleuca. Taxonomy (NCBI): domain Eukaryota; kingdom Metazoa; phylum Chordata; class Aves; order Passeriformes; family Muscicapidae; genus Oenanthe; species Oenanthe melanoleuca. The sequence continues at coordinate 105,254,377 of NC_079335.1, read as the reverse complement.
ACCAGTACCCAGTAGAATGCCTGCATATATTCACATCTTGACAATGCAGCAACACTGCTGTACCGCAGGTGCTAACAAGTTGCAGCAGAAATAGAATTTTTTCATAGAGACTCATATTTCTCTTTAGGTTTTATAGTCCTGATTAATGCAGATACTCAAAAGTGTAATGGCAGCATTCAGACTCCAGCTCAAGGTAAAAATCTGAAACAGAGATCCCTGACACTATTTCTATATCCCAGAAATACAGAAGTGGTTTTTTGTGTGAATTTTCCTGTACACTGATGAATGCATTTTTACAAATTATTTCTTCAAAAATTGTGAAAATAGCAGAGCATTTGAGGAAGAGGGGATTTATCTCCATGTCATTGCCAGTGAAAGGAGGATGGGTTTCTTGATTAACAGCCATCCTGATTGGCAAAACAAGTACAGACACAGCCTACTCTCTCCACAGTATATGAGGTCATTATGGAACCCCCAGGTCTCCTGGAGGACATTCACCTTTCTGCTCCATATGTCACTCTGTATAGTTCTCTTATCTCAGACAATAGACTTCATGATCTAGAAAATATGTTTCCTTCATTTTCTTTAAGGGTCAGTGTGGCAGATAATGACCACCTCTCTCTGTAAGTCTCCCTTGGTCACCTCTCCGTCCATCTGAGGTACTGAATGCAGGCCCAGCACCTTTCACTCCTTTTTATGGTGTGCAGTCATCTCACAATAATTCTGTCTAATAAAAGCTCCAGAATGTGCTTTCAGGAAAAAGCCTACCAAGAATGTAGAGAGCAAGAAAGATGCTTGAAGTGTGACAGAGGGAGAAAGAAGTAGCACAAAAGAAAGGTGAAAAATTAGTTCCAAGATGTTGTGTGCTTTTGGAGATGCTCCAGGGAAAAAGAGTCAGGCAGTCCTAACTTCTTTAGGATGAAAAACTGAGGACTGTAGGGAAGCCCATCTTTGGTGATGAAGATCCATTCATTTTTGGATTAATTTTGGCTGTGAAGTTTTTCTTTATCAACACACTACATTGACATAAAAATAAATTAGGAAGGAATGAAACAGAGGAAGAGAAAATAGAAACCTAATAGACAGGGAGAGCGAAGACAGTTAAACTGGCCTTTTATTACTGCTATTCTTTTCCTCTCTGCAAGTGATGTTCTGTTATAATGCATGGATCAGCAAATGGCAAAGACCATACAGTGTTGCCATTAGAAAAACATCCATAAGATTTTAAGTATTTGTAGCAATCAGGTTCCTGAGGGAGAGGAAGGCTAGGAAGAGATCAAAGGAGCAAATGAAAATAATTTATTTGATTGATTCACTCATCTTTTTTCTGAATATAACGTCAAACAATCTTACCATGTTTTCCCCTGCAAATGAGTCACTATCCAGTTGTCTCTTCTGCAGTGACTCTAAATGAGGGAAAACTGCATGCAGAGTGAGTGAGGTACAAATGTTTAATAGTATCCTATCTCTTATTGTAACACATACTGGCATTCTTTAATTCTTTTTCTTACCAGAACTTTCAGCCTGGGAAAATGGTTCCCCACTGTCAGAGATGGCTATCTCAATTCACAGGTTTTTGGAAGGATGCAAGTTCATCCCCTTTGGGGTTTGCATGGCAAGGTTTTGGCAGTAGTGTGAGGGACTACAGAGGTGGCTTCTGCAAGAAGCAGCTGGAAGATTTCTCTGTGTCTGACAGAGCCAATGCCAGCCAGCTCCAAGATAGATCCTTTGCTGATTAAGGTTAAAACCATCAGGGATGGCAGCAGCGCCTCGGGGAGAACATATTTTTTGTGTGTTTGATCCCTGTATGGATCATTCACTTACAAATTGGATTCAATGATCCTTGTGAGTCCCTTCCAACCCAGAATATTCTGTGATTCTATTATATTAGTGAAAGGGGGAATACAGGACAACAGCACCTGTAGCCAGAGAAGAGCAGAGTGAGAACGTGTGAGAGAACAACTGCAGACACCAAGGCCAGTGGAGGAGGGGCCGGAGCAGAGGGTCCCCTGCAGACCCTGGTACAGAGCAGGGTAAGTCAGGCTGTCCCCTGCAGCCTGTGGAGATCCACAGTGGGGCAGAGATCCACCTGCTCATGGAGACACCCACGATGGGGCAGGTGGATGTCCTGTAGGAAGCCTGCACTGGAGCAGTTTTGCTGGCAGGACTTTTGATCCCATGGGGGACCCATGATGGAGAAGTTTGTGGAGGACTGTCTCCCACTGGAGGGCTCCACTCTGGAACAGAGGAAGAGTGCGAGGAGGAAGGAGTGGCAGAGACAGCATCTGATGAACTGATGGTAACCCCCAGTTCTCATCCTGCTGCACCTCTGTAGGGGAGGAAGGAAAGAAAATTGGGAGTGAAGTTCAGCCTGGGAAGAAGAGAGGAGGAGAAGGCGGAGGAGGAGGATGAGGAGGAGGAGGAGAGGGAAGGCATTTTTAAGGTTTGGGTTTACTTCTCATTATCCTACTCTGATTTGAGTGGTAATAAATAAAACCTATTTCCCCAAGTTGTCTGGTTAGCCTTTCATTATATTTTCTTTCCTCTGTCTAGTGAGGAGGGGAGTGATGGAGCAACTTGGTGGACACCTGGCATTCAACCAGGATGAACTTGTCACCAAGCAATTTAAAATATTTGTACTGGGTTGCAAACATCTGTTTATCCCAGTTTAGCAGTCAGGTTTTTCATTAGGAATGCCACCTTGTTTTGTGCCACCTTATTTTGTGCCACCTTATTAGTGCCATGACTAGCAGAGCTCTTCTGAGCTTTTACAGGAAAAAATGTGCCAGTATCTGGGGAGAGGTGATTGTTTTTTTCATTCATATCAAGCAACTTTTTGCCCCCTACAGCTTTGAGCTACAAGTAGGGCTGGTTCTGATACAGTCAAACCTCCACAAACCACACCTCACCTAACAGTAACATTGCTGCTTTTCAAACAGCAGAAGATAGAAAATGAAAATGAGTACTTTTCCAGGCTGATAACCAACACCAGCAGGATGCTCTGCTTCAGGAGGTGGTTTTTTTGTCATATACTGAGCAGTAGAAAAGGGAACAGTACATATTGATGCAATAACACTTTCTCTCTTATAATTTATATTTGATGTTACAGAGCCTGTGGGATCTGTAGGCAAGATGTCAGACAAGATGTGTGGAGTCAGGTGAGTGTGCAGTCAGTTGCAATAAAATGTCATGTCAGTGGTGTCTATATGTTGGAGCACAGTAAAAGAAAGGCAGTGCAAGTATGAATTTTCATAGGAGGTTGCTTGGAGTTTCTTGGTTCGTTTGGATTTTTTTTTTTTTTTTTAGTATTTTTGGTTTTGTTTTATTCTTCTGTAGCATAAAACAACACAGAAACAAAGCTAAGCAGAAACACAGGATAAGGAACTAAAAAAAAAAAAAAAAAAAATTAGAAACCACCAACAAAACCCCCCCAACAATATGAAACTAAAAAACCTAACTGTGACTGAGAACAGAAGGCAGCATTTGTGATAGAGAGCAGAAGGCAGAACAGACATGAGACAATTCATAACAGAAAAGAAGGAACTCACAGGTCAATTGCTAGAGAATGTGAGGCCAAGAATATATCACTGCTAGCCAGGAAAAGGGTGCAAAACACAAGGGAGGAGGGAAGACAGTGCCTGATAATCCCTCATATGAGAAGAGAAAGATGCTGCACTGGAACAATCAAAAGTGAAGGGGAGTGCTGAAAGGCTCAGAGGAAAAGCACCACTGTTTGAGAATTTGGCAGGAGGTAGGGCTGTGGATCTTTTCCAGAAGAAAATCAAAAACTTGAGATGAGGAAGGAACTTGTACCTGGTATAATGCATAAGATTTTTAGGGAGTACATTATGGCTTCACTTACTATAAGATTGACAGTCTACAGAATGAAAACTCCCCAGATCTCCTCTCCTACCCCTGACACTGCCACCCCTTCCATTTTGGCCCTGTTTGCCCAGTTCCAGCTCAGTACCTATAGCCAGGTAGGCTGAACATTTCTTTGGGTAGGAGTGTGTGCAGCCAAAATCTCTGTGGCAGAAGCAGGATGGAAACCCACCTTCCTTCACTCTCTGCTAGGGTGGGGGTAGTGCAAAAGCAGGTGTCCCATCATCTGCCACACCTTCTTCTCATTATCTTATTTGTTTGTGTGGCCATATTTATGCACTATATTAATCTAAAAAACATCCCAACACCTGCATCCTCAGCAGGCAGAGAATTTCTAGCTCAGGTTTGTAAATCCTAACACAAACTACTGGCTGATGCCATGTGGATCACTCTAACATGGGCAGGTGCCATACAACTATTTTAAGTACAAGACAGGGAAGGAAACAATTTCCAAAATAAGAGAAAAGTCCTAGATCTTGTTTTGTAGCTTGCACTGCATTACATCATGCTTCTGTGGGGCAGTCCTGAAATGGTACAGTGCCAAGAAGCAGGGGGTAAGCCTTAAACATTGTGATTTAAATCTGACTTCTCAGCCAAGTTCCTGTTGATGACACTAATGATGAGTCTGGATGTTACTGTACCTCTAAATAAAGGTGATGTCATTTTTTCAGCCAGATTGCTTTTTGCTGCTTGGAATAGTTACATTATTACGTTGTATTATAGTTACACTACTCAGCAAATATGACTGCTGTGATCAGTATTACATATTGTAAATAGTTTTTCTGGATTAAGTATATAAGCTCTATACTGCTAGTGTTCCTGAGAGAATATATCTGATGAGTACTAGGAGTATGTATTGAGTAAGTCATTCAGTTAGGGCTATCAGTATTGTGCAATCAAAAATTGAATTTATTAAATACAGGTCATTTCCCCTTGTTGCTTGACCTGCATTACTCATAATGCAATTGTCTGGGTACTACTCTGCTGAGCTTATAGGCACAGTGCCTCATTTTGAGTTATTTTCCTATAACATTGTTTTCAATTTCTGATGCATTCTGAACTGAGATCTCATCTGAAGTAACACCTCCACACACAATCCTCTGAGAGCACCTCTTTTTCTTTCATGAGCTGCAAGTGAACCCAAGTGTAATGTAGGTGATGCAGTTTATTGTCTAATGCAGCAGCCCACAGACCTCATTGTGCTAATGACAGCAGCCATCAATTTGCTAACTCTAAAGTGAGCAGAGGATCATGAGATATAGATATATCAAGTTACACAGCATGTTAATTATGTGTATGAGCAAATGCACTGCTTTGTCTCACTTTGAGGTCCTGATCTTCGAGTGTCACTTTTTAATGCCAAGAATTAATAAAGGAGATGATACCTTCTGTCAAAAGATATTGGTACAGACATGACTGGGGGGAAAAAAGCAGACAAACTGTAGGAAGTAAAAGCCTTTCTTCAGATCTGAAATGGAGTTTATTTGTTTTAATGCTAAATAAGGGTGGAGAACAATCGTTCTGAATTTGAGCATGTCAGACCAGTTGAGTGAGGTGGTGGTGTCAAGATGGAGGTGGCAGCAAGTTTGCTTACTCTGTGGAAGTAAACTTATTGTAGTAAGTTTATTACTAATTTAAGTAAGTTTATTAAGTTTATATTATAGAGTATAGTTATTACTATAGTCTATGGAAGAGAAAGAGAAAGGACTGAGACACAAAATATTTTTAAAAAATGAATACATGAATGAATGAATCAATCAATCAATCAACCAATGCTTATGAAATGTGAAATTGTACACAGACACATAGGATATGCAGTGTGACATAAAATGTGTGTGACATAAATGTGGTGTGACTGCAAAGTCTAAGTGACTGTTTTTTTAAAAGGCACTATAAAATGACACTTCAAGTAGCTCATCCTAGTCTAAGGCTATGCCTTCTTGTAAGACTTTGTTTTTTAGGCTATGTCTTGGTGTGAGCCCAAGTACTGCCATGACATAATATTAAAATGTCTCAAGGAGCAGTCACAGTCTCACACATAATTTAGAGAACAAGGATTATAGTAATTTTAAGCAAGTCTATTTGCCCGTATAATCCAACTGGATCCATAATTCATAATTTCACTTCAAAACAATAGTTAACTCTATAAAGCCTTGACAAGTTACCATCAGCAGTGTAAAATGATCAATATTGCAACAGAGTCTGCAGTCCTCACGTTTAGAAAGGGAATTAGTGCAGGAAGTGAAATGTTCTCAGCAGCATAGAAAATCAAATGCAAATTTCAGTATAAAGGTCAAGAGCAGATAACATTAAATACAACCTTTCATATGCCATAAATGCACTGAATATATTTCCATCTATTTTCATATAGATAAAGGGACTTGCATTCACTCACATTTTTAAAGCAATTTTTAAAACAGTAGCTCTGTATGTAATGCTCTGGCTCCATTTACTCTCTTGTATAGTTTTGGGCAACAAACCCGAGATGTCAAGGGCATGGAATAATTCAGCATGTCATATTAACTTTAGAAACACAAAACATATACCTTTTCTGGGTTTTGACATCTTTTTATTCTAAAGCTTTTGTTTTTACTTAATGATTACAATAGTTTTATATCCTAAATGGAAGATATAAATGTTGCTGAGCTATTTCTTGCCATATTCTGCTTCTGAACCATTATAACTAAACCTCCACTGGCACCATAAATTTACAAGCAGGATATTTGAAGGTGGAAACATGGAGGAATGAACTTTTATAGTGACATTAACATGATCCCTTAGCCAAACACCACCATAAAAAAACATATGTTGCTAGATTAGATGGTTTCTTTCTCACAAACTCCATTCATGGCATGACATATGGCATATGGTTTCTGAAAAACAAGGGAAGGTTTGAAACACACTGCTAGGAAAGATGGTAAAAAAAACATATCCAAAACCCAGCACATTTATCAACCAGAGACTGTCAGAAGGTGTGAGGTAAGGAAAGCAAAGGAGAAAATGCACAGGAATCTAAGATGATACACCAATTGTTTGCTTTAATCTCTCTTTAAAAAATAGAGAGAAGAAAGAAAGCTGCTAGCATTATTCCTATCAGAACTTGGAAGAACTAGCTGTCTCTTTGCATGGCAGCATGTATTGTGCAGAGCTCAGCCAGTCAAGCAGAAACTGGAATAATTCCTGTTGATTCTTTCTGATGGAAAAAGGAAAAAACCTCTTTTACAGTATAGTTGGGATCATTTTTCATGTGTTCTGTACATAACTATTTTGAAATTATATCTAATTGTATGTAAATTTTCTGCAAAAATGCAGTCTAAATAATAAATGAATTGAATGAAACTTTTCATGGACATAAGTAGCAAATAGCAGAAGTGTTTTTGTTCCACTTCTGCTGGATGACTTAACATTACAACTAACATAATCAATAGAATAAACTTGACCTTTTTTAATATAAAATTAGTTTTCTTCAGGGGCCTAGGGGGGAAAAATTAACAATAGGATTTAATTTTTTTTCTGTAGTTCTGACTTTTAAAAGCTATTGAAAATCGTCCAAAGTGGCATTTATTATCATTTTTTTCTTTTTTTTTTAAAACAATCCATAAATTCTAAACCAATTTTTATTCTTCTTTTTGAGAGAGAAACTAAGTTCACATAATTGATAGAAGATTGGGAATCACATTTGGACACATTAATATATTATTGCAGCTAAATGCTGAATTAACAGCCCACTGTGTACGCTGGTGTCTGAAAATGCTGGAGGAGTACTAGGCAGAGGAATGTGCTAAAATATTAATCCATTTTCCCTTTTGTTCCTCAACTTGACATTTACATGTGCACAAAACATACAGGTAAGTAAAACTTTTAAAATGTCTGCTGTCCTGCCACTTTTAAAACACAGCCCCAAATCCTTCCTGAACGTTTAACTTCATTTCTAGAGTGTAACTGAGGTTGTCTCTCCTGCCTTGTTTCCAGAGTTTCACTGGGATTTCCTGTCATGAGCAGCAGTGTGATCTGCTCCTGATAAGGTGTGGACATCCCCCAATCCCTGAGCATTCCCAAACCTAAGTCACTCAGGGAAAGAGACTGGATATTTCCCTGCCCAGATATCCTGATGGGGTAGAAGAGGCGGAGGCCTTCAGAGAATGTACCATGTGCAGATCCCCTGTGGACACAGAACATGTTTGGAAGAGAGGAATAGGATGCTGAAGCTTGGTTTTGCTCCTCTCTTACTATTCAGCTGTCTGTTTAGAATCCCATTCTGATGTTTAACCCTGACAGAAGTCCTTAGACACCTCTCTCTGGTTTCTTAATTCCACCACATCCCTGGAATTTTACTCAAGTGACAACTTAGCTGAAAAAGGTAAGCTCTAGGATATGCTCCTCTCACCAGTGCTAAGGTTAGGTGGCACCTTTATCAGCTCATGCAGGCAATTTTTTGTTGTACCTGGTCTTCTCAACATGAAATAAAAGCACTCAAGGGACCAATTTGCATCTGTGGATTCCTGTAAGCAGCAGACCCCTAATACTTGGAGAAGGAGCATGGTGAAACTTCCATGTACCTTTTCACAGGGCTGGCTGTTACTGGGGAAAAACAGCCAACATTAGAAAAGGAAGGATGCAAAGACAAAGTGCTCTGAGGATGTGCATGGCCAAGATCAGAGCAACCTCCAGTAACTACATCAAATCTCTCCCAATGTGAGAAACAACAGGCAGGCATAGGAGAGCATGACCAGAAGACATCACCAGCCTTGTTAATCAGTCTAGATTTGTTTGCCAGAGATCCAGATCAAATATTTTAGATTAAGTAGAACTTATAGATGTTAGTTGAAACTTCATGGGAGAAAAAAGTTGAATTTCACTTGAAAAGACATGGTGGCATTTTTTAAAGGCTTTTTTTTTTTTTCAGGAGGACTTTCCTTCCTCATAATGTCAGGATAAGAGAGTAGGCCATGCTGGGGCAATATTCCATGGGCAGTAGCTAAAGTCCCATGAACAGAGATGTTTCTAAAGCTGGTATTTGGAGGAACAAGGCTCAGCAGTCTGGTGGAGTTTCTTAGCTCTTCAATGGTGAGGTGAAGAGAAGCCCAGGAGAATTTATCCCTTCAGAGTGATGACAAAACATTAAAGCAGGGGTGGCTTATACAAGCAACAAGACAGCTGCAAAAAAATATAGGAACCTTTTTCACTTGATGAGTCCATGTGAACAAAATAAAATATTTATGAGGAAAATATAAAGGAGAATCACCTCACTTGCTGAAATATTCAGTTGAGTTTCAAGGGGACTTTTAAAACATTCATTTGGAAGGTTTTTCCAGGTGACAAAGACACAATTGTTTGGCACTCTCTCCCAGGAAACATACATAACTTGTGTTTCATCTCCTTTTCCTGCCTTTAGGCCTTCAGCAACTTCTGGATTTGTCTGTCCACACCATCCTTGCTGGCTTTCTTGATTTCACCTGAGATAAAATAAGCCATCTCAGTTCACAGAAGGAACTGACCCCTGCCTTTAGCTATGCTATTCCTGAGATAAATCAGTGTATCTTCTTCACAGCACATCAGTTCCCCCTAGGTTACCTAGCTGCTATAAATATTTGCATCTGTAGATTTCTTTATGGGCATTCTGACTACTTCCTGCCACAAAGGGGGTTGTTCATTTATTTTAATGGTTACACCCATTCCCACTGGTGTAGGACACAGACAAAGCAGTACACACTGTGGCTGCCCATAAGCAAGGGAAGAGGTACAGCCCTGTCCAGACAACCTGAAGTTGCTCTCCTTCACCATTAAACCTCAGGGCCACCAAGTTCTGGGCTAGGTAAATTGTTTGCAGTCTTACCATAGCAAGAGTGGACCTGTAGCTCTTAACGAGAGTCATGGAAATTAAACTGGTCCTGCTAAGACCATGTGCCCAAGAGGCAGAATCATCTCTTCTCTCTGAAGAGTGGAGGATAACCAACAAGCCCAAAGAAGACCTTCCAGCTCCATATATCCATTCAGATTTACAACAGCATGTGTTCCAGCTCTATGTGAGGCTTAGCACAGGACATTTCTGCACATAAGTGTTCAAACAGTGCTCAGCCTGCTAACCTTCATCACCACTCCCACTATCACCCTTTTTCTCTCTGGCATGGTGCTGTTTACTACACCACTTATCCTGCTGGAATTATATAAGCATCTTTATGTATTTCTCACCACTTGAACAGAATCTATCCCTGAACTGAATCAACCACAATCAAAAGGGAACATTTAAGACCAAGAGCTACTGCATTTCCAGGAGTGACCTGGAATGACTTAAAGCATAGCAGCAAAAGCTGTGTAAAGAAAAGAACCAGACCATTCCCAAGATCTGTTTCTAGCTAGAGTTCCTGATCTTTTAATTGGACACAATCCCTGGTTACTATTACCAAAGAGAACTGAGTAGATTTTATTTTAGTTCAGAGTAATTTAGCTTAATTACCCACAAAAGGCCTCGAGGTATGTATGTAAAATGTAATTAACATATTTTACTTGAGGCAGCTGAGTTGTTCAAAGATATTAGGGATTAAAGATTTCAGTAAGGTCCTATATATACACATTAAGCAAGCACATGCAGTCTTCCTTTAAGCAATGTGCACCAGTTATGCATTAAAAAAGGCATTCTTAAGTGTATCTTAAGAAAATTTTAAGAAAGAAGAGTTTTATTTTTGCTGTATTGCAGCCTCAGGCCAGGACAATAAAGGAATGCTGTTTGCCTTCTCTGTGTGCTCAGGAAGCCAGAGGTAGCTCAGATGCTCCTGCTTCCATCTGGCAGTGCAACTCCATCAGCTTTTCATGGCAAGGCCAATTCTAAACTCTGAACAGTAAAAACTAGAAAAGTGGTTTGAGTAAATTAATGTGTACCCTGAATTGCTCAGAGAGAAAAAATGAGACTGAGACAGAAATATTCTTCTTCCTTCAATGATATGTCTATTGGACAAATTGTGATATGTCTGCATCCAGTTCTTATTGATACTAACTGGGGAGTGTCTATGAAATGCTTTACAAACTCAGACTGTTTTCCTCACCCCTTTTCTGAATTTTGATGGAAATTATTTGATTTAACGCCCACCGAGATCCACAGGAAGTCTAAAAAGGGAACGGGACGCAACCCCAAATCTGGACTACTCTGATATGGAAAAATGCTAGAAACATTGCAATAAACAGTGCTATTGACAGGGCAGTCATTAAAGCAATGAGTATCAGATCCATTGTGGTCTCTTGTGAGGCTTGTGGAAAGGTGTCAGGAATCAGCAGCACTCAAAACTGAACCCAGTCACATTTCAGGTCCCACTTCAAAGACTGAGAACTTTGGACAAGATTTATGTCAATTTCTATTCTGTGGAGATTCCCAGTTTTATCTTATTTATCTTATATGTTCTTTTCTCTGATAGAAACTGTGAAATTTGCCACCTGTTGAGAGAAAGTAGCTGCTCAGACACAGTCAATTCAGTTACAGTGATTCAACAAACATATTTGACCAGCTGGGTCATCTTAAGCTAGTGTTTTTGCTATCCAATATGAAAAGAAATAAAGTCAGAAAATGTCAAAATATTGCACTTGCATCAACTCAGCTCCAGACCACAGAAAACACGGAACTGTAATTTAAGCAGTTAGAGTTAACAAGGCAGAGAAGAAAATAGGAAAAATCCTCAAGCCCAAATCATAAGCAGTAAAATTTATGGAAGCTTAAAATAGAAATGATGAATAAAGATTTTTTAAAAATCAGTTATTCATGATATTTTAAATATTTCTTTACATCTGCTACCAGAAATTACTTTCATCTCTTTCTGTGTAAAGCAGTACTGCTTTGAAAAATGTTAAGTGAAACTGATCACTGAGGAATCAAACGTTGATAAATTTGTAATAAGGATACAATAAGTAATTCACAAAAATTGTATTCATTGGCTCAGAGAACTGACTTAGTTCTATCTTAGTACAAATCATTGAAAATGAGCATGGCTGTAAATCTTTCAATCCATATACCACTTAGGGATCCACGTCCATCTTGGAGCAGAAGGGTTATAGCACAGTGATGAATTTGCTTTGTCTACACCATTATTTCAGGAACAGCACAGCAAAATTAGATCTTCCACAAGGTGAAAATCATTAAATACCGTGTGAAAATAATTTAATTCAGAAGTGCCACATTGCATTCAATTGAATGTGTTTGGACAGCTCATTTATTTTGAAATATTTGTATTTGTCAAGCTGTCATGAGAGCATGCACCCTTGAGGAAAATTTGCTTTTGCCTCTGCTACACCATCTCAGACAGAATTTGGCATTTGATAGGCAGTTGTTATTACTTGGCTTTTTACACTGGGCAGGGACCTGTTTAGCAACAAATCAGTCCAGTGGGGCCCCCCATGTCTTTGAAGCAGACAGGAAAATAAGCTTAAACATGAGAGAAAAAAAGCATTTTGACTGTGAGAGTCATCAAACCATGTCACAAGTTACCCATAGAAGTTTTAGAGCCTCCCTTCTTGGAGATATCAAAAACCTGAGTGGCTATGGCCCTGAAAACCTGCTCTAGCTGACCCTCTTCTGAGCAGGTGTGTTGCACCTGATGGTTTCCAGAGGTCTCTGTGCTCTCAGACATGCTCTGAGTCCATGAACAGTTTCTAGCTCCTGTTTGGCACCACGAGGGGAAAGCCCTTTTCCTCCTGTCCCCATGCACCACCGTGCACAGGAGACCCTGATAAGAACTCAGCAGTAAGCAGGGCTTGCGGTGCCTCCATGACCAGCTGTGATTACACAGGGAAGGAAACATTCCTCTCTAGGGTACACTTCAGAACCTACAGACTGAGCTTTGGGACATTCTTTAATAAAAAACTTAGAATATTTTTTCCTCAAAAAACCTCTCAACAAACCAACCAACCAACCAACCAACCAACCAACCAACCAACCAACCAAAAAACTACAACAAAAACAACAACAACAAAAAACCAACAGAAGAATCTAGGGCAGTTTTTGCCTTGGCTTGCAGCTTTGAAATCTCATATTAACCACCTGCTCCTTACTGCCTTTGTGCTCTCTCCAAGATGCTTTTCTACCACATCTGTTTTCCATATTTCTGCTCCCATGGCTTTTCTTATCCTGCATCTTGGGTGGCCCTCATGTGAGGACACTTTCCTTCCTAGCTCTATTGCTTGGACATCACTGTCTCATTCCTGTTTCATAGGCACCTGCAGCTTCAGAATGTAGAGCATACACCTGTGTGTATGTGTATCTGTATGTGAATTTATGTCCTGTCATGATGGAGGTCTTCTCTGGAGAAAGACTTCAATCTTATTGAAATAAGGTTAATCTGGAATTAGTTTTACAGAAAAGACAGTATCAAATTAATAATTGGACGATTTTTAATCTCCTAGGTTAGGTCAAGATTTTCAAGAGAATGACCACTCTGCTGTCTTTGAAATCAATATAGATTTATCACTAATTTATCCTTTTGGAAATGGTCACCTTAATGGAGATTGATAACAGCAATCAACTCATGATTAAATCATCTTACTGAGGAATTGCCCATTCATTCAGCAGACATTTTGGAAGAACAAAAACTCCCTCTGCATCTTGTCTCATGTTCTTGGGCTCTTGCCAGAAACAGTCCATATGTTTATTCTCCTGTCAAACAAACTGAATAAAGAAACCAAAGCTGGGAAGGAAAGAGCCTACAACCCCAGGAACTCCAGAGCCTCAGCCACTGTCCTGGCAGGACAGACACATTCTTCTGGAGCTCTGCTCACCTCTGCTCTTGCACATACTCTGTTTGTATCGATGGCACTGCCTATACAAACAGTGTGTGGGATTAGACCCACCTCACTATCTGTCCAGGAAAACAGAAACATCTCAGGAATTCCAGTAGCTTCTGCTTTGGGTCATTTGTTAACAGCCTCTTGAGAGGAAGCAACACTGCTGAACCACTGCAGGTTTCCAAACCTCCACCAAAATAACCAGTTTGAGGGAAAAAAATGCTTTCAGGTGGCCAATCCTGCTTTGGCTCTGCAGAGAAAGAACTCCTTTCTTTTTCATTTATACTCATGTGCCTGTCAAACAATGCTCATGGCCAAGTATAAATCCTTCTGAAAGTGCAGACACTCCATAAAGGTGGAGTGCCAGTCCCTGGACCTGTCTATGCACCCTGGGTGCAGATGCAGTTAATTTTCATTCTTTTGGAATCTGCAGTCTGTTGAAATATTAAAAAAACACAAGCATTTGACAGAGGCCTCACTCTCCCTAAGTGCTGATCATACCAGTGTCAAACAGATTTCTTTGGCTTTGGGGAAAACTGCAAATATGATTCTTACTAGACTTACCTAGCAGAAAGATCTACAGTGTTGTTAACATTATTTCTTTCTTATACTTTTAAATTTTATTTTAAGCTGAACAAACCAAGCAGGGAAATATAATAAAAATGAATGGGTTGAGACCCTGCTTTGAAAGGGAAGCAAATTCTGGAAAAACTGCAATGAGATTTCAGCAAGGCCTGTCTGCTTCTACTACAATCAATTTATTTTGCTACTGATTTTGATTGTTCATTTTTATCTGCAAGCTTCCTGAAAGCACAGCTGTGTACTTCTACATTCATCTCATCCACAGAGCAGCATATGACTGAGCACCTGAGACAACAGAGGAGTAACTTGGTAGGCACTCCATGGGCAGAGAGAAAGATGGTCACTGCAGGATGTGATCAAGACCACCAAAAACCTCTCACTGACTGTGCTGAGAATGGTACAAGGACTCTTTGTGGGAGCAAATGCAACTTTCTTATGGGTGCAGATTGTAATTCACAAATTCCACAAAAAATTAGCCTCCAGACCACAAAAAGTCTTGGCCTTGAGAAGGATCTTTTTGTACATTACACAGAGATTTAAAAAAAAAAAAAAGTGCTATATAATGACTGTGGAGTTGCTGTATGAAGTCTCTATATTGTACTCTCTGTACTGAATTTTACCTCTTTATTATCTACACTATTTGTCCATGATAAATTAGATTATAGCACAGATAGGAATGGTTACTGCAAATATCCTCTGGTGCTACATTCAGAAACTTCTTGTTATTTTGTACTTGACCTCCAGATTTTATGGGTGTTTTTCTCCTGAAAGGAAATGAAATGGAAAATTCTTATCAGCCTTCACACTTTGTTCTTCTACATCACTTCCAAAGAAACCCTGCCGGCACAATGATATCCCTTAATTCCAGGAAATCTGGAAGAAGGGATCTTATTCAACAGAACATAAGAAGTTATAGAGAGCTGCTGTACTGGGGGAATTTCTCTTTTGGGGAAAATTTTATTGCAACATTCATGCTTGTAATTCCCTTTTTTTTTTTTTTTTTTTTTTTTTTTTTTTTGTTATTAGAAGAATTTCTTATCCTGGAGTGTTCTTTCTCCTTTTACACTCTGAAATATGACCCAACCAAAGAGGTGTAAATTCTCCTAGCTTAAACTTATTTCTCTGAGTTGTTTTAAATTTGCTGCTTTTATAATTCTGCTGGACAAGTATTATCTCTTTCAAAGAAATGGTAGAAAACACTAATGTTAAAAACTCTGTGGTGTTCAAAAAGCAAGTAAAGTATGAAGAGCTATGAAAAAGGAACCAAGAAGAAAAGAATGTTACCAGTGTAAATATTTTTTCCCATATTTTAATACACATATTTTAATACACAGTTTCCCAAAAAGATCTGGTAGAAAAATAATCACAGATATAGCAAACAAGGCTGGCTGAAGATAAGTCACAAAGAGAAAAGCAAACTCAGGTTTTTTTAGAAAAGATGTTTTCTAAGGTAAGTTCCACGTGGGAATTGTAGAAAACCTGCACCACTTCTACAAAGTGATTAGACAATCACAAGTTACAGACCTTAAAAAGAACTGCTAACAAATTCAGGATAGCTTGCTCTTTAGATATCTAATACTTTTCTCTACTGAAAAAACTACTCTACCTCTTTTTAAAATTTTTCATTTTAATGATAATTCCAGCCTGACTTCTATCCTTATTTATTCCTACATATGCTCATTAATTAAGTACAAAGGCATGACATATTGGACAGGAGAACTTGGACCTTTTGGGCTCAGTTTAACAGTACATTCTGTGTAACAATGCAATCTTGTGCACACTTGCACACCAACACACAGACAGACACACTCCAGCACAGTCAGTGCCTAGATTTACAGCCAGCCTCTTTGTCCATATGACAATACACATGAAGATCTGCTCTGCAGAAAGGTTTGTTGGGGTGTGTTTTTTATGGTTTGTCACTAAATGCTTTATCTAGGATAGTCAGGACACATAGAAGACTAGAAAATCCATAGAAAAAATTCAATCGTGTTTTACATAGGTAGATATGAAGATATTAAAGATAAAGACTAGTGCCAAAATAAATTAATTTAAATTATAGATCTTAGCATCTGAAAAGGAAAGACAGTATATGCCAGCATTTACTTCTTAATGGCTTTGGACAGTTTGGCTCAACTCTCTTCAGCAACCCTGAATGACAGTTTGCTTTTAATGAACAGTTTAAAGCTGAATTTTTATCTTGTGAATGGACCACTGACGTCAAGAGCCATAATTCTGTGTACATCTATATTTGAAAATGTGGGGATTGGCTTTGTTTTTTTAAAGATGTCTTGATGAGACGTTTGTAAACACCAAACAGTGCATGTCCTTGCCCTAATCTTCATTGACATTAGACCATTTGCTTTGCTGTCTTGCACAAGATGCATGTTGACATTAGGCTGCCATAAACAGTTGATGATTGTGGAATTAATGGGCCGGGAAGAGAAGGCCATGTTGTAAATTTAATCCTCATTCTGGGTTATAGGTTGATCAATGGTACTGCATTGTGGCTGCCCTATTGATATGGGAAGCTCAGGATTCAATTTGATACTTTCTTCAATATTGTGACTGGCACTTTTTTAAAAACAGGCTGGCACAGCTTTGCTTTCTCTATACTTTCTGATCAATTATATCTACTGCAGGATTAAAGTGTGCCATTTGAAACAATTTAATGATTGAGCTGAAAGATTTCTATAGAAAAGCTTCCTTTTTTTTGGAAGGAAAATGAAGAGATGATGTATCTCAGAAAAAATTTTGCTCTCTGTAGTAATGCCTCATAAACTTGCTATAGCTCTTTATAGACATTAGAAAGAACCAAGGACCCTTTGTTGATTCAATTTAGTTTTTCACTGGCAGCAGAGCTTAGGGTGTTAGGTGAAAATAGCATCTGTTCCCTGAACCCAGAGGATAGTCTGTCCTAGCTGCTACAGAACAAGGCCATGAGGCAGAAGGTAAAGAGCACAAAGAGCTTGCCCACACTGAAGGTAGATTCTGTCTCTCAAACTATGCACAGTGATACTTGTCTTCTATCTCCCAGGAGCTCTATCACATACTTCCATTTTTCTTTGAAGACACTATTAAAAATCAGTGTTTGTAAGGTCTTCTCTCATTAGTACATCTCAAATTTTTCCTGAGAAGCTAAATAATAGGAAAGAGATTTTTCAAAGTGATCAATTTTCTGTGTATGAATGCACTTGCAGGGGTGCAGGAGAGGCTCAAAGGGAAACTTGCAGGAGCAAAGTAGGGAGATTCCAGGCATTCTTGGGGGTCTAGAAGCTTTTAGGTGCTCTTGGCCAAAGGCTATCCAGCAATTAGTGATTTTGTGTGTGCATTAGTCCTTGAACAATATTTCTGCAGATACTCTGCAATAACTCAGCAGATTCCTCAGTCCTTGGGTTTTTTTCCCAAAGCTTGAAAACAAGGCTGTATGCTTTCAAATGTGGAACGTGACTTTCAAAGGTGCTGGCCTGTTTCAAACAGCTTATCACGTCCGGGTTTAGGGAAGCAGGATGTTACTCCAAATGTATCAATACACCAGGAACATAGTATTTAAAGGTCCCAGCCTCCAGCATATCTTCACCTCAAGACTGTCATTCACCACAGATCAGAATAAAACGTTCTGTTTTCACAAAGCTTTATCTTCTCTTGAGGAAGGATTCTCTGGTGTGCTTTATGATCTGCTTTCTCATTATCATTTGTGGTAATGAATTAGTGGTACTGACTTGCAAATACTTACAAATACTTGCAAGTTCTGATTGCATCACTTTAGGAGGGCAGTTTACTGCACGAAATAGATGAGCTGTGGTCAAGGAAGGTGTATTGCTACATGCATAAAATAGCACTAATGCATAGAGAAATAATTGGGTTTTACACCTGTGAATGCAGTTTTTAAAGTAATATAAAAAACTTCAGTCTTTGCAATAACAGTTCTTTCTCCCATTAACATTTCATACAGATTTTTTCCTCTTTATTAAACTTGCTGCTGTTGGACTGAGCCAGGCTGGAGAGGATTTGCTCTCCTTGGCAGCTGCTGAGTACAGCTCACACTGTCCCAGGGCTTGGCTCTCCTACAGATGCCCCAGAGCTGCCCTGGCTCCAGTGAGCACCATGCCAGCTCCTATTGGCATGAGGGAGAGCAGAGCCCAGCATCAGCCCTGAGCAGCGTGTCTGAGGGTAGAGCAGGACATACCCTCGACCCAGCTGATGCCAGCAGCACCTTTAGCTGGTGCCCAGCCCCTCCCAACACGCTCAGGTGAACATTTTCACTTCCATGGCTGGGATGTGGGAAGGAACACACAACATGCAAAGCTTCCTTCCTCAGGTATAAGGAATCTTCCAGCCACCTGGAAGAGCACAGCAACACACCACACCTTGCTTTGAACATGCAGGTACAAACCCTAAACATTGTCTACTCTAACTTCCTCATATCTGTATTAGATTTAAATTGCTGCTGTGTTATGGCCCAGCAACAAATCAGCTTTGAAGTAGTCGTCTGAATTCTTGGTTTGGGTCCATTTTAAAAGGAAGATTTGAGTCTTAGAGGCTGGTAGTGACTCTCAAGTATATTCATTTTCAAGCTGTTCCTTGATCTAAACAAACCAGAGAACAGATCAAAGGGGTTACTCATATCTTCAGGCATCACCTGCATTTTTTTCCATCTCTAGGAATACAGACACAAAAAACCATGATACAATGAAACAGGGAAGAACTGAGAGGTCAATAAGGAGGGAGGGAAAGAGAAAAATGCATCACAGATTTGTTAGAGAAGGATTCCTAAATAGACAGATGAGAATAACATGTTATATCTGCCAAAATGATGAAAAACAGATGGCAAAATAAATTAATAACAAAGGGCAGCATCTGCCGAAAGATGAGAGAAGTGGCTGCATAAATTTCTGATTTATTCCAAGAGAAAATAGGACAAACCCACAAAACTAAATCAGAATATATTGTAATTTTAAATTTCTCCTCCAATGCTCTCAGCCTGATGAGCTGGTTTTTTCCTGTACACTGCTCAATAGTAGACAAAATAAATTGGTGTGTGGATAAGATTAACCATGAACAAGTTTAATTAATTAAGAGGGAAGAAGCCATTCATAGATGGACACCCATCTCAAAAAAAAGCTTGCTGTGTGATCTGGAAAACCAGCCAGTCCAATCAGGAATCTGACTTCCACGTTAAGCAAGCTCATGGAAATTATTATAAAGAATCAGTTCAGTAGACACAAGAGCAATATTTGAAGTAAAGCAGAATCTTTCATAAAATACAACTTTAAATCAGAAATAACCTGAGTGCTTTGACCAAAGATATTTTTGTTAGTATGGTTTATAATCCATGAGAATGTCCCTTACTGAGTGCTTTTCAACACCTTGTTTTCATGTAATTAAGTACATTTGACTAAAATTTATATTAGGAATTTAGATTACTAGATTAAAAGTCTATGAAATTACAATCATAATTTTTAGGCAAGGATAGAAATATATGATCAGTTTTAAAAATGGAAGAGGTTGTCAATGGTACTGATGATTTGATCTGTGATGATCAGCAGATTAAGCAGTCCTAGAGTAAATAGTGGCATAGAATAATTTATTACTGGACAAAAATATCCAAGGTACTGAAAATTACTGCAGAAACTCATGATACTGAGAGGCTGGTGACCTCTCTGTAAAACAAAACCATTGAAAAATAACATGAGCAGTTTTCATGACCCTAAGTAGGCTATTTAATTTATAGGGAAAATAAAAAAATTTTAAAAAGATAAATTCAGAATATCCCAAATATTGTTGTCCCAAAACAAGTTCTTTCACCCAGTGTGCAGGAAGCCAATCCCCATACGGAGTCAAGGTATTTGATTTATTTACAGTTTAGCACAGAAAAGGGTGATGCATGCCCAATTCACAAAGCCAGCACCATGATTATCAAAATTTTCACTATCTGTATATCTTAGCAAACAAAGGCATTAATTTTTTCTTGGCTAAAAGTTACATGGTTCTCTCAATAACTAGTGTTCTGTCTTCTCTTGGTTAAAAGATTCCCTCTCTTTTTATGCTGATTAGGCCATATGTTCAGTGTTTATCTTGGTTTGATGGGTTTCTTGAGTTGGGGGTCTGTGAGGCAGTGGTTGTAATCTCCCCCTGCCTTTTCAGCTGGAGCTGAATTCAGCACAGTTGCTGAGTTGCTTTAATAGTTTCTTCCTTATCTGGGGTGTTCTGCCAAGTGTCCTTGTGGCCCATAAGTTCTGCATTTTTCTTGTCCACCAGCAGTGGTACATCTTTCTCCCCAAGCTCTGTCAGCCTTCCCCTAGGTATGAGATCATTGAGATATGTCAAGCTGTAAACCTTCACAAGGCAATTCTACCAACAATTAATCTAACTTCCAAACACCTGGATATTAGTATGTCCCAGCCTTTGAGCTGATGAAAAACACCTTACCTGGTTAATAACATCCTTCACCTGAAAAATACATTAAATTCCCCAGCATTGGTAACATATGACTTAGAAATCAGCCACTGCCCATAAACTATGCCCATGTTTATGTGTAGAAACTACTACACAACTCATAAAACTAGCAATGTCATATCTGTAAGCAAGAAGTAGATATTAACTGAATATAGTAAAGAACAAAGCACTGATTCCAGAGCAGATGGACATTATGTAGGATGCTTGATAGTCACTGCAGGTCATCCTAAAAAAAAGTAAGAGCTTTGTTCTGGAAAGAATATTTCGTGGAGAAATATAATTAATGCATTCTCAACTGGACAAAGTCTTTCTATTTACTTTCAAAATAAAAAATCAAAGTTGTTCTCAGAGGGAACAAATTAAAAGAAAAAAAAAGCCTAAAACACTCAAAAAACAAACATAAAACCACAGACAGATAGCCAAAAAATAATAAATTGCTGCTGCCCCAGCTTCCTTCCCTAGTTCCATTCTCCCTGCAAAGGATTAAGCTTCTCCAGTTTGTTCTGAAGAAAGTGCCCTAGAAATCTCATTTTACTAACAGCACTTATTTTACTAACATGCATGACAGGACAGTGTCAGTTCTAATAGGGGCCTGGATTAAGTGAGATTGCATCGATTAACATTGGAGAGGACAGTGCTAAAATTCAGGGGTAGTGTCACTGAACTCTGAGAGGTTGTGCTAATTTAAAGCAGTTCAACTCATTTCCTGGCATCAGAGGAAGTGAATACTAAATTATAATTAACATAGCTAAATATGAAGGCACATGTCAAAAATTGGAAATTAAATTAAAATAACATGTTGCACAACTATTCCAGTGCCCACTTCCAAGAAATGTTGCCAAGGAATAATTACACAAAAAATAAAATTGAGCATTAAGGAGCTGGAGTCTTTAGGAATATATTAAGGCAAGCAGTAACCAATGTTAAGATTTCTCCTTTTCTCATCATTTGAAAAAGTGTTTTAAGGGAGATAGACACTTGTAGACAGTACCAGACTTGATAGCTATACACAAAGAAAACCCTCATCCACAGATGCTATTCAGATATTCTTCTTTACTTCAGACTTAGGGCTCTGAGGCTTTTTTTTTAACCTGCTAATCCCTAGCTTTACATCTATTGATAACTACTTTTTCCTTGCTTTCCTACTGAAGCTGGAATAAAACATGAAATGGTTATGTGCTTTCAGAAGTTTCTCCATCAAACTCCTGAAATATCTCTGCCACTGAAAAAGAGTGAGCTCCTCCTTCTCATTACACTGGCATCTCAATTCTCCGAGGATTACTCAAGAAGCAGGAGCCGAAACCATCATAAATATTCCAGTGTAAAGAACATTCTAGAAAAATAACAGACTGGTTGTAACGAGCAAATAGCAGGAGTGTGTGTTACATGGTAAATTAATCAAAAAGTTCACTAGAACTAAATCCTTGTAGTGGCTAGAATATTGATGAAATCACTGACTTGTTTTTTCTTCTTCTTTGAAGTGACACGACAGTTCTTCAGGGCTTAACCTAACACTGAACTCCTCAATTTCCTGCTAAGTTGTTAGTAACACTAGAAAATCACTTTCACTTCTACCAGATGAGCTATGTAATATGGACACAAAGACAGTGTGCTCAAACAAGAAATATTTGGAAAATTCCTGTGGAGTCTGGTTGGTCATTTCTCTACCCTAGTTTGGAAATGCAAACTATTTTTAATTCAGTTAGATTCAGACCAAAATAATTTTTTTTCTCTCACAGTCTGCTTTCCACAACCTGCCTTTCTTGAACATATTAAGGAAGACTTTTTGGGTTCTCAAAAAGGCTTTTCCAAATACAAGCTACTGCCTCAGTAAGATGCAGAAATCAAGCAATTCCTTCAGAATGTTACAGGGTAGAAGTCAGCACTCAGCTTATGAATGTGTCCTTCTCTATCATAAGCTTAAAAAAGAGAAGGGACAATAACAGGATCAGGACCAGGATTGGGAAGAGGTAACCACCTTCCAGAGAGTCCCTTTGTCAGCTGCATTCAGCTAAGTCTGAATGCAGCAAAGAATTTGCTCCTTTCACATTATTCTTGGAGCCTGCAAATTACAAAGAGCTGAAGAGTGGAACAGCCTGAGTGTCAGGAACTCACAAGTCATCTGCTTTTCTGGACAAAAACTTGGAATTAGTAGATGATGAGTGCAGAGAAAAGCCTATTCAAAAATCTTGGTGAGGCTTTTCTGCTGTTCCTTGTCCCAGCATCCATCTACAGGAAACCTAATGAGGTCACACAGATGCAAAATCAAGTATTTCTGTTTTTATGGCAGGAATCAGTAAAATCTGTTCCGATAAGCACGCCACCAGAATGTACAATGGTACAATGGCTTAAATGACAAAAAACCCCTGTCAGTTTACCCAACCAGACTTTACAGTGCCAAGGCCTAAAATAAATGAGGGTGGCTCTGAGAAACAAGGAAAAAAACAACACTTGGCAGCTTTCCTCACAAACCTCTTGAGCAAATCACTCTCTCACAATTCAAATTCAGAAGCATTAGGAACAGAGCAAACACACATTCTTTGAATGCTCTTCAACCTGGTCAGCCTTACCCTTGTCCTCATTTGTTGATCTAAAATAATTTGTAATATTCTATATCATAAAGAGATTATTAACTACACCAGCCACACTGTTTCTGAAAATCAGGATTTCCCCATCCCTATCTCTTCTGCAAGGATAACTCCAGCAAACAGAATGCTTTGAGCAGGTGAGCAGGATTTTAAACAAATTCCTGCTGCACCATATTACTCTCTGCAATAGATGGATGAGAAATCATTTTAAAATCATAATTTATTTCACAAAGTCAAGAGTACAAGCAATCGTCTTCTGCCCCTTCAGCTGTGGAGCTCATCTCTCTCTGGATAATGAGATACATAGATACGGATTTTTTATCTTTTATGAGGAAGACATTTGATTAGAAATTAGAAAATGCATTCTTACTGGTGAATGGAATAGATACAGGATTCTGACCCTTAAGGTAGTGGACTAAAATCCAAAACTCATCTTTTGAAGACTAGCACTACAGATACATTACAGCGCAGAATATTTGTCGGGTTTTGCTGTTGCTTAAGTCTGGGTAAAAAGAAAGAACTGACAGATACAGATCCCATTTTGCTGATGTCTTCTGCTGACATTTGGTGAAGGAATATATTTTTATTTTGGGATAGTTGGGTAAGTATATCTGTTGTAAACTGAGGATGAGCCTGATAGTTTTCAACCTGTGCGTCTTCTGGAATATATAAAAAAATTACTTTCAAATTTTCAGTGTTAATGTTGTAATCTGACTACTTAGCAAATGGGATGGTCCTGACAGAAAAGAAGGATTACAAATACCTTGTCTACAACTTCTCCAGTCTTATCAAGTCTTGAGAAGAAGGGAGCTCTGGAAAATTAATATATGCCATTAATGAACAGAAAAGTTCCCCTGGAACAGGGTATACCCTTTGACCTGTAGGAACTAGGTCCTATCAGCTGAATGGCATGAGTGGTACAATCATAATTAAACAGCCATTGTCTCTTTTAAACTGTAAGGGTGGTTTGCATAAAAAAGGAAAAGTGGCTTCTCACTGTAAAGGGAAAATTATGTTCAAATAAGAGAATTCTTAACTCAGGCTATTCTTTTTAATAGACAGAATAACTGTCTGATGATTTTAGTCCCTAAGGTTTATATTCATACTGTCCAAGATGAAGACACTTCAATTAGTTAGATTTTGGTAAAAATCATGTTTTCTGACTTGCATTCTTCTTGCAGAACTCCATGCTGCCTTTCACATTTCTAACAAACCCACAGGAACGTGTACTTATGTCACTCCTTGGAAAAAGCTGAACTTAATTATGTATTCCTCTTCCTCACGTGGCCTTTCTCTCCTCCCTTTCCCATATGTAGTACAGGAATACTAGTACTAAACTAATTTACAGGGAGATACAGGAGGAAAAATGTTTTCATGACTGTGAGAGGTCTGATACTATACTAGGATTTCAGCTGGTTAAAGATTACCCTGTGTTTTGGAAACAATAGTGTTCCTGAATTTAGCAAGGGAGGCTTTGAAGCGAAATCAGCATTATTTTCTTCACCGCTCACTTAAACAAATCCTTTACCTGCCTTGCCCTTGGCTGAGGTCAGCAGAGACTCATAATTGCTCTGTCTTGATCTCACACATGAGTTAATTTTCACTTGCAACTTCACTGGCAGTGAAATAGTAGCAGCAGAGAGCTGACAGACTGCTCAGCTCACTAGAAGAGATGAGTAAATACTCCTGTGGTCAGGCAGAGCACAACTTCATGCTGGTACAGCTCCAAGCTGTACCAAACCAGCTGCTCTAAAGCCATGCTTGGTATAGGCACACTTGCTATAGTCTGTCACAGAAGCTGAAGATTAGTAGAAGCAAAATTCCATGTTGATTTGCATCCTGTGCAGTGCCACCAACAAGAATAAATTGTATTGCTGAATTTGAGTCACTAAACCTAAGTAGAATGGGCATTCTTTGGAAAGCATGGAAATGTGCTTTGTTCTCCTGCCATACTTTAATTGGCAATTTGTGATACAAGTCACAAGGATGGTGATGAATGGGGTGCTTTCCCCACATTCAATTTTCTTAGCCAATAACTAGGGAAATAATAAACAAAATTCTACTTGAAACTACATTTGGTGCTATCTCATTTGGTTGAATTATTGTGTTAGTTTCACATGCTAGGGGGGAGGGGTGGATTCACCTCAGAGCAGGCTCCCTGAGGCTGGGGTGTGAGAGGGGCTCTGCCGTCTCTGGCAGCTGCCCCTGTGAGCTGCTGGCACCAATCAGAGAGCTGATTTGGTGATGGGCAGCTTGGGAAACCAATGGACGATTATTTTGCTTTTGCAAATCACAGTGGATAGAGTTAACTGCTCTCTCTTTCGGCTTCCAGCCCCTGGAGGTGTAGTGGTCCCTGGCTGGGGCTCCGGCCCGGCTCCGGGCTGGGCCTGGGCCTGGGCCTGGCTCGGCACCCCGGCCCCAGCTCTGCGGGGGGCCCGGCTCAGCACCCTGGCTCTGAGGGGGGCCCAGCTTGGCACCCCAGCTCTGCGGAGGGCGCCCGGCCCGGCCTCATGGTCCCAGACCCGGCCCCGGCCCCCCCTCCCGACCACATGGCTCTGGGCGGCCTCACGCGGCCCAGGCTCGACTCTCCACGTGGCGTGGCCAAGCAGGGGGGGATCAGGGAGCCGCCAAAGGCTCTCCCTTCCCCCCTGCCCTCCCCGTTCTGAGAGAAGAGGCCTCCAACTGCCCATGTGGCTTCTTCACTATCTGGATAAAGTTTTAACTTCTTTATGCCTGGATAAGATTCTTGATCTCCTGAGCTCCCCTGAATGAGAAGGAATAAAGCATGGAGACTACAGAGGTCAGCGGAATGAAGATAAAGTTCCTGATGGGAAGAGATTGAAAAGATGCAACTGATGAATAGCTGAAAACCCTTTTTGTGGGGCTATGAGGGGATTGTGACATCACTAAAATTCCTTTAAACTGTGAAATATACTTGGGGAGGTTTGGGGTGCTTGAGAAGAAGACTTTTTGCCTCAGGGAAATGGAGCTCTCTGTTTTGGGACTGGAATATGAACTGAGACATTTGATAGAGAAGGAGATGAAGAGAATTTTGCTTTTTGCACCAGCCTGCCTTTAAAAGTAGTACCCCATGTGTGAATCATAATCCATAACACGGCTCTGGAAGGACTGTGGGAATGAGAGGAAAATTCATGGTTCTGTAGGTCCCGGGCAGATGCAGACTGTGAAGATGAAGACACCCCCCTAAGCATAAATCAAAAACGAGACTTTTCACTCTTGAGTGAACTGAAATGATTGTTTAAGTAGATAACTGACTTAAGTGTTCTCTGTATGTTATTGTTAAGGAATGTGGAATGAAGGAAAGGGGAGGAGGGAACAATCTAGGAATCTTATTCTGAATTCTTTTTTGTGTTATTAATAAATTTTTTCCTGTACCCTTTTAAGTTTTAAGCCTGCCTTGTCTCTACTCCTAAATCCTATTTCTAAAAGAAATTAAATATATTAAAATTGGCAAAACCCCAGTCACACTGTGACAATTATATTAAAGAACAGGTTCCTGCAAAGCAGCCACTCTTCAAAGGCATTACAGTTCTAATTTTTTTCCTTCCAGGTGTATTTTGGAAGTAATTACTGCATCTCAAAAGTTTCTAAAGCAAATTAACTATTCAATTCTGTTTACATAATTTTTTCTTCTTTTCTACTTTCCTAAATATAGTACAAAATCCACTTCCATTTCCATTTTTTTTCTTCCCCATGCTCTCATTATGACTTTTCATTTCTTTTCCCCAGTCTGTCTCTCCTTCATCAATCCTGCCTTCACTGTTTCTCTCTTCAGATTCTGCTACCCAACCTGTTGTGCCATTATAGCATGTGCCATTTTGGATTCACCTTCTCAAAGGTGAGAAGAGAGAAATTCCCAAGTGTGGGTTCGTTTCACCCAGCTTCAGGTATTGAAGGGCTGAGTCTGAAGCTGATGACCCTTTTGGAAACTCATTTGTCATCCATACAAGAGAAATGAGCACTTTTAATGACCAATTTCTCCTATCACTAGAAGGACATCCAACGGATTGCCTTCTGTACAATGGTACTACTCCTAGCTAATCTGTGGATAAATACAGCTGAGGTGAATTCTAAAGCTGCCCAGGTTTGACACTGAGAAGGTCTTGTTGCTGTGCATGGCTCTAGGGGAAAAAAGAGAGACTGAAGCAGGTCTCTTGCTGACAGCTGATTGATTGCTGAGCACCAAACAGTAACAGCAGTAAAATGAAAGGTGACAGATGGGTCAGTTTAAAATTCCCCAAATTAAATTCAACTTCAAAGGTGTTTACTGCATTTACTTTCTACCTGTAATAAAGGGGAAAATGTCTAAAAGGAAGAAAAATTCAATTTAGCCACATTTATAACGATAGCTAGATTTTGAATACTCTGTTAACTCTCTCAGATAGCAACAGCTACAAAAGATATTAGAAAAATTCAGCATTTTACCCTGCATACAGAACTGAAATTGGAGAAAAATTTGAAGAATAAGAAGATTCAAAACTCAGAGACACCGAATCCCTTAGAAGAGACTAGACTATTGATAGCAACCACTGAGAGTACTCTTGTATACAACTGGGCCCCAAAGGTAGACCATTTGGCAATGCAGTTCAGATTGGTGAACCAAAGACATCAACCGCGTTCCCATCAGAACAACACTTGAGAAGGGCAAGCATGGTAAGCATAACTGAGTGTTCAAACAGCTACAAGAGCTGAGAGGGCACAAAGTGCTTGCCATCTCTCCTGGGTACTACTGGGTAGCTGATACCAGCTAGACATTTGGTATATGTTCAGTAAAGACTTTCTGAAGGGCACTTTAAAACATTTACAAGAGCAAAACCTTCCTTTGAAAGCTAAACAGATTGTAAATGTTTCTGAGACAAATATTCTGCCAAACACTTTAGTGAAGTAGCCTGATACATCACAACTGATCTTTCCCTTCTTGCCTTGCACTCTTCTACCAAATCAACAAAATGCCAAAAAGAAGCCACTCTAGCCAACATAGCTTGAGGACAGTACCCATAGTTTGATGGACATCATATCTCAAACAAATTTGGTCTTGGGTCAATGGAACAGCTGCACTGAGTTTCTGCTGGAGATTTTACTACAAAGGGAAAACATAAAACAGGTTTTATGAACCTGCTATCACAACAAGGCCTGAGACCCACCTGGAGTGCAGTATCTAGCTCTTCAGTCCCTGACACAGGAGGAACATCAGCATGTTGGAGTGAGTCCGGAGAAAACCATGAAGATGGTCAGAGGGATGAAGCACCTCCTATGTGAAAAGGTTGAGAAACTTGCATTCAACCAGGAAAGAGAAGACTTAGGAGTGGCCTAATTGCAGCCTTCCAGAACCCAAAGGGTACCTACAAGGAAAATTAAGAGGGTCTATGCACAAGACCATGTAGTGACAGGACAAGGAGGAATGGCTTCAAACTGAAAGAGAGTAGGTTTAAATTAAATATTAGGAAAAAGTTCTTCACTGCAAGGGTGGTGAGGTACTAGAACAGGATGCCCAAAGAAGCTGTGAATGCCCCATCCGTGGCAGTGTTCATGGGCAGGTTGGATGGGGCTCTGAGCAACTGGATCTGCTGGAAGGTGTCCTTGCCCAGGACAGGGGTTTAGAACTGGATGATCTTAAAGATCCCTTCCAAACCAAGCCATTTTATGATTACCTGATTCTATTCAGGCACTTTCTTTGAAGCCCTGATGATTCTTTTTCCTTTGATTTTGCCTAGGCATTGTATGCAGGTGACCAGGTGCTGGCAGTTGGATGGCTGTAAGTGTGGCTTCTTCACGAAAAGACCAGGCTGCCCTGTGCCAGACCCAGACATTTCCAGCCAATGCCAGCATATTCATCACAAGACATAACTGACACAAGAGAGAAATTATATCCTTCATCCCTGAAAACAGCTGGAGCTAAGACAAGTGAAAAAAGCCATGTGAGCCATAGACATACAACCAATCTTCTTCCAGACATTGCTTCCTGCCACATCAGAGCAGCATCTTTGCCTAGTTCCATCCTATTGCTTCTTAGGTTCTTCATCTTCCAGTCTCCCATCGTTATTTTGTTCTGTGATCACTGCGGGGTGCACCTGCATACGTCTAAGGAGTTCTTCATACTTCAAACTAAATAAAACAAAGTTTTGCTAACTTGGTGCATTAACTGAATTAACTTTTACTGCAGTATAAACAAGGAGCAGGATTTTTGCATCTGTACAGCGAGAGACTTTGAAGCAAATCTAAAATTAAAAGGGGGTAAAAGAAAGAGTAATCAGATTACAATTTAATTCATGGGTCAAATTCATTCTCACCATTTCCCTATCTTGTCTAGAATTCACTGTGATCCATGAAAGTCTGAAGCAAATAAACCAAATTTCTATTTTACAGAGACACCATACAAGTAGGGAGAAGAAAAAGCGAAGTGCAAGCATCAGAAGTAGAAGTAGACAGCACAGCATGAAGGGATATCCTTTATAATTTATAGTAAATCAACTTCATAAGAACTTTGCTCTTACATGAAATATCTCGGAACAAAACCAGATCTAATAAATATTTTTATTTCTCAATCTTTTTGCATGTAGCTGGTTTAAAGGCAGTTGAAAAGCAGTCAGTGAAAGTATAGTTTAAGTGACATTTCTGCACTTGAATTTTTAATAAAAAGTGGGAAATAATATTAGTTTTAACATTTCCAAGGGTTCAACAGTTGCTGTGCAGATGGTGGAAAATTGACTCAAAATTAAAAAGTACAGAAAACCAGAGAAAGTTTTAAAATCTCAATTGGAACA
The DNA here is from genome assembly GCF_029582105.1 of Oenanthe melanoleuca. Classification (NCBI taxonomy): domain Eukaryota; kingdom Metazoa; phylum Chordata; class Aves; order Passeriformes; family Muscicapidae; genus Oenanthe; species Oenanthe melanoleuca. The sequence continues at coordinate 105,224,316 of NC_079335.1, read as the reverse complement.
TGAAACAGTGGACTAAACAACTTACCTATGGAAAAGATTTTTGAGTATAGATCTGTGTCAGAAAAAACAAGATATAACAACTACTGGTTGTATCCGAGCTGAAGTGAATTGGTAATTATGGACTATGATTGTAATTATTATTATAGGATTCATTTACTTGGGGATCTAGGGATTACCTTAGCTTTGTCCAGCTGTCTTTGCAGATGTACTAAAGACTGAAGAAGAGCTGGTGGCTGAGTGCAGAGGGTATTGCTGACATTCTTCATCTTGCACAAGTTAAAACTTGGAGGTCACTAGTCATAGTGTTTCATGGGATCCTTAAAACTAGGAAAAGTTGCAAGGGGGTTACCCACTATATAGATCTAGATGAACAAAACTTTCCAGTCTAACCAGCAGGTCGCACTCTGCTCACTTCCCCAAGCTGCATAGCTTGGCCTTCAGATGCCTCTTTAAGAGTGCTGAAGTTTTTTGTTGCGCAGAACGCCTAAGCACCACAGATTTAAGATACTGATTTTCTTCATTCTTGGCTTTCATGACATCCAACACCGTTCCCATCAGGTTCCCATCTCCTTTCTTCATAGCCTTTTTGGGGAGCTCCAAGAAAAGATGAAACTCAGCATAGACAAGACAAAAATGCAATGGAGTTAAAATCTTGCTCCAAGCACTTTCCACAGATTGGAAACCTGACAGATGCAATTAGACTGTAGGTCAATAACAGAATTGATACTCCCTAGAGACCTATTTTTACCAGGGAGATGACAGTAGAGTTTCTGAGGTTTATCACATTATATCTCCATTTTCATAAACACATCTAAATATAGAAATTAGGTGAGCTAAAAATACTACAGAAACAAGTGCTGTGAATGAAAGCAAAAGGGCTGCCAACAATTTACTTAACTTTACAGCAATAGCTTCAACCACAACATTTTCCTGAATGACTGACCTGTCTTGCTCTCTGAGGCATCAGTTCACATAGAAATGCAGCATTTTCATACCGCTTTTCAGCTAAATGGTGAAGATGAGACTGAAGAATGTTAAAACTGGACAGTTTTTATTTTCACACCTGGGCAAACCAATCCAAAGCTGCCTTACAGAACCAGAACAGAGAATATAACAGTGCAGAGGGCTAAGTGAACAGGTCTTACCAGCAAACATTTAGGAGAAACCCATCAGCACTGTCAGTGGAATAAGTCCATAAGTTTGGATTATAGAAGTAATATTTTCATGCATACTAGTATTTTTAAGATGTGTTTATGTGCTTCAACAAAATTTAATGGTAAATCAGTAAAGTTTGGCTAGGGCGTTTTCATTCCTTAAACTTATGTGACTTTAAAATTATGTGGAAGAACTAGGTGTAAAATGCTGTGTTCATGAGGGCCAGTGTTTTGTATTTGTGGACTGAAAATAACAGTAGATTTTATAGGAACTTGCATTACCATGAAGCTCTGTAAGAAGCTTTGGGAACAGCTCTTTTGTGAAGTTGAGTTTCAGCTTCATATGCAAAATATGAGACAAGTTTCGCAGAACTTTTTTCCTCTGTGTTCTTTAAGAAAGAGCATTTTACATGAAAGGGGTAAGAAACCACTGACTTGCAAGATCTAAGGAAAAACTGCTTTTCCATCAGTGACATGTCCGGTCCCTATGAATACTACATACTTACTCAGGATGGTTCTTTTATGTTCGGTATATATATACATATATATATAAATTATAAAATCTTTTAATTTACTCTGCAAACATATTATGATGCCTCATAGACATGACAAGTTAGGCAGTGAAGTGACATGATTCATCCTAGGCCAGAGCCACCAGGATTAGATACTGTGGGATTTTGTCTAAGGAGCGCAACAGACTCACTCCATGTGACAAGAGGTGTTGCCACTTACTTGGTTTTTTGGGAAATTATAAAGTGAAATACAGTCACTTATTTAATTTTAGCAGCAAACCAGCAGCCATGGGGGACGCTTGGGGCCAGGTGGCTCAGTGGTGAATCACAGCAAGTCATCCCAGTGGGAAGAGACCCTGAAAGTCATCCAGACCCACTGGCACACTGGCACCACCAGCATCAGTGCTAAACCATGACCCCATCCACACAGCTCCCTGGTCAGCTTCTTCTGATGGCTGACCACTCATTCTGGGAAACAGTGTTTCTGATCTTTAGTCAGAACCTGGCCTGGTGGAATCCAAGGACATTTCCTATAACCTGGAAAGGACTGCATGCTGATCCTTTGGGATTTTATCCATGAAGGATGAGAGCAGACAGGAGGTGATGTTCCCCAGACCACAGAGCACATTGCATGACTCTGATACCCACAACTCTTCAAGAAGAAATGAATGTTGCTTTAAGATAGAGTAGTAATAAGAGAAATTTAAAAAAACAACCAAACAACAACAACAAACCCCAAAAAACTGGCACCAAAACAAAAACAACCAAAAAAACAACAAAAAATAAGAGTAAGGATAGGAATAAGAATTAGAAGAAGATAAAGAAAGAGCAGTAGGAAAGAAGAAGAGATAGCTATAGAAATTGGAAGAAGAGGAAGAAGAAGGGGAAGAAGAAGAGCATAAAGCAGAAGAAGAAATAGTAGCGGCAGTAAGAAATATTAAGAAAAAAAGGATAGGAAGAATAAAAATAATAGGAAGAATAGAAAGAATAGGAAAAATAATAAGAAGAAATTGTAGTTGTAATAAATTATAATAATAATAATAAGTCTAGGAATAAGAATAGGAATAAGAAGAATAGGAATAAGAAGAATTGGAATAAGAATAGGAATAAGAAAAACAGGAATGAGAAGACAAGAAGATGAAATAGAAGTAGTAGTGAATAAATAAAATCATTGTCATGATAATAATAGTAATGGTAATATCAAGTTAAAATACACATCTACATATCTTCGGGAATCACAGAAAGGTTTGGCTAGGGAACAGCCCTCAAGATCACCTAATTCTTTACCTGATTACTTTCTGTCCTCTTGCTGTCTCTCTGAGACCTCTTTGCTATTTCTTTCTATCTCTCTACTTCACATTTCTTTGCACTTGATGCAAAGTGATATAACAGATCCAGAGTCTGTTGCAAGAGACGGTGTCAAAATTGGCCCCCGCCATGGGAGGTCCCTGGGCGTTCCTACCTGGCCCAAATGTATATCAGTCCAGGAACCCTAGGTTTTAGGGGTACCCTCACCACCAAGAAGGCCTAATGGACAGCATTCAGGGGGATGGCACTGGGATGCACGGAGCAGTGAAATTTTCTATTTCATCTGTCTCTGTCACTCATTTTTCTCTTCCTCTCTTTCTCTCTCTCTCTCTCTCTTTCTTTCTCCTTTACTGCTCATTAAAACCCATACTATTGGCTTGGGCATATGATGGCATTTGCACCTTAATTTGTGCAGAGGCATTTCTGATCATTTTAATAAGCAGATCGTAACAAGGGCCTAGAAGCCCACAGGTCCAGGGGCTGATCCATGACACTTGCAGTGTTTTTGGCTGTGGAGGGGGTTCTGGGGGTGACCCCTGTGACACACGCACCTCGCAGCATGCCCCTCAGTGAGGTGGGACATTGTGATGCCAGAGACCCTTGTGACATGGCAGAGCCACATCCTGCCAGAGGGGGATCTAAGGGGTGCAGAGCCCTGGGGTGCCCAGTCCTGTGGGAGCCACTGTGTTGGAATGAAGCATCTCCTGGGACCTTGGGCAGGTGCTGCTGAGGAGGAGGAGCCCATCAAACCACTGACTCCTGAGGTGGAAAAGGCACCAGGTTCTCTTGTCCTCAGTGACAAGGATCCAACAGCAGAGACACACAGGTCAGTCCTTGCCACACACAGCCCCTGGCATGGCAACCAGGCCCTCCTGGACTTGGCCCAGCACATGAGCTCTGAGACCACGAGCCAGGCTTTGCTTGAGATGCAGCAAGCTGGCCAGCAACAGAGGGAACTGGAGCAAAGCACGCTGCAGAAGCTGAAGCAGGAGCTCCAGGAGAAAGGGAATTGGTCCCGACCTCTGCCCCTGCTTTCAGCCCAAGCTGCAGCCAGACTCAGCTAGACTTAGCCCAGCAGAAGAGCTGTGAGAGTGTCCCTTGAGATGCCAGAGGTGTTGAGGAAGAGTTGTTGAGTATGCTGGGGAGAGGTTCTGTTAGGCTTGGTGTTTCTATTGACATGTACTTTTGTTGTTCCAGTGTGGTTTTGAACACTTTTCTGTTCCCCCTACCCCACGGCCCTCGAGTGGTGGCTGCCTGGCAGCTGTGGGTGAAGGGGCTTTTGGGGCATGTGGGGAAGGGCGAGTGCTTGCCCCTTGTGGGAGGCGGCAGGGAGTGGGGGGCACTTGTTGCTGGGAGGCCCGGCAGGTGAGCGTAGCATCACGAGTCAAGATGCGACAAGAGCTCCACCAGTGAAAGGCACGGAAGAACCTAGAAGGACAGCTCATGGATGAGAGGAATGTCACATTTGTCTTTACAAACAAGCTGTAGATTTGCTGGTAGATAAAGCTAGCACTGAGAGGTAAAAGAAACAATGGCATGGTTTCCGTTGATTGATGAATGGAAAAATATATTTGACTTTACAAACAAACTGTAGAATTGCTGATTAATGAAATTGGATATCGGAAGATGAAAGAAGCAATGGGGAAAAACTGTGAATTCTATAAGAATTAAAAATTAAAAGGAAGGGTTATACATTGGAGGGGAACCTCAGGTGTCAGGCGTTCCGGGAAGTCTGTCCCTCTCAAGTACCTCAGCCAATGGGGAAAGAGAGAGGGAAAAGCATCTGGGAAATTAGGATAAAAGGAGGCTGCGTCCTCCAAAACTTTGAGAGATCCCATGGAAATTCCCCATGGCCTGTCCCTTTATTTGAATAAAGGAAAAAGGACTCTTCTTATGGACATAAATCTCTGGTGTTTGTGGTTTAATTTTCCTGACATGGATATTCATAAGGCTGTTGGAATCTGGGGGTATAAAGGGCAGAGACACCATTTTGTAGGCTGAGCCTCTGCTGAGCAGGAGAAGTCTCACTCTGCTCCCATCACTGTCCCCATTTTGTTTTGTAAATTTTGACAGCTTCTAATTAAATTTTATTTCCTCATTCTGGCCCTAGGTTGGTGTCATTTCTAACCGCTGCAGAAGTAGAAGCAGCAGCTCCAGGAGAAAGGGAATGAGTAGGAAAGAAGAAGAAATAGGAATAAAATTTGGAAGAAGAAGAGGATAAACAAGAAGAAGAAATAGTAGGAGCAGTAAGAAATATTAAGTAGAAACAGGATACAAAAAATAAGAAGAATAAAAAAAATAAGAAGAATATGGCGAATAGAAAGAATAGGAAGAATAAGAAGAAGAAATTGTTGTAGTAGTAAATAATAATAAGTCTTGGAATAAGAAGAATAGGAATAAGAAGAAGACAAGAAGATGAAACAGCAGTAGTGAATAAATAAAATCATTGTAAAGATAATAATAATAATAATGATAATAGATATCCAGTTTAAATACACATTCACACATCATCTAGTATCACAGAATTGTTGGGAAGGTCCTTAAAGATCATCTAGTTCTTTACCTGATTACCTTCTGCTCTCATGCTCTCTCTCTGAGACCTCTTTCCTATTTCTTTCTATCTCTTCCTCACACTTCTTTTTAAATAAAATCCACCTTAGATAAAATATCTATGTTGTCATCATATGGTCTCAGTTGCACCTCAGATCTGGCAGAGGCACCTCTCCATCATCAGGAGATCATCCCTCATTCTCTGTCCAGCCTACCTTCATAGCAGAGGTGCTGCAGCTCTTTGAGGATCTCCTTTACTTTCCTCTGTGTTCATTCTAACAGGTCTGCATCCTTTCTCTGCTGGGTTCCCCAGACATGGGTGTAGTCTTCCAGGTGGGCTCTCACAAAAATAGACTAGAGGGGTAGAATCACCTCCCTTCACATGCTGCTCTTCACTTATTTCCGTGCTGCATAGGACATGGGTGGCTTCCATACCTGGAAGCACAGATTTCCAGCTCACCAAAGCCTGATTTGTTTTCATTACACTTTAAAATTTGCATCAGGAGGAAGTTATAGTACATGATTTCTTTCATAGCTGAACATTTTCTTTGTGGGTCATATTGCACTTAAGACAGTTATGGTTAACTGCATTGGCAAATTTTTAGGCCATCTTTCGCCAACCTAAAGATATTTTTGTAAGCCTTGAGGATGATAACTTAAATATACTGGCTAAATTCCTACCTGAAATAGCATTTCTATTTTTTTTCCCCTTGGCAATACCTCATTGAAAATTGAATTCCAGCCTACCTGTTTGTCAGGGCACACTCTCCTGCCATAAGGGCATTTAATTTTTATTTGCATTCCGTACTGACATCACTGTGACAGAGAGATTAACATCTTGTCACTAAAAATATCTGCAAAAAGTCGCAATTTGGTTTGTTACTATTTTAACTATTATTTTGTCTGGTTACAGAGAAGTTTTTCCTCCTCCTCCAGACTCAATGTGTTTTTTAGTGCCTCTTCACTGTCATGCTGTGCTAAGTTCAGCAGCCTTGTAGCAAGGCATGATTTAGCTCTTGGTAAAGTCAATGGATGTGCTCCCATATCTGTTTGTTACTACAGAGCCAGGTTGTAGTAACATTTAGAGGTGGTGAAGATGTGTATTCTACATCTGCCTCATCTAAAAACACTAGCTTGAGTAATATTAGACTTGTTTAAATGACAATAAATTTCAACTAATTGTATTAAGAGTTATCACCTCAGGCTTCTCTAAACAGCCACAGAATCGCTCTACCTTTCACCATTGTAATGTGATACACGTAGTGGAATTTCACAGCCCCAGGCTGTGAAAACCTCCAGAAGGAAGGTTTTAAGTTTCTATGTCCAAAACCTTCCCTAGAGTTCTCAGTAATGGTAATAAAACTATTTTGTAATAGATTGTGTAAAATCTAAACAGGAGAAATTAAGAAGAAAAAATAAAGCAGTCTTCTTAGTATTTGAGTTGTTCCTATCAAATGTGTGCAATATGTCTTAAAAAGTACAGCCTTTTGTCTTACCACTTACCTGTAACTTCTTATAAAGTATTTTCCCAATTTGTTGACTCGGAGTCTACCTGCACTCAAACTGCTCACAGCGTGTAATCCCATAACAGAAGGTGATTCTAGGATTCTTTCCTCTTGACTGAGCTGTAAAAGACTTGCTGGTATAAGGTATTACACAAAGCAAGAACACAGAACAGGCTATAATCTGTGGTGGGGTTTTATTTTATAAGCTGAACAGCAGCTTTAAAAATAGGGTATTTTCACTCCTTTATATCACTTTCCTGTTGGGCTTTTTCTTCTGCTTTTCACATGTAGTGAAATTTGATCAGTCTTTCAGCACCTCTTCTGGTTCCAAAGGAAGCTCAGCTCCTTGCTTTCTAGTCTTTTTGTGCCAATAGCAGCAAAATATTGCTGTGTTTTCCCATCCCATTCTCTCCTCTCTTCCTGTTACCATCCAAGTTACAGTTGAATTACCATACTCTACTGAACATCAAGGCAAGCACTGAGTCACTGGTTTTAATTGCCACCAGGTACAAAAACATCCAGGCAGGAGAGTCCTATTTCTTTTAAGTTTTCCTTGTCAGTTTGTTCTGCCTGTTTTGCCCCTTCGTGACTCCTTAGGAAAAATAAAAGTGGTCCCTCTGGTAACAGAGCAGATACCTGCTCTGCTGATCAAATGGAAGAATCACTTACACTGTCTATAATACAACATTAAAAAGCCAATTAGATCATTACTATCTAAGAGAATAACCTTTCAGTTTAATGGCATCCTCCACATACTAGATTATAAGACTACATGAATTATTCATATTAACAAGTCAGCTAAGGAGGGGAGCAACTGATTTTCCTAAATGAATGACCTGAACATCATAAAAACCAAAATTATTAATTCCTGTTTAAAGACAGGAATTTAAAACAAATAAAAACAATCAGGACAACTCTGAAAAGAAGTGGATAAATGAACAACCAAGTAATTTAAAGCAGAAAATAACTCGAGGCATTATTACTATGGGTGAGAGTACTGTGATCTCATAGGGAAGGTGACACCCTGCTCAGAGCAGAAGCAACAACGGACATCATGAAGGAAATTCATTATATGTTGGTGATAGTATCTCCTGAGGGGCTCCCCTAAACTCAAGTGTAATGTACTTACACAAAGTACATTATACAAAGGCATCCTCCCATCCTCAGGTCTCTTCTAGGTTGTGCCTCCCATCTTTCAAATCTAAAGGCTCTTTCAAAATGGCATTGCCACAGGGCTGATCCACAGCATTAGCCAGACACCACAGGACTGGACTCTGCCAAAGTTTCACGTTGCCCTGATGGAGGACTGACAGAGGACTGGAGTTTAGACAGTTCTGATGGCTTGAAAGTGGAGGGAGAGAAGCCTGTAGCTTGTCAGACATTAGTGGCTGAGTCCAGGAGTTTAGAAGAATTATCATCTTTTCTATGTCTCATTTCTGTCTTACTAATTTTCTAGCCATAGAACTAACTTCTTCACTACACAACCTTTTGGATCATTTCTATATTTCTTCTCAAAAAACTCTCCTACATAAATTTCTCCACAGTCCCAGAACACGATTTTATGAGACATAAATTTTCTTTTAAAAGAGACATCAAATAAAACTGCAAAATATATCCTTCCTTCTTTTCAATCTTTTGCAATTCAAGGAAAAATTTCTACTTAAATCAGTTCAGCCTTCACATTTTATCATCATTGTTACCCTGTACCTGATATTCTGTAGTAGGTTACCATCTTCTGCTGCCATATTTGCAAACTCTGCCTAAGTTCTGACATCTGCCCTCCGCCTCCTTCATGAGCACTTCCTGAGGCAAAACCCCTCATTAATATTTGGATTACTAATTCACATTCTATCTGTCTCACATTGCACACTGTCATTTCTTGCTGACTCTCTGACACCTTACTTAGCCACCTTCAGCTCTTCTTCAGCTCTTCACTTTCTAAATTCAAATTCTTATGTGTAAAGAGCCAAACAGTAAGATGACAGCTGGTAGAAATACTCTCCTCAGTGGGATGATGTGCGTGTCATCACTGCAGAACTCAGACTCAAAGGCCAAAGGCAGCTTTATAAGTAACCCAAATGATTGACCATACAACAAAGAAACTGTCCAGATGCAAAGAGTACAAGAACAGCCATTTCATATTTGTTCGAAGCCTGAGCCTAATATATGGTCTCCAGCAATGGCTAACTTTAAACATCCAGGGAGAAATACAAGGATCAGGCAAGGACGAGACACCATTCCCAGCAGTTTCTGCCGTAGTCTACAACTGGAATTTTGATTAGTTTGAAAACCTTGCAATACTGAGGGAAGGGTTCTCCTCTCCTACTGCACGGTTTCATTGCAGTAGTTTCATTGTTTTTGTGACACTGAATTTGAGAACATCTTTTCTAGGTACTTTCACAGAGCAAGTAACATTGTCATTTGCTGTTTTTTCTCTCAATCTTAGCCTTTGGCCACAAAAATTACTGAATTAATAGAAAATTCAGTCCCCAGCAGGCATGCCAGCCTTGGAAGTTTATGAAAAAAAAAGTTTTTAAATTAGAAAACTACTTAAATCACGAAAACAAATTAAATATAATTCAATAAATGCTGTCCTTGTAGTAGACTCCTCATTTTGATTCAACTTTAAAAACTATTGCTCCCCATATAATTATATAATTAAAATTATAATTATATAATTAAAATTTGCAACCTGACAATAATGAAATTACTTCTTTTTTAAACAGGTTGCAAAAAGATCATTCAAGGATCATTCCTATTCTAGAGATGCATAAAATACTATAAGCAGATTGTGTACAGAATTCAGAGGACACCAGTGCAAAGAGCAAAGGTCAGAACTTCATAGAATCAACATTAATTTTGACTACTGGCTTTACAAAGAAAAAAAATTTTTTATTTACTTATTTGATCACTTATGCACAGACCATTGGAGACTATCAAAGAGAAGTGAAAACTGGAATCTTTCTGTCCTGGGCAATGCAGAATAAAATTCTTCAAGTTGCTCTCTAACATTTTCCAATGTATCAAACAAAAGTGCTCAAGAAAATTTAGAAGTCATGATTCAAGCCAGCTACCCTCTTTGTAATGGCAAGAAAAAGATACATCCCTCATGAACTGAGATGTCTGGAAAAGGACAAATGTTTGTGGAGGTGGAAAGGCATGAGGAGAAGGGGGAGGAAAATATAACTCCCTTCAGCCAGTTTTCACATTTAAAACTACAATTTCTTGAGGAAAATATAGATTACATCTCAATTCTACAGATGGAAACATTCAGCACTAGCAGAGATTTAAGGCATGTATTTTAAAGAGGTAATTCTTTGGTGCCTTGTCCTGGATTGAAGGACAGGTGTCTGCCAAGCTTCTCTTTGAAATGGCGAATGTAAACCAGCTTCCTCCAAATTATTATTATAATTTTGAAATAAAGGGGCTCTCAGGCAAAGATATGGGAATTCGGAATAACAGTTATTTACTAGGAAAATTAAAGTCGAAATACAGTATTACAAACAACAAACCCAAAACACTGACAGGGTCAGAATACAGCCTGACACCCTGTCAGTCAGGGTGTTGGTAGCAATCCCATTAAATCGTGGCTACAGTCCTCCTGCAGTGGCAGATGTGGTTCAGCTGAAGCAGTGCTCCTGTAGAAGGTGCAGATTTCCTCTGAAGGTCCAGGGATGATGTGGAAAGGTCCAGCTTTTCCTCTGGAATCCAGTGGAAGGATGGTATCTTGCTGTCCAAAATCTCAGTTTTTATCTAGGTAGGAAAGACTTGACTCCTCTCCCTGGCTGGAGCATCTCCCAATGGGATGATGTAATTTTATCAGTCATACAGTGGGACTTAATGTCCTATTAGCAGATGATATCTTCCTGGAGGGAGGATGGGTTGTGGAAAAGATAAAGATGATTGCCCCACCTAGTCTTAAAGATGGCCCATTAGCAGATGATATGTTCCAGGGAGATAAGGGTCACTGCCCCACTTGGCTTCAACAGATGGTGATAGAATACACATTTCTGGCCACATCAACCCAACACAGTGCCCAAGTTCTGTTGGGAAGGAATTAGAAAAATCTTATGAATATGAGTGCCTAGCAAAAAGTGCTGAAACAACAGATGGAATAGAAATGTTAGCATTTTTTGACACAGAGGCTGAAAACAGCCATGTGAAGGTTTAGGGCCTCTTCCTTTGTTTAGTTGATGCCAAATGCCACAAATACCAAAGAACCAACAGACATCGTGTTCCAAGTATGGCAGGAAAGGTCTGAAGATAAGGGTTACAGATAAGAAAGCCATAAAACATGGTAATTTAGTGATTCCTATAGGTTGCATGTAAATATTAGGAAATCAGTATATTGTATTAGATTGGTTAATGGAAATTAGAATATTCGTCATAGAAGAATACTTATTGTATTGTAAACAGGAAATTGCACTCTTACTCCCTTGCTCTTACTCTCTTGCTCTTACCTCTCTTACCCCTCTTATATCCTCTGTACTCTCCATGCTCTACACTCTCTCTTACACCCACACCCTTATAATAAACTACAAACCTGAAGAACAGAAAATAGACAGCTCCTGAGTCTGTCCAGAGACCATCCACCCCAACAATATAACCCCCAGAAAGTTCATTGTGCAAATCATGTCCAGGCTGTTTGGGACATCTGTTTTATCTCCTAGTAAATAGAGGAACTGCCCAAAAATTATCTCCTTTACTTGAAGCAAGTTAAAACTTCCTCTCAGCCCATAGCAAAGCAGGTGAAAATGGACAATGGCACTTCTTAGCCCTACTTTGAGATTAGGAAACATTGTGCTGTGTAGTGACACTTGCGTCAGTTGGAGGGAAACCTTTGGGGGTTGCAGAGTCCAGCAATTCCTGATACTTCCTCAGAATTTTGTCAGCTTTGTAATAGTGAGTGAATGTGAGAACCAAGCTCCCAGCACCTGTGTGAGATGAGATTTCCTTTGTGTCAGCCTAAAGCCCATGAAACAGTGTAAGAAGCACCTGGGAGAGAAAAAAGTTCCCAGATGACAAGCTGTTTAGCTCTCTAGTAAACATCTCTTGATGATGCTCTAGCAGCATCCACAGTTCTAGTATGGGAAACAAAACTAATACATGAAACAAATATCACTGCTGGCCCTGATCTAATCCATCATGATCACAGTGCAGTACTATTCCCTGTAGCATTTACTTTTATGATTTCCCAAACTCTTGTGATAGGCATTCCCTCCTTTATATGGACAAACAGTACCATAAGCTCAGAGTTCCTACTGCTGCTACTGTTTCCCTTATTCTTTCCCTCCTAGACTTCATCCCAAACCATTTGACATTCTCACACAAAGCAAAGGTTGCTGTAAGTTCAAACTGCAAGGAGCAGGGGAAACAGCACAGAGGAAGCAACCCCAAAGGAAGAGAAGGATCAGTTGCCAATGGAAGCACTATTCTGGAAAGATGTGGGCATGCTAATGACTGGCCTGCAGCCATGAGCTTCTGACTGGTATGGAATTTGCACTGTGAAAACCCAAAAGAAGGGTAAGTTTTCAGGCCTCTGTCACATCAAACAAGTGAATCCAGTGTTAGTCCATCTTGTGGAACCTTTCTTCCTGTCCTCCATTCCCTTATCCTCACCATCCTGAGGCTTTTTTGTTCTAATATTCAACTTTCCACTTTCAGTGGTCTGAGAAAACAGGACAAGAGGGAAATGGGGAAGAAACTGATAAAGAAGGATGCCTGAAAATAGATTTGTGAAAAAGAAAGAACAGAAGAAACAGGGAGACAGAAGACACAAGAAACAGAAGGAATGCTGATCCTAGACTATGTGGTAAAAAGGCCCTGCATCAGTCTTCAGATTAGATACATTTGAGAACAAATGAGGTCAAAGAGAACTGCTCTGGGAGTCCTTGCAAGAGACTATGGGATCAAAGCAAGTGAAAAAAATGGGATGAGAAACAAAATTTGAGAAGTAGACTACAATGAGCTCAATGAATGAGTTGAAAATAGGTTGATAGGGAATCAACCTCAGAAGTCCTCTGAGAGGAAAATGTTATGTAATTACACTATAAAAATCAATCTGGCATTAGAATTTTAAGGAACTGAGTCTAATCTATGTAAGCAAAGAGATGGACAAGAAGAAGGAGAAGACCACACTAGGAAAAACAGGAGTATAGAAGACTGAGGTACAGCCATAGAACAAAGTTTAAAGCCATAGGGGCACAGTCTCCTCAGGCAGTTAGAACTGGATACAAGATTCCTCAGCTTGAGGTGTCTATTTAAAACACTTAAGGGAAAAAGGCTTCAATTGAGGCTGTCCATTCACATACACAGATGCAATAAAAAGACATCATGTTGTGAAAATAGCAGTTTTTGTGTTTTTTACATTTAATATTGCTATATAATCAGTTCATATAGAGATGGTCTTAAGTTATAGCAAGCAAAGATAGTCACCATAAATCCAACAAATTACTTGGATCCTAGGATCTGGTTTGAGACACATTACATCTGAACGGTGCTATATAGGGACTGACTTTTAGGCAAGGTTTTTTTGTTACTTCCCTATTTAGATTCACAATCAAAGGAATGATAAAATTATCAAAACTTCTGGAGAATTTTGGTCCTTACCAGGAGAAAGGTTGGAAAGGAAGTGTTGCACTTTTTCCTCCTCTTTGCACTAAACATAGCATTAGCTTTTGAACATGTTTCAAACAAAGCCTTTTTCAGACTGAGATGAAGATATGCCAGTTTTTCTGAATCACCAGCAGATAAATAGGTCAAAAGTACTCTCACTTCACGTCAAAGCAAAGGCGCCGTAAGTTACTCATGGTTTTTAAATTACAAAGACAAATTTATCTATGATGATGCCAGTTATCCATTATATACCTGCTTCATGCAGTTCACCTAGTATTTTCTAGTCAATATTATTGATCAGCTGCCAGAACTACTTAGTCTCTTTCCTTCTTAAGCTCACCATTCCATCACTACCATACAGTCTTCAATCCTCTAGTGACAAAGCCCAGTGTACCAAAAGCTGGAAGCAGTCAGCTGAATTTCTTCACTGTTGTTTTCCTTTGAAAGCTCACTTTTACTAGAAGAGCTGAGACAGACCTTCACCAATACAACTGGGACAGAACTATGCCTCTGTCTCAGTTTTTAAAGTGATTGAGACAAAGATTACTTTGGCCAAAGAGCAATTGTGTGGGGTGGGGTGGGGGGGTAAGATGTATCAGAAGCTAATTACAAGAGACAACCTGTTATAGTTTTTACTGTGTTCAGGTAAATCCATGTTGCAGTAAGAAAGGATTAATGCAACCCAGTACATCCATCTCATTTAGGTATAAGAAATTTTCAGTGTTACTTTATTATATGTCATGGGCTGTTACTAGAAAAGCATAATATTAGGCCAGGAGAAGCCCTACAGGCTGCGACTTTCTAGAAGAAAATAGGCTACAACCATCTGCTTGTTTAGTAGATATCCACACCAAGAACAGTATTAAAGTAGTTTCAGATTTTATAGTTAAAGAGAAATGAAAAGCAGTGTACTACAGCAGGACATACTGAAACATCTCTTGATCAGGGCTTGAAACCCTGAAGGAAAATAGGTAAAACGATTCAGAGTGCTGCCTGTCCTCTGGCTCTGTCCAAATTAATTGCAAACTCCTGTTGATTTCAATAGGATGGGGTTTTCTGAGGGCAGCAGAGGAGCAAACCATTGAAGATAATAACCTGGCTTATAGACAGAAATGAATAAAACTTTAAATTAGTATCTGTCCTCAAATAGTTTAAGCTGGATTTGTCCAGAAAAACTGTTAGTGCTTGGGACCATTTACATCCATTAAAGGTCATATCATAATATTATAGTTGCATCTTCTAGCATGACATCAAATTAGCATTTGTAGTTCACATTCATAGAAAATGGCATTAATTTACAGGAAGCTGAAGTATTACTCACAAATACATGATCTGACTGGACCACAACAATCTCTCTGAGGTAACACATAGTTTATAAGATAAATATTTCTCAGCAAAGAGTATGAACATCATCAGCAAGACAGAAATCTTATTAAAAAGTCATTAGAGCCCTATTTTTATTTCTATGTGCAGTACATTACAGTTTTTTCAGAAAAAAGATCAGGAAATTTATTGCTTTGGTATTTATGCTCAACAAGATAGAAAAGCATAATGTAATAATTGGAATCTCAAATGAAAATCAGCCAAAAGCTATTACCCATAGTAAATTTCAATTACTTCTCTGATAGTATTTTGTCTGTCACAAGTATCAATGATCCATAAACAACCTTCATCTACGTGTGAGAATCACAGGGTGGTACACAAGGTGGAAATTCTGTGCAGGATATTTCCAAATTCTGACTCCTAGGGTTACAAGCCGAGCTGAGTTTTTCTTTGCACAATATGTTTTCTGTTGTGATGTATATACACAGATGATGACACTGTGAGACAGTTTCCTGCTGTTATAGGCAGTACCTCAATCCATGAGGACTTTAGCAAGGCTTCTTATTGAGTGGTGTGTAATACTAAGGAGCATGAAGTTTGTACAGATTCTCCCACCACCCAACACTCCCCCCAAAAAGTTTTCTTTAAGGTAGTCCTAGTCTGACTGTCATGCAGTTTAACACAAAGGCAATAATGTCTTTCTGGTAATGCACTGAGACAGCATAACCCTGTTTCAATATATGTTATATAGGTCAGTATTTGTATGCTATATGACTTGTGAAAGAAACTAAATTTACCACACATGTATTTATCAGGACAGACAAGCATTCACCTGCTTTTAGTTTTAAGAGTATCCTTTTGTAAGACCAAATCTCCTGCTGTCATGGCCTCATTTACTCTTGTCAGTCAGCTTCATACTGCTCACCATTACCTTTTTGCTCCACTCTGGTGGCTCAAATGGACTGTAAAGCAGATGTAAATTAGCTTTATTTCTACTCTGAAGTTTTTTTCTTTGCAGTAAATGAGAATTGGGCCCTTTCTGTCTTTTCTCTCTTCATACTCACAGAGCCTGACTTTGGAGCTTACAAACTTCATATAAGGTTTGAATATTTCAAACACTAAATGAAATTACATAGAATTTTAGAGGTAAATACCTGTCAAGAAGCAGGATCCCAGAGAAGTTACTGGAAAAGTAACTCCAGGAATAAGCTAAAGATAATTGATTTACTGCTCAGTTGTGCATTTTATGGGATTTTTTTTTTATTTTTGCTTTCATTACTTTGGAATTCATTAGATAAATGCTCTTTAAAACTAAAAACAAACACTGAATAGCAGATCTCAACTACAGTTCTGTATACTGGAATAAAATTACAGGGATTACAAGAAGATATGGATGTCCACTCTTCCAAACTGAACATTTACAGGTTATTTGTGGACTATCCTCTGCTCTGATACCACCTGTGAAACAAGCAGTGCCATCTCCGTCTAAGGCTCACATGGATCTTTTTTCTGTCTACCACTTGAAGGACACATTACCTTGTCCTGAACAGCACAAAGGCATGTAAATCATGATATTTCTGCTGATAAGTTACATGACAAATACATTTTGCATGATAAAATAATTGGTGAAAATCTTTTCATTGCTACATTTTCTTTAGAGGTGTATGCTATGGCTACCTCACCACAAGACGCAGTCTTTGAATTTCTTTTCACTCTTGCTGGGTCATAATCCAGTGGAATTGTCAAAACCACAGTGCTGCATCTTTAGGCCAAGTTCTTTTCATTATGATTCAGGGTAAAACTACAAGGGAATGTGTTGCATCTACTTCTCTACAAATGATCCAGGGAATAATTTAGACACTTAGAACTCTGCCTGACACATTTGCTGCCTTGCAACACATAGGGAAGTAGAAGTGCTTAGTTGGAACTATATTTTATTGCACACTGAAATTAAATATGTAAAAATTTAAAAGGAATGGCTTTTGACTCCATGCTGATATTAGAATAATTTCACAGTTGCTCTGATTTATTCTCAGGGAGAAGAAAACATTGGCAACAAGCCACAATTTATTTACTGTGCTTACACCAGCAGTGACTATAACATTTTTAGTATGTCCCTTAGGACATACTAAAATGAAATCTATTTTATTTCCACTCTCCTCTTTTTTGTTTTTCTTTCTCATCCTGCAAATCTTAGAAAGGACATTCTACGAAAGGATGTGACTCAGCTTGTCTCTTTTATCCCTTTTACAGTTCATTCCTTTAGGGATTAAGAGTTCTCACAGAAATGTTGCTCTGGAACAACCTTTAAGCAAGATGTAGAAAAAGTGCCAGCACTGAGGCAGAATTTAAGCAATATGTTGGTTGATTCTAATGGGGAGTGACCAATCTTGAGAACAACTGAGGTCATTGCAACTTGCATTGACCTTAATTGAATACAAACCTTGAGTCTGTAAATAGTACTCTCTTCATACTTCCCTAAATATATCTTAACTTAGCATTAGAACGTAATCCAAGCAGCTGGTTCTCTAAATGCTTCACTGGCACAAATGAAGCAATTACCTTTGACACTAATAACCTGAGCAAATTGGATTACAGTAGGCCCTTTTACAAGCAACACCATGCAGACTATGTCAAGTTATGAATAGCACTCCATCAGTTTATCTTCACTCAGAACTGAGCTTTTTCTCTGTGCTAATTTATCTCCCAATTGCACACTATCTCCATTTCCTCTGCACTGTTTCCAAAGTCCGTCACATAATGCATTTCCTCATTACCAGCTCATCAGATGTCCAGGATAGCCATGTTTTCCATTGTTCAACCAGTTTCTACTAGTTTTCCCACTTCTGCTTAACCACTACGTTGTCCTGTAGAACTTGCTGTAAAACGAAACTAAATTCAGATGTTTCTTCAGTGCTCCATAAACATTATTTACTTTTTTTTTTTTTTGCCAAAGCTAAAAGATAGAAATTTGTCATTCCCCACATCTTAATTCTTTCCTTTTTGTCTGAGATTGGATCTTTGAACTGAGGTGATTCTCTGAGCTATGACACCTCTGGTTTTTTCCCAGAGCCACCAGTGTACTAGGAGATGGAGATAACTTTTTTATTTTTAATAGAAAGCATCACTACAAGAAATCAGGTGGGGGCTGATGATACCAAACAACATGGCAGCTATGCCTCTGCTCCATATTTCAGTTTCATTCTTCCTAAAGATTTCCTTGGGCTAGAAAATTGCGTGAGGATTTCTCATAATTAATTCACATACTTTTTGCCCTGGTAAGACCTTACCCCTGTTGAAGCATTTGAAAATACAAGGTAGCTGCTCTGAAGAGGGGCATTTTGGCTTAGTTATGCTTTTTGTTTTATGATGCTTTATAGGTCTTTTATCATCCTGACTGAAAGAGAATACAAAAGCTAATGAACCCTGCACTGTGACATAGGAAAATCAAGATGTAAAATTATTGTCATATAGCTTTCACTTTTAATTTTAGGGTAGGTTTGGTTTTTTTCTTATGTGTAAGGCAACCCGAACCTTTTCTGGAACCAATTATGATGTGGAATTTAAAAAAATATCCAATATTCCAATATCTCTAGTATGTTACCATGACACAAAGTTCTGCTACCAACCTTGTGCTGTTCCAATTACTGAAGAAAAACATATTATCCACATGACTGTGAGCATGCAGGCCAATGACTACAAAAAGGCC
Organism: Oenanthe melanoleuca; assembly: GCF_029582105.1. Taxonomy (NCBI): domain Eukaryota; kingdom Metazoa; phylum Chordata; class Aves; order Passeriformes; family Muscicapidae; genus Oenanthe; species Oenanthe melanoleuca. Next base: position 105,205,640 of record NC_079335.1, on the reverse strand, counting down.
TTTTTGCCCCTAAGGTTACCACTTAAAGAGGGGCCAATACTAAGGCCAGGTCTTTGTTCACGGCAAGAGAACATGCTCTAATCACAGGACGACCAATGAATGCAAGGTGAATGCAGAGAAGTCAAATCACCTCAGATTTTCCACTATGTAAATCTTCTGTCATCTTACACAGAATGAATATAGTGATGGGCTTTCTCTTTTGGGCTAGCTCATCTAATGACTAAGGGTAAGAAAGGCAAACATTTTCTTTATTAACCAAAACAAGGCCCCAAAATTATACCTGACAGCCTCATATCGAAGTAACTCTATATAGAGTTGGTTTTTTTCCTTTTTTCAATGCAACTTTGCAGAAGAGGACTTGGGGGTCCTGCAATGTGCCCTTGCTACAGAGGCAGTAACAGTATCCTAGGCTAAATTAGATAAAGTATTCCCAGCAGATCCTCTCTACTCAACACTGGTGAGGCCACACTTGGTGTGCTGTGTCCAGTTCGGGGCCCCTCAGCACAAGAGGGAGATGAACATATTGGGCAGAGTCCAGCAAAGGGGCTCCTGTTACTGAGGGAGACACTGGAGCATCTTTCCTATGAAGAAAGGCTGAGACAGACAGCACTGGACAGTCCAGCCTGGAGAAGACCCAAGGGCATCTTATAATGTATAAATGCATGAAGGGATATGCAAGGAGTACACAAGGCAGGCTCTGTCAGTGGGGTACTCAGTGGGACATGGTGACAAGAGATGCCCAGGTGATGGGCACAATCTGAAACAGAGGAAGTTTCCCCAGAACAGCAGGAAACATGTTTTCACTGCAGAGGTAACAGTACTGACACAGGTTGCCGACAGAAATGGTGGAGTCTTCCTCCCCAGAAACACTTATCAGCCAGCCTGAGCATGACCATTAGCAACTGGTTCCCAGTGACTTGAGCAGGGAGGCTGCTCCTAGAGATGCTCATCTAGAGATGACCTCTGGAGGTCCCTTTCATCTTCAACCACTCTGTGATTTAGGGAAATATAGTCTGAAATTTCCAGTGATTGTTTCCTGAATGAGTTGTGATATCACCTCAGGTTTTAGCTCATTACCAGAGATAGTGATGGATTTGCCACTTCTCAGCATCACAACCTTTAGTCTTGGTTTCAGTCTCACCAGCTGTTTAATCACCATAAGAAATTGATTAACCACTGACAATTCCTTTTAACATCTTCCTCTGACAACTCTAAACAATTTTTTATGACACTATATCCAGACCATTCAAATGTGAGGTTATACTGATTGTTAAAGGAGTATGAAACAGGCACAGTTAAAGAAATAAAAGCTTGTTTTGTCAATTTGTACAGGAGTAACGTTGAAAATATGGCTATTCCCTGCAGAAGAACTCATGACTTTAGCACTATTACAAGTTGCAGACTGAGTCTTAGACAGAGAAATATAAGCTGGCCCATACCAGAAGAGCAGGCAGAACTATCATGTGTTGAAACCTATATCTAACACTGGTTTCACTGAGAACACAGTGATTGTTACTCCATAGACAAATATTTTGCCTTCAGTGGTTTGTCTGCTTTATTCAGGCTCTTCCTTTGTGAGGGAAAGTTGCATCCCATAACATAAGCAGTTGCACTGCACTTTGATTTGAAGCTGGCAGTGGCTATGACAAATGATGGATAGGAACACGTTATACTACTAGAATAAGTTAACTCTTAACAGAGGTGATCATCAGTCTCACCCTGTTCTTCCTAAACAGCATGGACTTCATGCTTCAAAAGCACTTTAGCGATGCATCTGCGCTTAGCCAAATCTGCATTTGGGAGCTGTTTTTAAATACAAGATTAGAAGCAATTGTAACTTCAGCATATGGAAGGCACAGGCAAGTACAGGGTGCTACTTTTAGTTTCCATTTTTTAGCATTCAGGACTACTAAGACGTATAAGTGAGAAAAAAAAACATTTGAGCTGCAACATAACTTTCCATCAAGTCAAAACAAAACAAAACAAAAAAGTTCCTGACATATTTACCTTTTGCAGAAATATTTTGGAGAGGTGTGCTAAAGTACTAACAGTGTTGTTAGGATGGTTTCGGTGGTCCATGTTGGGATTTCTCTTCAACAGCAGCTTTCTCCCCACAACCCCAGACCTTCAACCACTGTGCCACACACTGCATACTGCAGGCTCAAGCAATTTGGCTGAGTGACAGCTAAGAAGCCTCAATCCTCATTCCACTTTGCCAAGAAAGGAGGATAACTTAGGTAGTAATGTTTTGAGAGAACTTACTGAACCCAGGAGAACATGAGCCTTCCACAAACAGGTATCAGCCCAAATCACTGTGGCTACTTCATATGTGGAGTCTCAGAAAAACACAGGAGAAGGAAAAGTTTTGTAAAAATTTTATTTCACTCTATAATAGGACAAAACAAAATATGCCTATTTCTCTGTTTCCATGACATTGAACTGCTATTTCTAGCTATTTTTATTTTACAAAGGTTGCAAATCATGTGGGGCTGGATCCACCTATGGTTGCTGGCAGAAGTGCTCAGCAAACAATTATCATCAATCCTGGCTGACCAGGGAGCTCCTAGTTGACTGGCAGTTAGCAAAAGTGACACCCATTTATAAGAAGTGTTGCAAAGAGGATCTGGAGACCAATAGATCATTCAGTATGACCTCAGTGCCAGGGAAAGTCATGCAGCATATCACCTTTAGTGTCATCATGCAGCATGTGCAAGACAGCCAGGGGTTTAGGAAGTGCAGGCTCTGTTTTACCAACTTGATCTCCATCTATGATGAGGTGACCAGCTTAATGGACAAGGGACAGATTGTGGATGTTGTTTACCTAGACTTCAGAAATGTTTCCTGCAGAATTCTCCTGGAGAAACTGGCTGCCTATGGCTTGATCAGGTCTAGTTTTTGCTGGGTTAAAAAAAAAACAAAACAGCTGAATGACCAAGCCCAGAACTGATGGTGAATGCAGCAACATCCTGTTGGTGGCCTGTCCCCAGGGCTTTATCCATGATCTGGACAAGGTGATCAAGTGCACTGTGAGTCAGTTTGCAGGCAACACATAAAGTTTGGTGGCAGTGTTGATCAGCTGGAGGGCAGGAAGGTTCTACAGAGGGATCAGAACAGGATGGTTCAATAGGCTGAGGCTAATTACATTAACTTCAACAAGGCCAAGTGCCAGTTTCTGCACTTGGGTCACAACCACCCCATGCAATACTACAGTCTGGGGGCAGAGTGGCTGGAAAGCTGTCTGGCAGAAAAGGACCTGGGGGTGCTGGTCAACAGCCACTGAACATGAGCCAGGGTGTGCCCAGGAGGCCAAGAAGGCCAATGGCATCCTGGCCTGGATTAGCAGCAGTGTGGCCAGCAGGACCAGGGCAGTGACTGTGCCCCAAGTAACAATCAACAAGACAAAGAAAAATAGCCTCAAGTTGTGCCAGGGAAGATTTGGATCTAATACAAGAAAAAATTTGTTCACCAAAAGGGTTGTCAAGCGTTGGGACAGGCTTCCCAAGGAAGTGGTTGAGACATCATCTCTGGAGATATTCAAAAGATGTGTAGATGTGGCACTTACCCATGCTTTAGGGATGGACTTGGCAGTGTTATGTTAGTTGTCGGACTTTATGCTCTTAGAGGCCCATCTAGATGATTCTACGAAAATTTTGTGCTAGAAATAGACAAAACAGTTTCATTTAACATGTGATAAGGCTGATAGTCAGATAACATTTAAAACACAGGGACTCTTGGCCATTTCTTTTATGGTTGATCAATAAAATTGGATAAAGATGCCTGCAAGCCAAAGTTTCAAGATTCTCCTTGTTTATCTTTGCAAGCACGGTCAACGCAGTGAGAATGATTCCTCTTTCTCTTGTGGTTTATACTACATTGTATATACTAAGATGTATGTTTGGGTTTTTTTAATTTAGTGGGAATTCCTATACCTTTTGTCATGACATTTACCTTCTTTTGAGATGATAAATGTCTTTGCCTTAGACCCTTTATGATTGGTTACTTGTCTTTCCACAATGTGAGCAGATTGAGAGTGACACAGTCTTACAGGGTTGCTCTTCTCACTAAATCAGTGTGTGGGAAGCATGTCAGAATCAACAACCAGCAATATGTTCTTGTGTTGGTTTCCTTCTGTCGTGTGCACTCATATTTAGAATACAGATGGGGTTTATTATGCTTCAGTTGGACTTTACGCACACATTCACAGGGGTCACTAGTGGGTATGTAAAACCAACACAGATTACGTCTTTGACATAGTGCAAAATGCCGTAAATAAAAGTGTCTTTTTGCAGAGATTTTCTGGGAAGAGCTTGAAATAGTTTATGGAGGCATCTACAAAATAAGGGTCACGAATAGGGCTTCAGAACTTAGATCAAAACTCTGAAAAGTGTGACATTTTTATTCAATGATGGCTCCCAACACAGACATACACATAAGTGATTTTCAAAGCAATGAGAGTCTGCTTCCATTTTCTTCAAAGGATCCTACTGGATGCTCAACACAAAGAATTTATCCAGCTACAGACTTTTGACAATTCTTGGCTGGACTATTACAACAGAAATTCCGCTAGGTTGAGCCCTTTTCTATAAGAGCTTAATTTAGAGAGATTTTGGTTTCAGTATCTCAATAATAATAATGTGCAGAAATTTATCTACAGACAGAAAAGAATATTTTCAATGACATATCATTACTCTTTCCCTAGCTGAAGCACCAAATATCTCCGAAGTTCCTCAACAGCCTCTTTTTAGCAAAATTCTTTCTATCTTCAAGGGACCATTTGGAATAAGACAACTGCCTTTCCTGACTCAGTCTGCTTCCCACATGACACTTTGCTCTCACCTGAGCTACCTTCAGGAGAGCAAATTTTTAACATTCTGAAAGAGAATTCTATATTTAAGAATAATAGATGAACAGAGAGCTCAAGTTGAAATTTCTTGCAGCATAAATGCATTTCTAGGGATTTTGAGGGTTGACTTTGTTATTTAAACACAGAGTGCCTTAGAAGAGGTTGTGATTGGCACCACTCATATTCTTAAGAATCTCTAAGTTAGATGCAGGTAGATATTTAGTCAGCAAATGTTCACTACAACTTAAGCCATGCAAGTATCAGAGTTTAACTCAAATCATCTTTCACAACAATCTAAAACAAACTGGTTAAGTCTACACTGAATCACATAAGGAAGGCTTGGAAATTGTCTTCTGTTGATAGGCCAAAAGAGGGGGAAAATTACAGTAAAAGGACAGCTGCAAATTTTTTTTTGTGAGGACTACATCTGTAGCCACCAGGAGCATCTGCCAAGTCAATGTGTCTCTGCCTTATTAAGCTGTTGTTTCTCTCTCCAGAATAGGGCCTTGTAGTACTGGGACCATACTTTCAGTGGCTGCTCTCTCATTGCTTCCAGCATAGACTTCAACATTAAGGCTGTTCCTAGTGAAAAATTGGCCCTTGGCATTTTGAGCAAGAATCTCGCCTTGATCAATAAAAAGCAAAGCCAATTGCTCTCACTGCACCCCAGTGAGACAGTCTGCCAGACATGCAAACTGTGCTTTTCTCAAACACCTACACATAGTTACAGATTTACTCAGTTCTCTGGGTAATCAAAATAAAGAGTCTTTCATAAGAAAATTCTATCTGGAGGAATTTTTGCTGCATTGATCAACACAGATAAAGGCAGAAAAGATTTATCTAATGTCTCATGGTGGTCAGGTAATAAGGTTGCCTTCTGCCTTGTTCTTGAACAAATATTCCCACAATAACAAATGTGCTGTAAAGACAGGGAGAATTAATCCTAGTTGAAAGATGGACTGGTAGGTTCCATGCTCTTTCAAAGAGAAAACAGTTCTTAAATTGGTTCAGCTGTACCAAAACCTTGCCTTTGAAGCCAACAGATGCAGATATGAGCTCCCAGCTCTTTGATCCATTTGAAATGAAATAGGCAGATAGACAGTGAATACATTCTTATTTTTAGAACGTTTCTTCAGAAAGTTAGAAAAATTTCCGTGTCCTTTTAAGTCACCAAACTCTCCAACAGTACCTGCTAATGGGATACTTTAGTTAAACTGGGACAAGAACAAGCCCTGCCAGACAGCTTATCTTTCTGTTCAAACTTTAATTAAAGGGAAAAGACACTTTTATGGCATTTTGCACTTAAAGTTGTAGAAGCCAGTTACAGTGCTAGTTATGAGACAGGTACTTGCTCTTTTGAGAGGACCAACAACGTTGTCCCTGTACTAGTTTAATGGACTGCTTGTTGGAGCCCAGCAAATCACATTACGACCTGCATAGTCTAAGGTACATTCAGCTGTAGGATCCTTACACTGCCTTTGAGCCCAGGCAGACACCAAGTGAAATGCAAGTTTGTTTGATTTCATTAAAACTATTTCATAGGTCCCAGTCTGTGATTCTTTAGAACACCACTGAGACAATTACAGAGAAGTCAGTCAAGTTCCTTCCGTGTAGCCTGGTTCTTCAGGCAACACGCTAACCGTTGGAACAAGTCTGACCATAATGTACAAAATAAAGCACTAAATAATTAAACAGGTCGCTCAAATAGATATTATGATTCACAATGTATGGAATAAAAATACAAATTAACAGAATACATTGTGGTTTTACCATTTTGGCTGTATTTAAGCCTTCTCACTCACAAGCTAGTCACAAATATTTTAGGCTGTTCTCTTTTATTCGTCAGTCAATAATGTTGTCTCATTGAAAAATAAAAGAAGGAAGAAGAATGAAGTTACAGAACCACAAAATAGAGGTTGGAAGCAACCTTAAAGATTATCTAGATCCAATCTCCCTGCCATGGCCAGGAACACTTCTCACTAGACCAGGTGACTCAGAGCTCCATCCAGCCCATTCCTGAGCACTTCCAGGGATGGGGCATCCACAACTACTCTGCCATGAATAAGAGTCCAGAGCAGAGGTAAACGAAAGACTGGGAGAACCCCTACTGTCTTTCTGGAAAAAAAAAAGAAGGAAAAAAAACCAAGGCATTTTGTCCCTCGGCCTTTTGAAATCGCATTGTTGCTCAGTTCTGACAGATGAGATGATAGAGACAGTCTCATTCTCCAACCAAGATCTCACTGGAAAGTCTGAAGAACTCTGTAAGACCAAGAAGTAATATTAAACTTGTATTCAGACATCTCCTGTTCTTTCTATAGAGTAAGGCAGCAGCTACAAGGTAAGTTTTAGCGAACCAAGAGAAACTGAAGACATGGGAAACGTCCAAAAACTCTGTAGGTGAAAGGTGTGACATCTCCAATTATAAAATTGGTGCATGAAAGAAGCAACTGGCTGGAAGGATGACACTGCCTTCCTTGCAAGGGGAGTGGCCAATATTGGTGCATACAGACTTGCAGAATAGTTGAGGTTGGAAGGATATCCAGAAAGCCAAGCAGTTCATCTAAGTGCAATCCATCTACTTATGCCTGCAAAATACACATATGCTTTTCTGAGAAGACTGAGGCTACACAGAGCTGCCCACAGTAGGCAGAGATGAGCAAGACAGCAGAGAAAATCTTACGAATCGGAACGTTGCTCTGCTGCTGGTAATCTGGGCATATTTTTCCTGCAATTGCACTCTGATTCACTTCCACCAACATCTCAGGAGCCTCTTACCCCTCATATGGATGCAAAATGCCCTGCTGAAGGGTTGTTCAAGGCAGTGGCTGGAACAGTGTTCTGCAGAAGATTAAGATCAGGAATGCCTTTTCACCAACCAACAGTCCTATTTCAAGCCAAAACACACCCAGTCTTCTCATTATAGAAACAATCCCACACTGAAGTAAAATTATGTAGTTTTATTCTATTCAGAACACAATTTTATGTGACAGAATTAATAAATTTCTGCTGGGTGTCAACAGAGTATCAAGGCTCTTTTTTCTTGAGTTGTCAGCTAGAAACTACTGAAACAAATTCCAGAGCACCCAAGTTATGCAGCTCCTGACTTACAATGATGTGGTAGACATGAAAAAATCACAATCAAACATATCATTAGCAATGGCAATATCATCTTGTATGTTCTAGAAAGAATATAAAAAGGTAAATCCAGCAGAACCTTTAAAATTAACACCTTTTTAGAACCTTCTGACAGTGAAGTCAAGGCAAAATTTGACTTCAGATCCCAGATCAAAGCTGTATTTTATAAAGAGCTGACATCCCAAATAAACCAATGGAAAAGTTCTTATTATCTTTGGCAGGACCACAGTTCTTGCCTCTAAAGACCACCTGCAAACAGTCACAAGATTTGAGCTGTGGCTCATTCCCACCTTCTCTCCAGATGTTTATATGCTTATAACAGGGTCTTAAGATATCCTGCTTAATTTTCTACTAAACTGAGATATATATAATCTTATTAACTTTGAACAATATAAACAATGTACTATAACTATTTTTGCTGTCAAAAAATTCAAATGATTGTCACTATGTGCCACTAAACTGAGGCTGCTTTTAATACACTCTAAATCCCTTTCCCATAAGAGCCGTGTTACTTTACAGCTTCCAAGACAAGTCATCACCTTCTGTGTCAAGGGCTGGTTCATGAAAGTTTCCTCTAGTGATTTCTAGAATTATTTGGGAAAAAAACTGATTCCCATCAACACTGTTATTATTCTGTCACACTAATGTTCTGCCACAGTCTGTTAGCAAAATTGCTCTGAGAAAAAGGTATGTTGTGTTGATACAAACATTGAGGAGAGAACTGTATGTCAGGTTAGCGAAACAGCAAAAGGGATTCCTCTAGATATAAGAAGTTATGAGGTAAATTCAAGGCATCCCAACCAAAAATCCATGTTTTTTCATACTCACATATGCAATAGGGTCACTATGTGTCACTCAGACAAATGAAAGCGAGATTGTGTGTGTCTGTTATTTTTTGGACCTGTAGTTTTAAAGTTTACTGCAGTGTCTGACAATGACTGTGAAGCCAGACTCAAGCCAGGACTGGCAGAATAATTTAAATATTTAAATCAAGAAATGTTAGGCATGAAGAGAATAGGAATCCATAATTCCTTATGAGATCTTGTGATGTTTTATACCTAATAATTAGAACCAAGAAAGCAAAATCCTGCAAGAACAAGAACATTCTATTTAAAACCAAGAAGGGTTCTTGTCAGTGTAGATTAAAAAGAACATAGATACCAAAGCTTCTCTATTTCCCAGAATGAGAAGAAGTGTCATGGGGCCTCTCAGGCAATAACAACAGGAGAGGTACCTTCTAAGATAAGGATTCCAGCTTCAATAAAGGATGTGAGTGTCAGTGGTTCAGTTGGACAGAAAACATCCAGTAAGTTTTAATTCTGAATTCCACTGGATCTCTGGCCAGCTCCCTTCATTCTCTCATGGCAACACAAACTTTTTTAACTAAATGAAACAGAGATTCTTTTAGAGACAAATTAATTTATAGATAACTAATACTCAGGACTTATTTACATTGATATATATCTGGATGTGTCCATTTCTCTGCCTGCACAAATTTTGTAGTTCTGATCAAAATCCACAGTGTAATGCAAACCTCAAAAGTTCATCACCTCACAAGGAGGGGTAGCAAAAGAAAACATACCATTAGAGTCCTCATTGTGAGAACAAAAAACTTGCATGGACTTCCTTTTCACCAGATAGCTGTGAATCGAGCATCAGATACACTGCACAGATAACACCCAGAAGAAACCAGATTTCTTTCAACTACCTGTTCATAAAAGTGCTTGTCTGATTTGGTGATTAAATACAGCCCACTAATTGATTTATCCATTACAGAGTCAATATCATGCCAGACAGAGGGCTATTTTGTTGGCATTTTCCAGGCAAATTACAGAAGAACCCAGTATTAGCTGCCAACAAAGACTCAGAGTATGTGGTTCTCCCCTCCTGAGTCTCCATCATCAAATGAATCAACATTCCAGACTTCAGGAAAGGCTCAGTGAGGACTAATGCAAACTCATGTGGCAGTAAAAGAATCCACATAAATGTGTGAAGCCCTTTATAAGCAGGCTTTATTTTTCATGATGCTCTTACCACCTGTATGCTGCTATCGAGTAGTTCTGTGTCAGATTTCTCACACTGTTGCAACAAAGATATTAAAGAATATTATTATGAGCTTGTGCTCATAATGTGGTCTGAACTAGGTAAGGAATAAAGCATTGTTTGTAGTGCTCTAACTAGGCTCAATGACTCACTCAGCATTTTCAAACAAATAATATAAAAAGCAATTATTTCTATTCCAAAGCATTAATTGGAAGGAGTAGCAAAGACTGTATTGATGAATATCATTACTTGCTGTAGCATATCACTAATGTTCTTCAGAGCTACACACAGCAGGGTAGTCCTACCAGCAAAATGACTTTGTTGTTAATTCACAAAGTGGGGGAATAATGACAATTTACTACAGCAGCAGCAAATGGCTTCCTGGAGTTTTTTTCCAATCTTTAAATAGGAGAGATTTTAGTCTCATTTGGGTCAAATTCACACAGAATATGAGGAGTGTTAAGCACCTTCAATGGTGTTCATTCATGTGCAGTTTGATAAAGGGGTTCTACAAAATGTCACACTGGGCAGTTGTCTCTTTTGATTGAGAAAATACTCAGCCCTTTGCATAGCGTTTCCCTTTAGGCAATTCACTGCTAACCCAGTTTGCACACAGTCAACCTGACAAAGAAGGCTGGTCCTGGTCACCTGTGAGGGCAAAGGTGCCTCCTCACTCCTGCTGCTCCTTTCTGTGCGATGAAGGATGTTTCAATCTATCAACTCCTACATTCCTAGGACCAGGAGGGAGCATTTTATGGTAGCCAGAATACTCACAGCTGAGATTAAACAAAAGATGATATAGCAAATCAGCATTCAATTGCAGTGCACCACATTGGTTGTGTAGGTCCTGAGCTGTCTTTACTGGTGCTGTTTTCTCTTCAGAAAACTACTACAGTCTAATGCTAAAGGATATCTTTTCTCCACTGCAGAGCAATTGTGAAACTACAAATCATCTGCTGTACCATTAAATTAGCCACAGTCTAAAGCTTCTGTTTTTAACTTTTTTTCCTACTTTGGTAGAAAACATGTATCCCTGCACTTCAAAATGTGACAGATCCTCTGCTTTTTTAGGATTTGACTCTGCATTTGAATCTGTCCAGCAAGGGGCATTTATGCTTGAAATTTCTAATGAGGTGTTGAGGACTTAAATGATGAGTGGTGTTATTTCTATTTTAATTATAGCAGTTATGTTGGCATACCAGAAATTTACTGGAATCTGGAATGAGGATATACTGGAGCCCTATTGTCATCAAGTACCAATGCTGCTGTCTATATGTCTCCTTTTCCATATATGTTGAGGTCATGTCTGCTTTTGGATTAAGTAATTTTTGTTCTGTTACAAAAAGTTCTGTTTTTGTTCTGTTACAAATAAGCCTGAAGAGTCTTATACAGCTCCAGGAGTATATGTACAGAATAAATATCCACCTTCTCCACTTCACTGTGGAAAAGAATCAGGCTTGACTGTCAGCACTGTTGCCATCTCAGAACTCAGTTTAGTTCCACCCGTACTTATCTGTATCTGACCCTAGACTTGAACATCCTCAGATGTAAGAAAACTTTAGATCAGTGTTTCCTATCAAGATTATATACTATGACACTGCCATTTCAGAAAGTCAGGTTTACTGAATAGACTGAAGAGTCAGTAACTCATTAAAACTATAAGCCTTCTACAATAGACACACAGTGCTACATTACAGTAAAGAGGAAACAGCCTTCATAATAAAGTCCTAATTGTAAGTATTCTTCTTCTTCTAAGGTATTGATAAATGTTTAATATAAGATTTAATGATCAAACAATTTTTGGGTTATTAAAGTAAAAAAGTCTGTTATAGTTTTGTTCTGCTATACTTAGAACTGACATAATGTGCAGTGCTCAGGTTTGTAGTATCTATTATTTGTGTGTTTGTCATTGGTAAAGCATTTAGAAATGACACACACACGCTATGTTAATATTGATACAATATTAAAACTGAGAAGCTGTTCTGCTCTATAGAGCTTCCTCTACCATATCTGTATTACACTGCTACCAAAGTCCTACCATTTCATGCCTCATATTGTCTTCACTGTGACTTCCTTCTTACAAAAGTGCTGATCAGTACAGCATTTTAGTTTTCAGTATGAATTTATTAATTTTCTCTTGAGCAAATCTTAAAGACCACTTAAGAGAGACACATTTTCTCTTTCTTTATCAACCTGCTTCTTATCATTTTTATGCATGTGGAAATCCACATCAAGGCAGAAGTGCTGTCCTTCGTACACCATCATCTGTTGCTACACAGTGCAGCTCTTAAGCATGAGATGAATTCTGACAGAACATGTGGAACACAGCTCCCACTGGGAACCTGATGTTTACACACAAGCTGAAACAGCTGGCAATTCTGAATTTTTTATCATAGGCGTGATAAGTTTACTCCCATTAAATTCCTAATCACACAAAGAGGGTAGTGCTGACACTTCAGTCTGGGACTTTGGTTAAACCTCAGCTCTAGTAGTTAAACACTCATAAATCACAAAAATAGATTATAAAAGTTGGTACACAGATACAATGGCCATTGTAAAGAATTGGTAGTGTTGTTTAACAGCCTTATTAAAAACAAACAAAAAAATCAGCAATACAAAGCCTGTGTTACATGAAGAATTAACTGGTTAATGGAGAATAAAAATTGCGAGGACAGTCACAAAGTCAACAGAGGTGAGGATCTGACTGAGTCTTTAGTACAGATCTAAAAAACACATCTGCTAAAACCATGCAGATGGCAAAGTTTAACAGAGTTCCATAAAGTGCTGGACTGAGTGGAGAGCTCTTATTGCAGCTGTGGGCAACAAGGGCTTATTGTGACCATTAAGGGTCACCCTGGGGTCCAAGTAACTGCTTTATCTTTCTGTACATTATCAGTGTGGTGATCAGCACTGAGCAATTGTGTTCTTCTCCATTTTTTCTCTTGTAGGATGTAAAACAATAATAAAATAATAGAATAATTTGAGAAATCTATTCATAAATCAAGGGAAGTACCTTGCAGTGAGAAACCCTGTAGTATTCAGAATATTCTGTGCTTTTGTATGATTTTGTCAACTACACCGTGGTTGGCTCTGACCGAAATTAATACAAAATGAAGCTTAAATCCAAATCTCTCTCTGTGAAGAGTATTAACACATGGAAGGAACTAAAAGAGTAGACTCTACATTTCAGAAGTCATTTTGACTAAAATTAGAGGATGCACTATTGGTACGCACTTCAACTTAGTTCAATTGGTGATGATTTATGGACTAATATACTGAGGAGGGTAGATTAAATAATCTAATGGTTCTATCTCACCTTGAATCCTTCACATTCTTTTTTACAGCAAGAAGAATGGCTTCAAAGATTAAATACCAGCGGATAAGACTATCACAGTCCTTATTTATTTGTACAATGATATATAGCCCCATCTCTAACTCCTCATAGCTGCAGTTAAGTCTTAATCTGGTAGAGGGATAAACTGCCCCTCTCTTGCTATAATGAAGAGAAAAGAGAAAAATGTTCCAGCTGCTTTCCCCACTTGTGCAAGACTGGATGAAGAGAGCATACAAAGCTGTAAGGCATCTCTCCATTAATGGAAGAGGAATTTGGGCTCAGGGCAGGAAAACACCCTTCAAGCAGGCAGTACTCCAGTGGTGACTTTGATGCATTTTCACATTTAAGGATTGTGCTTTCACTAACCAAACACACCATTTCAGGTGCTCCAGAGGGTTATATACTATGACCCCAAACTCCAAGAGCTCCATGCTGTGAGGTGCTGAGCGCTCTGCACAGCCTGAAAGATGCACAGTGTACAGCACTGAAACTGGGTATTTAAATTTCAGCAACAGTGCTCTGCAAAGGTTCCAAGAGCTGCATTTCTGAAGTGTCTGAAACTGAGTTGAAGATACAGTCATGGATCCTATCAGAGCCTTTTGAGTAATTATGAGATTTCTCACCATTTAGAGCACACTAATGACTGAAGCATTAGATTATCAGAATGTTTTCCTGGCAGTTATAATTACAGAAGATCAACAAATATTCACTCCCAGTTGTCAAATAAAGAGGATATTGAAGACAATTTTTTATACACTAATACAATGGCTTAGACAAACACTTAGCCTAGTGCTCCCCTATCAATGCACAGGTTAATTTGCTAAGGTCTGAATTTCCCTCCATTTTCCACCTCCTAGGTAAAAAAAAATTGAGAGAAAAAAATCACAGATTTTTTATAAATTATTTAAGTAATATTTTATATTGCTTTCAGTGATGAAAAGAAAAAAAAAACTCAACAGTAACAAAAGTAACAAGAACAAAACCCACAGAAACCCAAACAACAACAATAAAAGGAAAGATGGCAAGGAGAAAACAACAATATTCAAAAATATTACAATTAAATATTTCTATTGAAAATTAAAATATATTTAAATTCTTGTTCAGTTGCTTTAAATGTTTGTGGGTTATTGTCTCTTATTATTCCTATGGAACTCAAATTTTGATTAAACAACTGTCACTTCCACTTTTCAGTTCTTTAATGCATGACTTTGAAAACTTCTTGGTCTTTGTGACATTTGTATGTTGGAATGCACGTGGATGTCAGCTTCATGCTCACATCGATCTTTAAGTGGAACACAACTAATAGGGTCAGGAAGTCAAGAAAACAGATTAAACTGATATTCTAATGGGGCCTAATTTTTTTTTTATTAATTATTTTTTAAAAATGCTTCAATCTTCCTATGGCCCAGTTTCTGCAACTCTCACTTACACAGTAGCAAAATTACACAGATATTAAAGTAATACTAAAATGCTTTAAGACTGAAGTCTTATAAGAGCTGATAGATCCATTCTTGCCAAATTCATAGTTTAAAATTAGGCCAAACACTGTCACTAAAGCTTGCATAGCAGGAACACTTTGAGCACCCTACAGAGTTTGCCATGCTTTTAACTTTGTGTGAAGGCATTACTCATGGTCAGGAAAATCAGCCTTTCCTCCTTGAAAGTTTCTTGAGCAAAATAATCCAGGAGAGTAAAGAAAGGCAACGGCCATTATTGAATTGAATTATTTGTCGAGATGGAGGTTTGGAAAGAAAATTCCTCTTAGTCTAGGCCTTTGCATTGTGTGCTCAGTTGCGTTCACCACCCCTTCTGACAGATCTTCCCCCATATATGGTGGTGATCACAGAATCCTGAAATTCAACAACTCACATCTGGCCACAAGCTGTCACTGATGCAGAGGCTGAGCACTGCTTCTGTGAAGAGCTGCACATCTGGAAAGCATGGAATTGTTGATTCACAAAATTTAGATGAGTTTTAATGGCAAAAAAACCCCAACTTTGGAGCTTTAGGAGAGACATCTCTGGAAATACTGGCTGGATGTAATATCAACCATTCTTATCTTCAGGTGATATAAATGGAAACTGAAAATTTGAGAATCCTATGGAAAGGATGTTATACAATGGGTATGAGGAGCAATAAGTAGGGATATAAGCCATGTATGATATGAACTACATGTATCAATATAAACATTTATTTTTGAATGCCTTTTTTTTTTTTTCCAAGTGACCCAGCTGTTATGAACATCTTTGCCATTAAAGGAATATAAAATTAAGCAGATAAAAAATCCACTGAAATATTTCTTTAAGTACCTTAACATTGATGTTTTCATATAGAGAAACAAATCTAAAGATCCGTTCTAGAGGAGAACTCTACTTGTTTTTTGATTTTCCTAAAGAATTACTCTATCCTGTCTATTAGTTCCTTTTCACTACAACTTCCATCCATCTAAAAGCTGGCTTGCTAAAGCTCATCAGGATTCTTAAGCAGTAACAAAGACAGGGATTTTTGTAAATCAGAACTCATTTTATTCATGCTGTGTGCACTTCTAATTACATAATATTAAACCATGACCTGTAGGCAGGTGAACAGATAAAGAAGAAAATTTTAAAAATCCCAAGCAATTAGGTTCTGTTCAGTCACATAAAATTTAGGGGCCAGAGTACACTGAACTCATTTAAAATTTATGTAGGTGATGCTGTCATCTTAGCTGTCCCACAGAAAGGCTTCACCTACATTCTAATCCACCATTACACCACTCTTAATTCCTGTGTTTTCAGCAGTTCTTTGATATTAATAAATATGGAATAGATTAGCAAAAAAATTCTCATCGTCCTCCCACCAAAAAAGTTAATTCCCCTTATTTCTCCAAGTCCAGATGTCATTCCTTAGTGACCATGAAGGTAAACTGAACTTCGAATTACTTTTGTATTATGTTATTAATTTGTTCAGTGCATTCCTTAAAGTGTGCTATTAGTCAGAAAAATCATGACTGAAATGCCATTCTTGCTAAGCCCAAGGGAGCTTGATGAGTAAATCAGAAACAGGAATATGTCTTCCAATTCCCAGATTCTGCAGACATTGACTTAACTATATCAAATTTGCTCATAAGAAATTTACTGGGAGTAACACTCACAAATTCACTTAGGTCAATAAAGGATTCATAGGAATACAGTAACATCCATTTCCCAAATCATTTTCCCTTCCCTGATCCCATCAGGGCTGGATGTTACCATTTGTTTATCTATAATTTAAGTATGATTTTATTAATGAAGGAAATGAATTTATTCGTTCAGGGAGAAAGCTTCCATTCATATTGATAAGGTTTGAGGTTGTCTTCCTGTTCACTGTATTTTACTTAGGTCCTTCCCAGAAGACTTTAAAATGTTCAAATGTAGAAAACAGATATGGAGAACACACTTCCAGGGTCAGAGCACAACTGAGGTTAGAAGCTCCAAACACCCTACACAAAGCAGGGTGGACTGCAGGTGGGTGCTCAGGCTTTGAGTATCTCTAAGGACAGACACTCCACAACCTCTGAGCAACTTATTTCAGTGTTTGATTACAATTTAGAAGCAAAACAAGCAAGACAGACTATTCTTACATTCAAAAGCAATTTCCTCTATTTAATTTTCAGCCATTTCCCCTTGTCTTGTTTTCTTGTTCTTCAAACCACTGGAAAGAGTCTGCCTCCATATTTTCTTCTCCCATCAAATGTTTATAAAAAACTTGATAAGTTACCCTTGAGCCCTCTTTTCTCCAGGCTAGACAGTTCCAGCTCTCAGCCTCTCCTTGCATGGCAGGTACTCCAAGCCCTGATTCACACCCACAGTCCTTCACCAAATTGTTCCAACATGGCCTTTTGTCTCTTGGGCATGGAGCCCAGGACTGTGGTGTAGCACTCCAGATGTGTCCTCAGCAGTGAGGAAGGACCAGACTCCTGTTTCAAAATCCGGTTTCCAAAAGAGTCCCAGTGCTCATGCACTTCACACCAAAATAACTTTTTGTTCCTCAAGTTACAGAGAGAATTTGCTCCCACTAACTTTCCCAGAAAAAGCCTTGCTTATGTCCCAGTCCTCTCCTGTAACAAACCTTTTTCTACCTCTCCCCACCAAGACTCCCTTACCTTCCCCTCCTGTCTCTTGTGGAGGGATGCCCATGTGGAAGCCCATTTGCTATACAAACTTCTCCCCTTCACCAGTTATACCTCTCAGAAACTCTCTAAATCTTTCCCATATAAAGATCACATTCCCAGAATTTTGGAAACTTCTCACTTCAAAGTCCCCTAGTATTCCCCAAACCCATCTTTACTCTTTATGTCCTTTCCCTAACTGCCCTTTCCCCTTGTATTCCATACAAGTTACCACCTTCCAAGAGAAGACCTTATTTGGGCTCCTTACTCAGCCTCACCAAGGATTTTATTTTCTGTCATGTGTTTTAAGTAAAGATTCTGAATTTCTGCAATGCTCCTGGCCTTTGCTTCTCTGTTTGGAGCATTAAAGTATATTTGAGGTTGCTAAAACAAATGTTTAGAAGACACCTGGGTCCTTCACCATCACTTGAATTTCCCCCCTTTTTCTGTAAAGCAAATTTGTTGGACTCCAATCACTCCCTGAAAATTAGAAGTAGAGAAGATAATATAGACACTAGCCTAGAGACATGATGAGCTGCACAATTTCCTCACACAATGTCAGTTTTACTGGCAAAAATCACAGGGATTGGGTTGTAGAGCTCAAGCTATACTGATACAGAGTACAGTCATTGTCAGGATCTCAAAATCCACTATAAACCTTTTGCAGGGGAAAACAACATTCCTGTATCACTACAAGTTCTTATGAGCAATAAGCTGCACATAGCCCAGCTCTGCTTCACCCCTTGACTTCAGTGAAGCAACTAGAGTAATGCTAATTATCTTTGCAAACCTCTCAGGGCAATTTTTTTTTTACAAAGCAACCATCCATGAGCACATTCTCATGCAGCACACGGCCATTCTTTTTTCAGCTAATTCTATGTGAGCTTAGTATTATGAAAATAGCATTTAAGAATCTTTGGTATATCTTCTTACTTCTCTTTTATCACTTGAAGGCTAGAGATTACTTCAGAAACAATCTCTACCACCGCTATTCTGTCCCCCACAGCTTATGGTCAAAGCTCAAAACTGAAGGCATAAATTGAGTTGCTGCTTTGAGTGACTGAGAAACAAGCAAGTTTTGCACTGTAGGAAACCATTTGAAAAATCACTGAAAAGTTTTCAGCATTAAAAAGTAAAACACAAACAGACACAACAGCCAAAAATTAAAGGAGTGCACTGCAGATTCGCAGTATGATCTACTGTATGGTCAGCCTTTCCTGTGAGCCTACACCACAGACTCATCTTTCTTACCTTGCAGGATCCAGGATCTATCAGCTTTAGCCTTTTATTGTTTTTTAATTAAACAAAAAACAAAAAACAAAAACAAAAACAAAAAAAAAAAAAAAAACCAAAACAAAAAAAAAAAAACCCCCTCATCTCCTTCAGTATACTATAAGTTCATTCCATAATAATCATTACATTTTACAGAAGTAGAATTAAGTATCTCATCCCTTATTTTATTCTTGCAGGGCTCTTTTTTCTTCTGGACCATGGCTACCATAGCTCAGAGAGGCTTCTTGCAGGAAATCTTCACAGCTGAGTAGAATAACAGAAAAAAATGGTTTAAAAGGGACTGTTGGAGTACACAGTGCTTTCAAAAACCTACTGCCAAAGAATATTAACAGGTATATAAAAGCATATATATTCAGGTATGACTATCAGACTTTATTCAGAGTGGTAAGTATTTAACAATTGGAATAGTTTGTTACTCTTTAGTATTATCCCTTATTCTTCACTTAACAATCACAGCAGATTTTCATGTTCTTTTTATATAGAAGGACATCCTAAATTATTTGGACCGTGTACTCACAGAAAAAAAAAAAAAAAAAGAAAAAAAAGAAAAAAAAGAATAATAAAACTGAGAGCTCTGCAGTTTCATTTTATTTGTATGAGAGCAGCAAGAGAAGAGCAGCTCCCCAAGGCATAATCAGCCAGGAACCAAAAGTGACAACAGCACTGGAAGTGCCTTCACTCATCAGGGCATGTTCCCAGAGGATTTGAGCACAGCAGGCAGGCATGGTGATAGTAACAGAGTCTATTTGTAGTCCCAGACAAAGTAAAGTAATGAACCAGGTCCAGGGTATGACCTGGGAACCCATACAGCAGATCAGGCCAAACAGGGCTGGAAATAATGCTGCAAAGTGGGTCCAGTATCCATCCAAAAGAAAGTACTAAGCAGAAAGGCACCTAAAATAACGACCCAGAAATGCTCTAAGAAGTAAGACCAGAGACAAGATTAGAGTTAGGCATAGTTCAGAGCAGGAGTGAGTGCCCAAACACCAGATTAAATGGAGCTCCTGGGATTACAGGCAGAGGGTATGGGTAGGGGCCCCAGGTGAGGCTGGTCAGGGAGACTAAGGACTATTAGTGCCCTCACCTTCCAGTTAGAGTTCAATACCAGATTATCACTGGTGTTAATACTCAGTATCTTTTCCAACAATCTAAATCATGCAACAAGATACAGCCTCAGAAAATATTTCAAAGCAGTTTGGGTACATGCTAGTCCCTAGAGGCAGCACTATTACTCCAGTCTGAAGTTGTAAGCATCTGCTTGCAAGGTCCAGTGTCTGAAGCACACATGTACTCATCCTGGGAGCTGAGCACTGAACTCCATCATCCTGAGAAGACAGAGCTGTTTGAGAAGCTTTGGAGCTCAGCTGCAAGGAGTTTGAGTGGAAGCATTGCTGAGCTTTATCTTA
Organism: Oenanthe melanoleuca; assembly: GCF_029582105.1. NCBI lineage: Eukaryota > Metazoa > Chordata > Aves > Passeriformes > Muscicapidae > Oenanthe > Oenanthe melanoleuca. The sequence continues at coordinate 105,185,457 of NC_079335.1, read as the reverse complement.
AGGCTCTGGCCTCTACCAGTGTTTCAGTTATGCTTGCTCCCATCTTTCTCTCCCTTATGGACAAGGTTCTTGTTGGCCACACAGGCACAGGTGGGCTGTGGGGTGATTAAAGAGGGCTCTAGGGCCACGGTGACCTGGAGTGGGCAGACAGGAGTGCAGCACATCTCTGCAGGCATGGCATGGCAATTCGCGCAGGCAGGATTCCTATTGCTAGTGTGGTTCTTCATCTGCTGTCTCTGCTGATTGATTGGTTTTTGTGTTAGTTAGTAATGGTTTTCACATGGTCAAAAACTGCTGTCAGTAAAGGTGTGTGTAGCCAAGTAGAACCTTCCAAAAAGGAGACATCTGTCCAGACCCATTCCTGTGTGGAGTGTGTATCAGCAGCTCCAGGGCGCATTGCAGACGAAGCCTGCCTGTGGTGAGAACAGGTGACTGATCTTTTGCTGGTGGATGAGCTTAGGGAGGGAGTTTAAAGACTAAGAAGTATTAGGGAAAGTGAAATGGAAATTTATTGGTGGAGTTCTGCCCTTCCATCCTTGAGGGAGGCCCACCAGGAGTCCAAGAATTCCCAAACCTCCCATTGTCAGGCAGCAGGAGGACGCCTGGTGGATGAAGGGGAGTAGAAATGGATTCCTATTTGGGGAGTAATAACAAATATCACCTACCCAGGTGCCACTTCAGAATAGGTTTCAGGCCCTGGATCTAGACAGTCAGCCAGAGGACATAAAAGAAAATTATCTGACCAATGGGCCTCCCAATTATGCATAGTCTGTTGGGCAGCTCACCACCTCTGGCATCAAAAAGAAAAGAAGGGTAGTTGTGGTGGGTGACTCCCTTCTTAGGGGAACAGAGGGCTCCATATGTCAACCAGACCCAACCCACAGAGAGGTCTGTTGCCTCCCTGGGGCCTGGTTATGGGATATTACCAAGAGACTCCCTGGGCTGATTCTGGCCTCTGACTATTATTCACTGCTGATACTCCAGGTTGGTAGTGATGAGATTGAAAAGAGGAGTGTCAGGGCAATAAAAAAGGACCTTAGGGCACTGGGTCAAGTGGTTGATAAGGTGGGAACACAGGTAGTGTTCTTCTGCTCAATCCCTTTGGTGACAGAAAAAAATGTTGAAAGGAATAGGAGAGCCCACGTTATTAACAAGTGGCTCAAGGGTTGGTTCTTTGACCATGGGGCACACCTCTCTGTTAAGGGCAGAAGATTTTAGCTCATGAGCTGGCAGAACTTGTTGAGAGGGCTTTAAAGTAGGTTTGAAGGGGACACAGTTGGGCTGTCTGGAAGCAAGCCCAAGGGTGGTAAGCCTGAACTAGGGGTGAAATCAGTAGCCCAGCTGAGGTGCAGGTACACCAATGCACACAGCATGGGTAATAAATAACGAGCTGGAAGCCATGGTGCAACAGCAGAGCTATGATATAGTTGCTATCATGGAAACATGGTGGGATGACTCACATAGCTGGAGCACTGCACTGGATAGCTACAAGCTCCTCAGAAGAGATAGGAAAGGGAGAAGAGGTGGAGGGGTAGCCCTTTATATTAGGGAGGCTTTTGATGCTGTAGGTATTGAAACTAATGATGATGGAGTTGAATGCCTATGAGTAAGAATTAAGGACAAGGCCAACAAGACTGACATCCTACTTTGTTATCATCTGCCCAATCAGGAAGAAGAGGTGGACAACTTATTCTATAAGCAGAGGGAGAATGTTTCAGGATCATTAGCCCTTGTTTTTGTAGGTGATTAAACTACCAGACATCTGCTGGGAACATAATACAGCAAAAGAGAGGCAGTCCAGAAAATTTTTAGAGCGTGTGGAGGATAACTTTTTGTCACAGCTGGTGAGTGAGCATATCAGGGGAGGGACTATGTTAGACTTGTTGTTTGTAAATAAAGATGGGCTGGTGGGAGATGTGGTGTTTGGAGGCTGCCTGAGGCACAGTGATCACGAAATTATAGAGTTCTCGATATTTGGTGATATCGGAGGAACATCAATAAGACTTTTACATTAGACTTCCCAGAGGGCAGATTTTGGCCTACTTAGGAGACTTACTCAGAGAGTTCCTTGGGAAGCAGCCCTTAAAAACAAAGGAGTTCAGGAAAGGTGGATGTGCTTCAAAACAGAGATCTTGAGGACACAGGAACAGACTGTCCCTATGTGCTGAAAAATGAGTCAACGACACAAACATCCAGCCTGGATGGGCAAAGATGTTTTGGAGGAACTTAGGAATAAGAAGAGGGTGTATCTTCTTTGGAAGGAAGGTTAGATCTCTCAGGAAGTACTTAAGGGGGCTGCTAGGGCATGTAAGAAGAAAATTAGGGAGGCCAAAGTTCAGTTCGAACTTAATTTGGCAACCTTTGTAAAAGATAATAAATTTTTTTTTTCACAAATATATTAATGATAAAAGGAAGGTAAGACCAACCTTTGTTTTCTATTGGATGAGAGAGAGAACTTAGTAACTGGATGAGAAGGCAGAGGTGCTTAACACCTTCTTTGCCTCAGTCTTTAGTGGGAAGATGGTTTGTCCTCAGGACAACTGTCTTCCTGGATTGGCAGATGGTGTCAGGGAAAAGAATGGTCCCCTTGTTATCAAAGAGAAGGTAGTCAGAGAACTGCTGAGATGCTTGGATATTTGTAAATCTATGGGGCCAGGTGGGATCCATCCCAGGGTGATGAGTGAGCTGGCAGATGAGCTTGCAAAGCCACTCTCCATCATTTACCAACAGCCCTGGCACACTGGTGAGGTTCCAGATGACTGGAAGCTGGCCAATGTGACATCCATTTATAAAAAGTGTGGGAAGGAGGATCCTAGTAATTATAGGCCAGTTAGCCTGACCTCAGTACCAGGTCAGGTTATGGAGCAGTTTATACTAAGTGCCATCATGCAGAGTGTCCAGGATGGCCAGGGTATCAGACCCAGCCAGCATGGGTTTAGGAGGGGTAGGTCATGTTTGACCAACCTGGTCTCCTTTTATGACCAGGGGACCCGCCTGGTGAATGCAGGAAGGGCTGTGGATGTTGTCTGTTTGGACTTCAGCAAGACCTTTGACACTGTCTCCACAGCATCCTCCTGGAAAAGCTGTAGCCCATGGCTTGGACAGGAGCACTCTGCTGGGTTAAGAACTGGCTGAATGGCCAGGCCCAGGGACTAGTGGTGAACAGTGCTGCATCCAGCTGGAGACCAGTGGTGTCCAGGGGTCTGTGCTGGGGCCAGTCCTGTTCAATATTTTTATTGATGACATGGATGAGAGTATTGAGTAAATCAGTAAATTTGCAGACAACACTAAGCTGGGAGCATTTGTTGATCTATTGGAAGGTAGAAGGGCTCTGCAGAGAGATCTGGAATGATTGGATGGATGGGCACAGTCCAGTGGGATGAGGTTTCATAAGTCCAGGTGCTGAGTCCTGCATTTTGGCCACAATAACCCCCTGCAGCATTATAGGCTCAGGACAGTGTGGCTGGACAGTGCCCAGGGGAAAGGGACCTGGGGGTACTGGTTGAGCCGACTGAACATGAGCCAGCAGTGTGCCCTGGTGGCCACGAAGGCCAATGGCATCCTGGCCTGGATCAGGAATGGTGCAGCCAGCAGGAGCAGGGAGATCATTCTTCACTGTACTCAGCACTGGTGAGGCCACACCTTGAGTGCTGTGTCCAGTTCTGTCCCCTCAGTTTAGGAAGGACGTTGAGATGCTTGAGTGCATCCAGAGGAGGGCAACAAGGCTGGTGAGGGGCTTGGAACACAAGCTGAGGGAGCTGGGGTGGTTCAGCTTGGAGAAAAGGAGACTCGGATGTGACCTTATCACTCTCTACAACGTCCTGAAAGGTGGTTGTAGTCAGGTGGGGTTGGGTCTCTTTCACCAGGCAGCAACTGACAGAACCAGAGGACAGTCTCAAGCTGTGCCAAGGGAGATATAAGTTGGATATTAGGAAAATGTTTTTACAGGAAGAGTGATGAAGTACTGGAATTGTCTGCCCAGGGAGGTGGCAGAGTCACCATCTCTGGATGTGTTTTAAAAAAGACTGGATGTGGCACTCGGTGCCATGGTCTAGATGAGGTGTTGGGTTGGGTTGGACTCTATGATCTTGGAGATCTCTTCCCAACGTTGTGATTCTGTGATCAGCTCCTGCTGCTCCAGGGACACATTGCTGCTCCTGGGCAGAAATCCCAGTCTACCATGAACATGTCCTGGGAGCAACTCAAGGCCAACTCAACTCTTGGTTGTTGTACTGCTTCCCCAGTAAGTGCCATAGCCTTTGTGCCATGGAATATGAAGAGTGTTTCACTGGAAAATATACAGCTCTCATAGATTATGGCTAAATTGCAGAGCATGGCCATGCTTCCCAGCTTCAGGATTTCAGTAGGCCTTGATTTTACACAGGATTAGACCCAAGTGGACACCATATCCCCTTTCTGCATTAATGATTAAAAAAGACAGACAGAAGAAGGAAGCTGTGTGATGCACTCCACCATGTCTCTCACCCATGTTGTCACATCCTGAGGTATCTCCTTAGACTTGAGATCACCTCTGGTGGACATGCAGGTGGTTTGGAACCCAGCTCTTTCCAATGCCCGCCGATGAGAGACTGCAGGAGGCTGTTCTTAGAGGTTTTCATGGTTGTTTATTGTTGCTTATCTCAGGAATGTTTTGTCCAGCGAACAGCAGTCTGCTCGCCAGACGTCCATGGCAGAATCCGCCTGGCAGAGGCAGGACTTATCTTTTATAGTCTAAACTACGTACTAGGTATTTACAAATGACTCCCAATACAATACAATCTTGTTACATGGTCCAGCTCTGTTCTTGTCCAATCTAAAAGTGCCAGTGTGTCACCCAGCATGGATGACACGGAGAAGAAGGAGGAAGAATATCCACACCCCCAATTCTCCATGTTGGCCACGTGTCCCTTATCACAAACATTTTAGAAATCTGCTAATTTTACATTCCAACAGTCTAATTTACACTCTATTTATTTTTGCGGCTTGCATTTCCTCTCTCAATGTTGGCAAACTGCTCCAAGGAGCCAAATCCAGCCCCCGAGACACCTGGGTCCCATTCCAGGGTCTTTGGGGACCCCGCCAGGGGGGTCTTAAACCTTCCAAGGAAGCCAGAGGAATACTCTGGACCCCCACACCATGTGACAAGGAGAACAGCATCCCACAAAATATAATGCTCTGCAGCTGATGTAGGGCCACTGGGACATCCAAGCTAAGGTAGTAAGATGCTCAAATAACTGTTTAGAGAAAAGACTCCAGGCATAGTCAAAGATAAAATATAGACCAAAGTCACAGAATCACTTGGGTTGGCATTTAATCCAGCTTCCCTGCAGTGAACAGGGACATCTTCAACTAGATCAGGTTGCTCAGTTTCACCCAGTCTGAACTTAAATGTTCCCAGGAATGGAGCATCTACTTTGTCCCCAGGCAACTTGTTTTTCACCACACTCATCACGAAAGAATTCTTGTATGTACTCCAGATCTAGCCTCTGATACTTTTAAAACATTACCACTTGTATTGCAACAGGCCCAACTAAGAAGTTTGTCCCCATCTAAGTACTGAAAGGCCCTGGTAATGGCTCCCTAGAGCCTTCTCTTCTCCAGGCTGAACAATCCCAATGCTCTCAGCTTTTCCTCATAGGAGAGGTGTTTTATCCTTCTGATAATTTTTGCTGTCCTCCTCTAGATCTGCTCCAACTAGTCCAGGTCTTTCCTGTACTGAGGACCAAAGAGCTGGACACGTACTCCAGGTGGGGTCTCACCAGAGCAGAGCAGAATCCCCTCCCTTGCCCTGCTGGCCATGCTGCTTTGGATGCAGCCCAGGATGTGTTTGGCTTTCTGGCTGCAAGTTCACACTGCCAGCTCATGTCCAGCCTCTCATCTACCAGCACCTCCAAGTCTCTCTCCCCAGGGCTGCTCCTAATCTGTTCATACCCCAGTCTGTGCTGATACCTGGGATTGCCTGGACTGTCATGCAGCACCTTGCACTTAATCTTGGTAAACCTCATAAGGCTCACACAAGCTCAGTCTTCAAGCTTGTCCATGTTCCTCTGAATGGCATCCCACTCCACAGGTGTGTCAACCACACTGCACAGCTTGGGTCATTGCCAAACTTGCCAAGGATACACTCACTCCCACTTCATCATTGATGTAGATATTGAACTGTACTGGTCCAAATATGGACCCCTGGGTGGCATGACTGATTCAGGCACTGGGGCACTGATCTCTGTTCTCTGGGTGCATCCATCCAGCCAATTCCATACCCACTGAAGGGTCCACCCATCAAATTCATCTCTCCAATTTAGTGAGAAGGATGTTGTGTGAGACTGTGTCCAAGGCCAGATAGATGACATCCTTAACTCTTCCTTATCCACTGATGTAGTCACTCCACACCTGCTGGCAGAGACAGAAAGTTTTGTGGGGAGCTTTCCTGCATAGGAATTATGCATTATTATTCCCCAACTAATTGGGAAAGGGAATTCAGCTCCCTTGCTCCTCTGGAACATCTGCCTGTGAAAGCTAGACAGGAGGCCAGTGGCTGCATCATACTCAGAATGAATAAACTCAAATAGTTTCTACTCTAAACAACAGTCTGATACAATATAAAAGGTCACTGAGCACTGCTCATGTCTTTAGCAATGATTGTCTTAGAAAATTAATGTATTTGTGACTTTCTACACTTCTTTTATTTGAAACACCAATGGCTTTGTTATCAAATATCAGCCTTTGTAAAGCTTCATCAATTTATTCTTCTGATTAAGTACAGCCATATTAATTAGATTGCATAACAAATGCTTGTGGAATCTGAATACTCAGAAGGATTTGAAAGGAATATCAATTTGGTTTGGAAAGGCTATTAAAATCAAGTCACTCAGGAGTGAACTGGAGATTTTAAAGTCTTCACCATGACTTCTGGAGCATATTAGTTCTTTCATGCAAGACGGCTTGCTTTACCTTCTCCTCACTCCTTCACTTTTTATCAAAACATGCTCAGTTTCAAGCAACTGAAGCCATTATCTCACATCAACATCACAAGTGGAAGTTCTCTGATGATGTTAGAGCCTCAGACTTAATGCCTCATTCTTGCATGTAGTTGTGCAATTAAATTAGGCAGAACCCTGGAACAAACTGCTTCGCCTGCCATATGTTCATTCTCCCTCCATTCAGCAGCAGCAGTAATTTCCTGCTGGTAGCTTTCAGACAAGGAAATACTTGCTAGTACACAGGAAAAAGGTACTTCCATTCCATAAAGGAGCCCCTGTTTTCAGCATCTGACAACAGGCAACAGCCAGCTAGACTACGTCACGGCACAGCAAGAAATTATCCCAGCTAAATCACTTCATTCTACCTTGATACTGTGTAAAGACCGTGGACATGTCGTTGAGGGACTGGCTTTCACTGAGGGAAGGATAAGCCAGGTGCAGGCCTGTTCTGCAGACTCATTTGAGCTTGATTTTTAGCTCTTCCTATTGAAAACGTTGTTTGGCTCAGCCTTTACTAGGCACTTGAGAATTCACACCAAATTAGAGACATTTAGATGTTTTTTATCTCTGCTGCATCAGTATATGTTGAGCTAATGGGAGGGGGAGAAATGCAGTGGATGTCCTCTCATTTCATTCCAAGACTTGCAAGGGAAGAAGTAGAATTTTCAGGTTTCATTCATTATGTACATCTACAAAGACTATTTTTCAGCAGAAAAAGACTGTGATTCAGACACTCAACATTAGCAATTTGTTTGCCTGGAATAGCAACTCTTCCCCCACCAAGCAATACCAGAATATTTTTGTTTCAGACAGTATTTTGGCATGCTGCCTTTGTTGCAAGCAAATATAGCTTATTGGGAACAGAGACCTCTTTTAAAAGATGGATTTCATTTCATATCTCATCTTATCTGAGAAATTACATGGCTGTCTCAACCTAAAGTAGATGTTACTATTAGCAGTTAATGTGTCAACAAATATTGCACTTCCACTGCTTCTTGCCCTGTATGAGAATGTCAAAGAAAGTGAAAAGGACATCATTCATTGAGGACCTGAGATGGAGGATTTAAGAAATGTATCAGAATAAGTTGAGATTTCAGCCCAGATAATTAGTTCCAGTAGGTAGATAAAGGTAGACTTCTGGCTGGAACAGATATAAATGCCTTAAGAAGAAGCCCTTTCATAGCCACATTGTTCTTTTTGCTTAAGAAGACAGCTGGAAGTTAGGAGGGGGTTATCAGATTTGACACAAGCTCAAATTGGGTTCCAGAACTCACGAATTTTTGTTAATCTTCTCTGTATATTCAAATACAAAGTACAAACTAGAGAGTGAGAAAGAATTCATATTCTCTTGACATCTGGTTACATTTCTTTGCAAATGCTCAGTAAAGTAAAACCCTAATTAGGGACTGCCCTAAAGACCATAAGGGACAATTTCAGGTAAAGGTGATTGAACAAAATAAAATCCGTTTTCCTTCCACTCCAAGGCTCAACATCATTCTAACTCTTCTATCATTTGTCCTGAGAGATGTCAGGGCATGGAGAATTGGTGTTACAGTCAGTTGATAGCACTCCATTTCTGATGCCTTTTTCTCCTCACACTCTTCCCTACTCCAGCATGGGATGCCTCCCACAGGATACAGTCCTTCACTAAGTGCTCCAGTGTGGGTTTTTCTCATGACCTGCAGCTCTTCAGGAACTGCTTCTTCGTGGTTCCTTTCTATGGGGTACAGTACTTTGGGAACAGTGCTCCAGCACGGGTTCCCCGTGGGTTACAGGCCCTGTGTGTGCTCCTCTGTGTGGGCTTCACCTCCTGCCAGGAGAGTGTGGGCTCTGCATGGGCTGCAGCTTTCTTCAGGACACATCCAACTACTCTGTGGGCTGCAGGGACACAACCTGCTTCACTATGGTCTTGCCACAGGCAGTAGAGAAACTTCTGCTCTGGTGGCTGGAACACCTCCTCCCTCTCCTTACTTGACCTTGGTGCTGCAGGCCTGTTTCTCTTCTATTTAACTCATCCCTCTCTCACAGCTGCTGCACAATTTTTTTTGCCCTTTATTGACCATGCATCACACCAGTGCTGCCAGTGATGGGCTCAACTAGAATAAGATGCATAATATCATATAGATATAGCTCATCTCCAGCAGAGAAACACACACATATTAAGTAGTTTTTCTTTAAATGATTGAATATCAGCGGCAAAGTCAAAGAGAAAAGGATGTTCACAAGTATACCCATGTGGATGAGCTTCCAGCAGCAAGAAATATTCACATGAATTGACAAAGCCAAAGAAGAAAAAGTATTTATGAGTTTATCAGTAGAGAAATTATTTTGTACAATGGAGACAGATAGAAAGCAAACCACATTGGCGCATTGGTAGGGCACTGAAAAGCAAAGGTTCCAAGCACAGATCGTCTAGGCAATCCAATCACTGTCTAGGCAAACCATTAAGAAATCTTTTGATTGCTTGTGAGAATGTCTTGGTAAAATAAATATGAATTATTCAGTCATGTCCTTATGTTGTTAATGCTGTGAAAGTAAATATGAAAAAAAAAGAAGCTATAATATGCTTTTTACTTAGCTTCAAGTAATTTTCAATACACTAGCAATGTAAATTGTTTCTGTTAAAAAAACAAAAACACCAACTAACAAACAAAAGAGAATGAACTTAAAATCCCAACAGTACAGAAGAGCATTCTCATTTGAAAACAAAGTGATACAGCTACTGCAATCAGCCTGTAGCAGCAAATTTACCCAGAGATCTACAGTACATTCATGCCTGGTCACACCACCAGATTTCTAACTGCCTTCAACTCCTGTCTAGTACATCTATTTACTGCAAATATTAAAGGTGTTATTTCCATAAAGGTGTTGAGTTAAAAGTAATACAACCAAGAACTATGTACAAGCCTCATCAGAACTGCATTTTCTGGGAAAGACACAATTAACAGATATTTTTTCATAGTAACATACATACTTGATAAAACCAAATAAATTCAAATATCAGAAGGGATAGGTCCCACAGCCTGCTATGTGCCTTAAAAAGGCTTGGTATAATTCCCACTGAGAACAGTGGAAAGGTTCAAGGGAAATTATTGGCAGTAGAAACTATATTCTGTATGAATTCACATTATTTCATATTTAAACACAGTAGGAACAGACACTTTGTCAGATTTTAAGTAGGAGAATTAAAAAATGCAGGAGTTGGGGACCAATTTTGTCCCAAAGGGAATAAGGTGAAAATGCTCGTATGCTTTTGACAGCCCTTTCCTAGCCAAATAAGTATACTTTTTCCACTGGGCTATTATTTATTTAATAAAACTAATAAATACAACATGGTCCAAAGACAAATAAACCCCAAACTCTCAAAGGTACTCCATGGCATTTGTGACCCTCTAAGTACAGCTCAGCACCTCTTGGAGCAGGTCTGGAGTGTGTTCTTACACGCCAAGTCACTCCCACGTTGTCTTTGGCTACACCAGCAGAACGGGGCGCAGTGTTGCGCTGGTTCCACATGGAAGGGTGGGGGGCAGAGCCGCTGGGGGGAGCGGAGGGGCTGTCCCGTCCCTGGGAGCTTCCCCTGTGGGACACGGGGACCAGTCGGAGGCTGATTTGGTGGTTGGCATCCCAGGTGGCCAACGAGAGAGTTGTTTCGTTTTCATAAATCACATTGGCGGGGGGTGGGCCGCTCTCTTTCGGCTTCCGGCCTCCCTGGAGGTGCGGTGGCCTCTGGCCCGAGCTCCGGCCCCCCCGGCCCAGCCCCGGGCTAGGCCTCAGTCCTGGCCCAGGCACCCCAGCCCCGGCTCAGCGGGGCTCGGCTCTGCTCGGCTTGGCTCAGCTCCCCTCTCCACGTGGCATGGCCAAGCGGCAGGATGGGGCAGCCACTAAAGGCTCTCCCTTCCCCGTTCTGAGAAGAGACTCCCCAGATGATGCACGTGGCTCAGAGTTTTTCCAGCAATGGCCTGGCTCAGCTTCTTCACGTCCTGGATGCAACTTCAACCCTTTTAATGTCTGGATAAGATTCTCGATCTCCTGAGCTACCCTGAATGAGAAGAAATAAAGCATGGAGTCTACAGAAGTCAGTGGAATGAAGATAAAGTTTCTGCTGGGAAGAGATTGAAAAGATGCAACTGATGAGTAGCTGAAAACCTTTTTTGTGGGGCTATAAGGGGACTGTGACTTCACTAAAATTCCTTTAAACTGTGAAATTTACTTGGGGAGGTTTAAGTGCTTGAAAAGAAGACCTTTTTGCTTTGAGGAAATGGGGCTCTCTGTTTTGGGACTGGAAATATGGACAGAGACATTTGATAGAAAAAGAGATGAAGATAATTTTGTCTTTCAGCAGCTTGCCTTTAAAAGTGGTACTCCAAGTGTGTAACATGACCCATAGCACAGCTCTGGAAGGACTGTGGAGATAGGAGGAGAGTCATATTCTGCAATATTTCCAGGGCGGATGTACATTGTGAAAGTGAGACACCCCCCCTAAGCCTAAACCAAACATGGGACTTTTCTCTCTTGAGTGAACTGAAATGATTATTTAAGTAGATAACTGACTGAAGTGTTCTCTGTATGTTGTTGTTAAGAAATGTGGAATGAAGGAAAGGAGAGGAGGGAACAATCTAGGAATCTTATTCTGAGTTCTTTTTGTGTTATTAATAAATTTCTTCTTATACCCTTTTAAGTTTTAAGCCTGCCTTATCTCTGCTCCTAAATCCTATCTCTAAAGGAAACTAAATATATTAAAACTGGCAAACCCAAGTCACCATGACAAGTGTCCACACCTACACAAGTAAGACCAGAGGTGTCCTGGCCAGCTCCTTCCCTTCAAACAACTTGGTCAGGAAGAGGTGTCCCACTCATATTTTCAGGCCATGCCACTATAAGCACCTTTGCATCTAGTCTGGTGCAACAGATTTCCTGTATTCCCATGCTGTTGTTACATTTCCCATTTAACAAAACCAGGACAGGAGAACAGCAGAAACCTGTGCATTGCTAATCACCACACTGGAGGTGACGGCATTTCCAGGACAGCTGGCAATCCTTTAAACAAGCATGCACACAAGAAAATAGTCCAATTAGGCACTTGAAGATTCTTCAGGAAGAACCTGAATTGGGTTTGCCAATTTTAATACATTTAGAGATAGGATTTAGGAGCAGAGATAAGGCAGGCTTAAAACTTAAAAGGGTATAAGAAGAAATTTATTAATAACACAAAAAGCAATAAAGTACATGGAAGATTTAGGGTAAACATGCAACAGTTTGGTCCAACAATGCTAGCAAGAAATCTTAGAGCTAGACAATTAATGAAATAGTCCCCTTCCTTCAACAAAAACTCAGATATGATGAGCTACCTGATATTCATTTAGTTCTCTTAAAAGCTGCATAAAGAATAGCTGCCTTGGGAAGTGGGAAGCTTTATTTTTTGTTGTTGTTGTTGCTGTACCACTCAATAACATATTGAATAAAGACAGAGTGAAGTGTCTTATCAAAACACAGATTCCTAAAATCTTTGTACTAAAAGTGAGATATATAGAGAAGAGGGACAGAGAGTATCAGTCAGAATGCCTTGCCTAGGTCTCTCAGGACTAAAAGACATCACTTCGTAGCTCATAACATTTTTCACCACAGTACAGTGTGTGAAATGGTACAAGGAAGATATTCTCTGAAGGCCTTCCTTATCTGTAGAGCCTCTGGACTTGAACTATGTGTGCAAAGGTGTTGAGTTGATTGTTCCTTGGCCAAGCAAGCAGTGAAAAATGAAGAAAGGAGGAGATACCACAAAAAGAGACTGAAAACCAAGCTCCAGAAACAGACTGGATCAGCACTGAAAGAAGAGCCTGTGCACGACACAAACTGCATCAGAGGTTTGGAATCATAAGCAAATGCATAATCTCTTTGTTTTCCCCTTTCTTCAAAGAAATAAAACCTCACAGACTCTTCAAAAATGAGGAAAAGGGTACAAATATAGCCTGGGTGCAAATAGTGCAGAATTAGTGCTCTCAATAAACGTAATTGTAATTTTTTCAGTGCCTTGTTGGTGCCTGGTAAAACATGTTGCCTTGTGCAGAAGCTTCTAACCTATATGTGCACATAACATAGGAAGAAAGATTCTGCAGATAAGGCAAAGAAGAGGGAGGCAAAAGAACTTACCAGCGTGGGTGAGCTATAAACATACAAAAGATAAGCACTATACCAATCCTCATGCTTACACATTCCAGCTGCACAGGGAAAGGAAACATAAGCAAGAGAGAAAACTAGCAGAATATTACCCAAAACTTTACAAGAAAGGGGCCATGTGCAAAACATACGTAGTTTACCAGGAGTGACTGTCAAAATGCATTTGCACTTAATCTAGTGGGTGAAGGGTGCCAACTAACCCTTCTGCCTTCTGTCAGCAGAACATAGGAAGTGTTAAGAGGGCACTGGGAGACACAAAGGAAGAAAAATGCCACTGTCTTTCTCTGCTTCATCTAGAATACTGTTGAAAGCTATAAAATGTGTAGTAGAACTACTGCAAAACACAAATCTAGGGATGTGGCTATTTTACACAGTTCTTAGAGCAGTGCTAGTAGGAAAAAGAATGTCAAGAAAGAATACATTTTTCTTTTTCCTTTTTCCTTCTGTTTTTCTGTTTATTCCACCACATTGCTCTGTTTCCTTTCTCTGTTCTGCTAGACACAAGTTTTTTTTCTAGAACTACTTTCTTTTTTATAATACTCCCTTTTTCTTTTTAGTCTTTCTTGTGCTCCTCCTGCTTTTGTATTTGTCTCAATTTTCCATAGTTTCTTTTCATTGCCTTTCTCCTTCTGAATTTCTCCTCTCCCCTCTCACTTTAATGAAGGCATCAGCTGGAAAGCTGTGCCAGCACTAACCTCCACAGTGAGCACCCATTAGGAATGTAATTGACTTGCCTCATACCTTTGCAATCAATTCCCCACGCAGCAGAAACCAGCTAGGAAGGGTAGAGCTACAGAGCCTCAGGTACCTGTTAAGGAAAACAGGTGCCCCAGCACCAAATTTCCTATAAAATCCCTTGAACCAAATGATGATTTGTGAAAGCACAGGCAAAACCCGTGGACAGGATCAGGATCAGTAAAGCACCAGGAAGCCCAGGTCAGAGTGGGAGTCAAGAAAGCTGTGAGGCAAAGAAGATTGCAGGATGCTTTTAATATCTATGAATGAGGAACAAATACAGTGGGAAGAAACTTCTACATAAAATCTCTTGGTGATTATGACTGGGTGATGTGGTTGGACTATGGAGAATGGGTTTGTTAGGCTGTGTTTTTATCAGCAAATCGAACGTGCACTAGCCATAGGCTCAGCACAGTCCCATAGCCATGGGTACAGTGCAGCTCATTAGTACACTGCCAGGCAAAGTTTTGGCTCTGGCTGCTTATCAGCCACTCTGACCTTTCAGAAGGGAGCATACACAGAGATTGCTTAGCACAGATGAAGGCACTGTGTTAAGCAGGGGAAAGAGAATTCAGCTGGTATGGACGTGACCTATGATGTACCACTTGCCTACAAGCCAAAGGACTGCCATGGATCTTTTTATTTACTAGTGTAAATCCCAGAATAACAGAATATTTGAGGTTGGAAAGGACCTCTGGAGGTCATTTGGCCCAATCTCCCTGCTCAAGCAAGGCTACCTAGAACCAATTGCCCAGGTCCATGTCCAGAAGACTTTTGATTATGTTCAAGACTGAACACTCCACAAGATCTCCAGGCAACCTGTGCCTGTGCCCAGGCACCCCAGCAGCAAAGAGTGTTTCAGTTTGTGCCCACTGCCACTGGTCCTGCCACTGGGCACCACTGAAAAGAGCCTGTCTCCATTCTCTGTGTGCCTTCCTTTCAGGTACTCATAGGTTATTAAAATCCCCTCAAGCCATCTCTTCAGCCTGAACAATTCCAGGTCTATCAGACTTTCTTCTTAGGACAGATGCTCTGGTCCCCTAATCCTTTTAATTGCCCTTCAGTGGACTGTCTCCAGTACATCCATTTTGTACTGGAGAGCCCATAACTGGAAATTCAGCTGGAGGGCCACCATGTACGGGTATACGGATATGTAGCATGAAAATTTCTTCAATCCTTAGTCCAACCAGTAGGCATGAGGGGCAAGATTGAACTAGGCTGGCCTTGTGCCCTACCCAGCCCTCCCAGGCTATCACACTGTTCACATCCTCAGCCTTTGTGCTGCCTTGCAGGCACATAAAACAAATCCTTGGTTTCATGCATAGAAACACCACTGTGAGGGTTCCAGCTCACATCTCCAATATCCACACACTCTGTAGAAAACAAGGAAGAGCAAGGGCAGAGGAGCATCCCATTAGGCCCAGAGAGGATCCTGAGTCTTTATTCCATTTAATCTCAGAATGATACTGATGACTTAAGGAATTGTTATTTTTCCCCAAGTAGAAATCAAGCATCAGAAAGCAAATCTGAAATTTTTTTAAAGCCCACAAACAAGTTATTTTGTGTGTTTCTTTGCTGGGAATAGAGCCAAGATCTAGTGATTAAAGTTAAATTTTAAAAAGCATTCAACTGTTTGCTACTTTAAAAGCTGATTTAAGGCATTTAGTGCTAGAAGCTGTTAACTAATGGAAAACTGTCGCTATGTGGTTTTCTGTCAAGGCAGACACCTCCTTAACTGTTTTTTAATGCTTTTACCATGCAAGACTTTATAAACTTTCAGAGATTACTGTCTCTTCCTGTTTATTCCTCACTGAGAATATTCATAAATAAATTTTTCTCCTTTGAGGGCCTATACAAAAATAAAAGGGAGGACAGTGTGGTGATGGGGGAGCTCACCTGGGACAATTTCACTTGTAGAGGATCAGCAATGGCCCCAAAGAAGGAACCTTCCAAATTCTTGTCTTTAATTCAGACATTAGGCCCAAAAGAAAGAAGCAATTTCAATGGGAGATAAGCAACCTTTGCAACACTACAGACCACTAATCAAAATCTTCAATTAGCAAAGATCCTTCAGGACAATGCCCATTAGATTCATGAGAGGCAAAGTCAAGGGGCAGCTTTTCATCATATGACCCTGGTGTCCTTGGGAGTAATCTTGCAGCCAGCTGGGCCAGCAGTGACATGTAACAAGGACCCAAGGTAATATAACATTGGCATTGTCTCTGGAGCCACCCCAACCCATAACATTCCTAAAAGGGGGATTGGGTTTTCCAGTATTCCCCATACCAACATGGTGCTGCTGCCACTCAGAAGATACAGCTGCACTTCAGCTGCGACATTGTGATTAAGACTGGAAAATACAAAAGTATTTCTTCCTAGGATATTCCAGATTATCAAAGAGAAAGAAAAAAAAATTAGTAACTCTATGGACATCAAGGCAACAGAAGCAGCCAGATCAAGCTGAACACAAGCTGACAACAACTTTTAAACAGGTCATGCCTATAAAGTAAAATCTGTAGAATGCTAAAAGGCAAAATCCTAAGGGAGATAAAAAGATAGTTGAAGCTAAACACCATGAAGTTTTTGACTCAGAAAACAGTAAGTTTTGAGTTATAAAAGGTAGATCTTATCATAAAACATGCAGCACAAGCAGAACAGATATCTGGCCTTGTATTCTGGTATTTCATCTGCAGTCATGGAGACAAAGCTAGTGAAAAATGGTAAGGGGGCAGGTAATCAAGTGTATGCACCACACTGTGGCATCCAGTCTTTCTGCTTTAAGTTGGGCAGAATGTAAAACTCAGACCAATGCTACAACAAAGAAGCACTGAAATCTAACCTTTTTTTCATGCCATTAGGTGATGGAGCAGGCTGTAGACACAGAAATCAGCATCTGTCTTGCTTGCATGCTCTCCATACTTAGAGTATAGGATTAAGTATACCAAATATAGAGTTTAGCACATGAAGAAAACATGATTAATAACAATTTTATGTTCTCTGCTCATGCTACATTTCAAAATGCTTGCCTTTTCCTTGGGTGCAGTATGGTACACAATAACTAAAGCATACTTACCACACAATGGATTTAATTACACACTCAATGATTCTGAGAGCAGAACTACTCCAGTGTTCCAGAAACAGTTATAGCAGGATTAGTACTGTAATACTTGCACTCTTAGCTGGTAAACTGGGATAATCCTGTAAATCCTGTAAAGGAATGTCATGATACAGAACTAAAGTCATCAAAAGATTTGTGCTTCAGCTTACAATTATTGAAAGATCAGCACATGCAGATACCTGTAAGGTTTCTGCAGGAAAACATTCGGCTTTCAAAATTACTCACACACTGTCCCACTGTGGTCTGCAATCCACAGCACAGTAGAGTATTAATGAGGCAAAATAACAATATACACCAAACAGCATGTAAGGATGGGCCTCACTTTAAGGTGTACAGTCATCCCTTTCAATGGCATCAAATCTGGTTTTTTTTCATTTCCCCAGTCACTTCTCCAAGGTGAAAAAATAAAACAAACATCAATGAGAACAGAAATTGCTCCAGTGGGAGTTTTGTCAGGAACTCTCTGTTTCATTTCAAGGGACTGAAAGAACCCTCCACTTTTCTTGCCAAAACCTGGTTTTCAATTGAAGTCTTTACACTAACATGGACACCACCATCACAGGGGCAGAGAAGTGGTGGGGGAAAGAGAGAGGCTCAGGTATTTGCAGTTATGGCTAAAGGCAGATTTTAAGCTAACAAGGTGGGTTTTTTCTTCAGTTTCATGATTTTAAGGCATTTTTTACTGATGGCAAAACAGTTTTCATTTTCTGATTTAAATTTTTTTTAAAACCATTTTCTTTTTTCTGTTCACTGGTTGTTTTTGTTTCATCTCATAGATCCTCTCATTCAGCATGTGGACTTCACATATTATTCAGGTCTCTGTTCAATTCATGACCCCTGAAGTAACATGGATTTTCTTCATGGTCTTGTTGTGAGCTCCCTAGGACATTTATTTTCTCTCTTGCATGTGCTTTAACAGAACTTAACAACAATAACACTCTAATCTCAGCAAGGTGTCTCTACTTACCATTGCCATTTTATATGGCATAATAAACTAAATAAACTAAACTTTCAGCACTCAAACAAATCCTGAATTCATTCCACCCATCAAAAAAGGTCTAGCTGTGCACCCCTTAACCATCTGATTCCCAAATTCTCCACCTTCATCATCTCATTTTATTTTAAAGGAAGTTCTGTGTGGGCATGTATGTGGTTTTTGTTTTTGCTTACAAATATATTGGGTCCACAGTCAACCCTAGAAGATGTACTTTTAACTAAGAAAAGGAGGCCTCTTCTGTACGATACTGATTTTTGTGATAAATATACCAATTTATAAAGTCTTAAAACCCCCCCAAAAAAACCAAATAGAGATGCTTTTCTTTATTATTTAACAAGATAGGAGCCAAAATCTAGGTTCTCCAGGGAAAAAAAAAAAAAAAAAGACTAAAAGTGTGTGGTGACAGATTTAAAACAGTGAGAAGTCTGTGAAAAGGGCAGGAATGCATTTTGTTTAATCCTGACTTTCATCTTGATTGTGAACGAATTGAAAAGCAAATGGGAAATGAAACCAACAGGCAAAGTCAGGTACTTTAGATCAGGATTGATAAGCTACACAGCTTCTTTCATTAAGAGAGTGAGAAAACAAGTTCCACTTACCTCTCATTACAGGGAAGTGGGAATACATTCCCATTTCTGCTCTGCATCAGTACAGTGAAAAGTGCCCACAAACTGCAGCCCTTAGAGAATACCAGATGGCCCCTCTCCTTGTCCTTCACTTACCTGGTACTCAAAAAACATCTTCTCACCTGCTAATGAAATGCAACATAAAATTTTTCAGGATACCTTTAGTTTTACTTGCAAGAAAAAAGGGGAAGAAAATTAGTTGAGACACAAACTGGAAAGATGTCCTTGAAAATTCCTTTCACATCTATATTTATTAAACCAGGCTTGGGGAAGATCTGTATTCGTATCAATGCCAGAAGGAGACAAATCCTGCTTTTTTCAGTGGTAGACAAAAAGAGTTCAGTTCACAAAGATGTAATCAATTCTTTTACAAATAATTTTGGTATTTGGGTGAGAGACTGGAGTTTAATGAGGGGTTTTGGTGATTTGTGCAAATTTTCTTTTGTTCTGGAGCAAAAATGCACTGCTCTAAACCAGATTTACTTGAGCTCTGATTTGGATACAATTAGAGCTCACAAAAAAATAATGACTATGCTGTAGAGATAATTACTTCCCGCTTTCCAAGTTAGTTGCTTCCCACTGAAAAATGCTGTCCTGTCAGAAATGATGCTTGGGGAAACATTGCTTTTAATAAAAATGCTTGAGACCCAGGGTGGAATCCGGAGAAGGACAAAGTAACAAAATAACTCTGCAGCCATTTATTTGGTGAGAATGGATAGAAAGTTCCAAACCCATTGTTTTTGATTCAAAACACAAGCTGAAACCAGAGGTTTCTCAAATCTCCTGTAAATGACCAAATTATGGCATTGTTCACTATTCTTACCATTTGGAATACTCTCCTAAAATAATCATATTGTCTCCTTTTATATATCTTGCCTTCATTTCATGCTAAACTCTTTTTTCCCCCACATTTTCTATTTAATAAAATTAGTGTGGTTTTCCAGTCTGTGTCATGGATACTTTTTTTTAAAACTTGACTTCTTAATAGTTTATGACATTGGCAATTTGTGAGGAATAAGAACCAATATTCAGCTGTTGTAAATCAATGTTCCTGCAGCAGTTTCCCTGCAGGTCCATTGATTCATAGCAGTTGATCTTCTGACAAATGTATTCCAGTCGGAGAATAGACAACACAAGGTAGAAGCTTAACACAGCAAGAAGCAATAAAGTAGCACTGTGACAAAGCCCTGTAAAAAAAAGGTATCTTGGGAAATGGCTAGGCAAACATTGTAAACCTCCTCTGCTTATTAAATAGAATGAGACAGCTCTGTCAATGACTGGAACATCATGCAGTATTTATTCCTTCCTTCAATAAACATCGATTATAGGCTTGGTGGCACATCCTCTATTCAATAGCAGATAATACCTGAATGCAGATTTCCTCTTTATATATGCTTCAGTATTCTTTGCACACACACACACACACACACAGAGAAACCTGAACACATGCTCCTGAGTGGGGAACTCTTTCTGCATTTTAAACCAAGCTGGCAGCACTCAATATGAAGTAGACATAAAAATCAAAGAAAGATGTTCTCCAGCAAGAAACTACTACCATGGTCTTACACAAGACAGTCCAGGAAGTTTGTTTGAAGTGCCAGCTGGGTATTCGTGTTGGATGCTAGTAATTTCCACATCTGAAACCAAAGAAACTTTTCCTGATGCTTTCAGAATTGTAATTCTGCTTTTATGCTAGAAAGCAGAATTACACGGCTTGCTATAACCAAGTGTTTACTTGTGTAGATTCAGATCCTGTCTTCATATTTGAAATTACACTTACTTTTCTTGCATTTGTGGAGAATCAGAGGGATGCCAAGAGAGGGAAGGCTTTTATTTGCCTCATTATTGTCTAGGTTTTCACAAAACTTTGTCAGAAGTAGTACTTGTTCTAGGAATTAAAGTTATAAATCCCTAACTCTTCTTGTCCTCCAGCAAGAGAAGCACTACATTTAGTTTAGTTTCAGTCATCTGGTATGTCCTCTCTCACTCACGAACCAACAAGAATACTGAAACAGCTTTTGTCAGTTGTTCAGCAGACACAAATCTTGCCATCAGTTTTAAAATATCAGGGCACATCTAAGATGATCTGGCCCCTTAAAGTCTAGGTTGTCTTCAGTTGCATTAGTATTAATCATCAAAGATTACTATTGAGCTACAAGTGAAGACTGATACAAAAGAAACTTCTTAAAGTATTTTAACCTTTTAACATATTTATCCTCAGAGTCAGTAGTGCACAAACCTTTGTTGCTTGTTGTCTAATTATTAATATACTTTTCAAGTGATTTCCAGTTACTTTTCATGTCCTTCATTAAATGCATCACGTTCTGCTCACTGATCCTTCTGATACCTTTATCTCTGCCTACCCCTGTAGGGTAGGTCCCAGCTCTCTGACCCGCACTCCATTCTCCATATTTTTATTCCTTGTGTTAAAGTTTAATGAAGAACTTACAATTTAGCCAAGTTGGTTTTTTTCCACACTTATTTTACCACTGTACCCTTAATATTAATCCACCAAAGGGTTGTGAGCTAACTTCATCTTGTTGTTCTTTCAGATCTGAGCCTCACAAAATACCCCATGAATTCTCAAAGATAACTGAAATCCACCTTCTCAAATACCATCTTTATTTTCCTGTTTCTCCTGTACCCCTTCCTTGAAGATCAGAGACTATTATTTCATAATCAAATCCATACATTTGATCTATATATGAATTTACAGTTACTCAAAAAGTAACTGCTGAAAAAAGTGCTTTTACCCATTTTGGGTTGAAAACATACCTAGCACCAGCTCCTTATCTCTCAGTCTCAGAGCATGTCTACACTGTGAAATTCCTGGCATATTGCTTACCTGCTAGGATTCACATTTAGCCTCTGTGTCAGCCAATCCCTCTATGAATATTATAAAAGAGGAAAGCAGGCTTCCAAAGTGAAAGACAAGACCAATTTAACTCAATTCCTTCCACTTCCAGTGTTACAGAATTTGCAAACAGAGGGTGAAGATTCACAGCCTGTTCCTTGGCTTTCCATGTGCTTGTAGTCATGCTGAACTTTTGAAAAAAGGTGTGAACTCCAGCAGCCAAGGACTTGTGTCTTCAGTATGTGGGGGGATAGGGCAAATGTAAACAATTAAGTTTTGTCAGAAACTTCAGAGCATTCTCAGACATGGCATAAATTCACAGCTCTAAGAACATGAAATATTCATGTAGATACAATTACAAATGTATTTCATTATTTATCATGTCCAGTCATTCACATCCTGTTACAGAAAAAAAGAATAATTTTACTATCTAATCCAGGCAAATCCCAAATTAAAAAGAGCAAAATGCCTGTGTAGAAGGGAGAGCAGCAAATCTTGTTTTAGCTGATCTTTAAACTTGTCCTGGTATCATATCTTGACTCCAGCCTAGTACAAATTGTTTGATTCGTTAACAACTGACTTGGGTAACTAAAAATGATGCCTCAGAATATTGTTTGATTCAATTCCACTGGTTTCTAGAGAAGAACCTAAAATTCTCAGTGAGATGGCTGTCTTCCATTTGAGATTGCAAAGGAAGCAGTCTGCACCAACCAGAAAGAGTAGAGAACCACATGGAGTCAGCATTGTATTCTTTTGAGCATGTGAACAATGTAATGCAAAAGGACAAGGGTGCCTTCTAAATTTTTTACTTCTCAGAAGTGGCAGACATATGTCTTCTGTAGCTTGGCATCTACAAACCTTACCCAGTCCTATGTTTGGACTTCATCTCAAAGCCAAGAATCCAAGATCACATTTTGAAGCAAAGTAGAAGATGGAAGTTCAAATGGCAGAGATTGTGCAAATTCATCTGTGCAGAAGTTGTCTACAGCCTGGATGTGGCAGTGATATCCATTCTTCTTAAGCTTTGACTAACAAATAATTCCAGACATATTAAGGATGGGAGCACAGCCTGGCATTATGTTCAATGGTCTGTACCAGGGACAAAGCAGATTACTTGTGATTGACAGAAAATAACTATGCAAGATCAAAAGAAGATAATTCATTACTTTTCTGCAAGAAAAAGATGAGCTTCATCATCTGTCTTGGGCTGCCTTGGACTATCAAGAAATACCAAACTCCAGTATAAAGGTCTTCCTTCCATTTCTCTCCACTTAATACATTTCACTGTGTTAGGTAATGATATCACTATATGTGATATTTTCCCTCTAATTAGCCTGCTTTTAATAAAGTTAAGAAGCAAGTCAAAAAACTATGAAAAAAATTTTTAAAAACCTTTTCCTTTAGAAAAGGAAAAGGGAAAGTAAGACTCTCCAGCAAAGAGCTGTGAGAAAATGAATTATAGCCGCTATAAGCATGGACCCTTCAGAGATTCTCTCCTGTGGCTCACAGCCCCGTATTTAGAGGTGCTCAAATCTCTTCAGGGACTCCTGCAAGAGTTACAGCTTTCAGTGGGCTTATGAGAAATGCATATGAGTGGATATGCCTTGCAGTGTAAGGTCTCAGAAACAAGTAGTTGGCTAGGACATATTCTGTTTGTCCCTAAAAAGGCATAACAAAAACAAGTATTGATTCTCTGCCCCGTTATTCAGCAGTATATTAGACAAAATGCATAATGCATGATACTAGATACACTGTATCTATCTTCCCTAGGAGTTATTGACAGGAGGGTGCTTTTCAGTTTCTTTAGTCTATGGGTCTGTTTCATGAATTGAATGCTTGTTTTCTTGAACAATATCGTACTTGGAAGAAAACACCCTAAATCCATCCTAACAATAATTGTCCCCAGAGACTGAGAAGAACAGATACAGCTAAAAGCCCAGCAAAACTTTTACAATTGCAAACATTGATGAACTGCAGTGTTATCTCTAACATAAGCACATGACAAGGTTAATAGGATCCTACATTTTTGCTGGTATTCTGGTTTTCTGGCTAAGACATAAAGAAGAGCCAACACTATTTTCAACACTAAGACTACTACTCCATTGTGTAAACCATTTCAGAGACAATGAAGCCATGATGCAAAAATCTTACTCGCTTTTGTAATACCTGTTATTCATATTCAAGGTTTGTGTGCAACTTCTCATAAAGCGTGCTGAAACCTTGTCAGCATTTAAACACCTCCAAATTTAAGAATGCCTTCAAAGGTAGTGATTTATGTTAGATCTATTTGTAATTTTTTACAATGTGATAAACCAAATCAGGCAAAAATTTTCAAGAATGAAGATTCAGAAGCCTCAGATCCATCTTCACTTAACCATCTCCATCAAATGTTCAACATGTCTACATCACTGCTTGTGGACCCCTCCTTCACCAAGGCATTCTTTAAGATATCTTACTCTCGCCACATTGCAGCAGGCCTCAACAAGGCAAACTATTTTTAGCAATAAAGTCCAGGTGAGGATTTCTCTTTTCATTTTGTTTTGAATAAAAATATTTAATTCCATACAGTGCAAAGGCTCTCTACTTGATCCTAGTGAGGCCTCATCTGGAGTAGTGTCCAGTTCTGGGCTCCTCAGTACAAGAAAGACAAGGAGAGGGTCCAGTGGATGTCCACAAGGATAATTAGGGGACTGAAGCATCTCTCTTATGATGAGAGACTGCAGGAGCTGGACATGTTTAACCTGGAGAAGAGCGGACTGAGAAGGGATCTCATTCATGTATATGAATATCTTAAAAGGTAAGTGCCAAGAAGATGGTGTTGGAATTTTCATCGGTGCCCAGCAACAAGACAGTGGAAATGAACTAAACAACAAGTTCCTCAACATAAGGAAGAACTTCTTTACACTGAGGGTGGCAGAGCACTGAACAGGCTGCCCAGGGAGGATGTGGAGTCTCCCTCTCTGGAGACACACAAAATCCTCCTGCATGTGTTCCTGTGTCACCTGCTTGAGGTGACCCTGCCTTGGCAGGGGGTTGGACCAGATATCTGCAGAGGTCCCTTCCAGCCCTAACAATTTTGTGAAATGGCAACAAAAGCTCTTGCAAAGCTTCTATAACCCTTCCCACTGCATTTTAATATGAAATATCTTGTACTCTCTGTGAAAATGAAAATCAATTTTGGCATGGAAAAAAACATATAGACCAGTGTTCAGCTTAAGATGAAAAAAGAAAAGGATGAGGAAAGAAACAGGGACAAGAGTACTCTCTTGGACTGGAAAATAAAAAGTGGTGCCAAGAAAACCTCCATTATCACCTACACACACACACACACACACACACACACACAAACACAAACACAAACACACACACACACACACACACACACATATCATCACTTAGCCTTAATGAACAGTTGAAATTTGCCTGTGTTCTAACGGAGCAGAATTCGGCCCTTAATCAAAATATGGTCAAATCTTTTGAGCAAATTATGTTAGAAATACAAAAAAAAAATCGTAGCATGAAATCTGGCATCTCCACACTTCTCAGCACAGTTTGGAAGGATCTGTGGTTGCTGCTATCCTGACAAGGCAGGTGGTACAGAAGACATCAGTGATGCTGCTCTGGTCATCACCTCCATCAAGGAACAGAACACAGATTTTTGCCAGTCTCTTTTTTGTCTCTTGGTGGAAAACTCTTGTGGACATATTTCACAGACATAAGAAAAGTATACTCACCTGAACTCACCTGAACTGTAGAATCACTGAAGGACTGTAATATGTCTGAGACAGGCTTGGGGGCCTGGACAGAAACACTCTGTTCACTGTTGAATATCACAGTCAAGGAAAGCAATATAAAAATAAAGAAAGTCAAGGCACATCATAAATAATTAATTTGTGCCCAAAAAAAATCTAAATTTTGTCTTTCTAGCAAGAGCGTGATTTTCATAAAGCACGATCAGTTTAATGTTTTGGGGTCTTATGAAAAGTTCTTAGCTCTTTGTTTTGGTTAGCAATGAAATCATAAACAAGCAGATGAAAATTCACCAGATAAATAAATACTCAGGAATTATTCCTGCCTGCAAATACAAAAAATAAATACATGAAGATCTACATTTCAATTTTATTGTGCAGTTCTATTAATTATATTAATAGCATTTTTTAAAGATTAAAGGATTGTCTTTAAAACAATTCTGGATAGTGACTCAAACTCATAAGAGTGAAGAGGTTTTTTTAGACAAAACCAACAAACCAACCTGACCTTATCTCTCTGTCATGTTAAAATGTGTCTGAAGCATTAGACATTCATTAATGTGAAGTGTGGGCTTTATGTTCAGTACTGTCCTAGGATGTGGTGACCAATTCCACTTCAAAATGTTTTGATCAAACAGTTTACCATTGTATTATATATGGCTGGAGACAATAGACTGTTTTCTGATAGACTGGTAACCCACTTGAAATCTTTGTCCCTCACTAAGCCTGAAGCGATTTGACACAATTTTCCTGGAAATAAGGATCTGAGAGCATACCGTTCATGACCTGAACACTTTTATGAGGATGTCACACAATGCCAGCACAACAATGCCAGTTGGTGGCATGCCCAAAAAGAGCATCATCAGATCCAGCACTATACTGGCATGGATGAGAATTTCAGGTATGGGTTATCCTGATCAAGTAGCCAACAACCACTTGACAGAGCTTACATACACCCAAACAGTGGATACTTCCAGAACAAGGGGATGGTGTGTACAGCTCTTTTGAGATTGATGGTTATAAAGCATCTACATTGCTGTCCTCCCACTGGCATTATCTCCCAAAGAACCGTGTCCTCACACAGAACCTCAGCAGTCACATGAGCAATTAGAGCACATCACTGAATCCCAAAAAATACTGAATGTATGTCACCACGCAGGCAACCACCACCATCAATCAGATCAGGACAAAGGTGTGATGACTACACCAGGGGACACTCAGTCGGGTCCTCTTAAACTCAAGTTGGAGTGACATCCTTAGCTCAGCTCTGCTCCAGCAGGCTGCTCCTAACAGTAAGCAGCACATATCAAGGTTTGTCTGCTTCCAAAGAATCATTCCCTTAGCTTTAGTTGTTCTGTCTGGGTGATAATTCTTGTCTGTTGTAGATTCATAGGATCATTAAGGTTGAAAAAGACCTTTAAGATCATCAAGGTACACATCAATATGCGTGCTTTCAAAATACATTTATACCTAATAATTCAGGAAAAAAAAAATAAAAATTAAAAAACCACCTGTGTTTAGAAGTGTTCTGTCTGCTTTTTTCAGGGAAGGCTCACTCCCTAAGGGACAGTAGGGAGATTTTTAAAGAACTCTGAGTTAACTGTTTTCTTTTCCTCAGAGTTTGAAGATGTTGGACAGGTTGAAACATTTTGACCTCCTGGAGTTTATGGTTATGGTATGGTGGTCACAGAGGTGTTTGTGAACACGGCAATGCCAGGACACAAATAAGGAAGTGTCGGGCATGGCACACCACACGTAATCCTCTCTCACTGCATCGAAGAGATATTGCAATCAGAATTAGAGCAGCCTTGTCAAAAGTGGGGAATATTGGCTTCATCCAGCGGGCAATTTCTAGGACTTCTCAGTATCTTCTTTACAACTCTCTTATGCCAAATGCCTTTCTTCAGCTTACTGCAAGGCAATCAGGGTTGGTGCCCAAAGAACACTGTTATTTTTTTATTTCATTCTAGCCAATCAAAGCAAAAAAGGTGTAACACTTACACCTGCCATGGACATTTCTGTCATTTCTATTTAAATAGGAATTGCCAGAATAACAATTCATATTTTGCATCCAGGTAAATTCAATTTGCTTCCTTATTATGAAGTATAATTTAACAGCAGAAGTGAAATAACAAGACTCTAGCTGTCCTATCTATTTACAAACAAACAGAAACAGTGTCTTTTCTGAAGGACACTAAAAAGCTTTTATTGGCTGTCCAGTCTGTCCAGTGTCAAATTACTTTGCTATTCTTACGTCCTGATTCTAGTTTTAGCATAGATGAAAATGTGCAAATGTTAGGAAGACAAAAAGCTAAAACATTGTATTGTTATTTATAGAACTTCCTTTTTTAGGTTTTAAATTGTCTGACAAACTTGATTAGTGTAATATTTGCCTTTCCAAGAAGAGTAGTTTGGAGCAAACAATGTCTCCTACAGCATTCTGTTAATTCCACACAGTGGAAAAGACAATTTCGTCCAGGTCCAGGCAGAGAAGTGGAGAGCACATACAAAAAGCACAAAGTATTTTGAAAGGTACAAAAGGTACAATGTATTTCCTTTCTGTAGTAGCCTATT
This sequence comes from Oenanthe melanoleuca, assembly GCF_029582105.1. Classification (NCBI taxonomy): domain Eukaryota; kingdom Metazoa; phylum Chordata; class Aves; order Passeriformes; family Muscicapidae; genus Oenanthe; species Oenanthe melanoleuca. The sequence continues at coordinate 105,157,650 of NC_079335.1, read as the reverse complement.
TTTATAATAAATTAACTAATATGTATATTGAAGTGTGCTAGAATGACTTCTCCTACATAATCATAAAAGGAAATATTAATTATAGAATAAAGTATAATTGTCTAAAACATAAATAGTGCCATCTGATTCCAGTACCTGTGAATATTTATTTTAGTTTCATAGGTAATAGCACTCTCACAACTTCTTGCTCAAAAAAAAAAAAATCTGATTAAGCAGGTACTTCAAGTCTGAATACCAGAGGACTCAAGGTCTGTTAGAAACTTCTCTGAAGAAGGCCAAGGACTCTCCTGAGATGAATGACATATATCTAAGGTAACAACAAGCAGGAGAAGCTCCACCATAACTCATAAAGTACTGCTGAAAGCACAGAGAATTTACCTGCAACAGGCAATTCATGTCTTTGTTATTTTTATCCAGCACATTCATTTATCTTTCCAGTTTTCAGCTTGCACAAAAGCCCCTATACTGTGGTCAGTTTGGAATATACATATAGCAAGTTCCCACAGAAAATCAGTTTGGTCTTTCAGAGAGGACAACATACAAACACACAAAAAAAAAAACATTAAAAAACAAGTGATTTAGGATTGGGTGGTCTCATAGAAAGTGGCTGGGTTTTTTTCTGTTCCACTTTGCCATATCTTCTGGAAACTACAGGGAAAAAAATTTGGAGACATCACATAATTAAGTTTTCCAGTCGATCTATAAGGACCCTGCATACCAACTACCTGAATTTCATGGATGCAGGTTAAAATATGATTTTCTAAAAACTCCAACCCTTCTCCTCAGAAAAGGGATTTTTCCTCTTATTTTCTTCACATAACAGCAGGATAGTGGGTAATTCTAATTGCAGTCCATGAATTTGCATTAGTGCCCATAGTTCACACCACGAGTACACTTCAGACTTCTTTACTGTGAGGCTGGTGAGGCACTGGCACAGATTGCCCTGAGAAGCTGTGGCTGCCCCACTCCTAAAGGGTTCAAGGCCAGGCTGGATGGGGCTCTGGGCAGCCTGGTCTAGTGGGAGGTATCCTTGGCCATGGCAGGGGAGTTGGAACAAGATGATCTTCAAACTCCCTCCCAAGCCAGCTTATTTTACTATGATTATTCCCACTTAACGCTCTTTTGTTTCCATTGTAGAGCAGTCTGGGAGTGTCCAAACATCCTCAGCACCAGCTCTGCTGATTTGCTTCCATGGGACCCTTCTTCAGATATATCAGTCAGAGACTAATACATTAGTTTAAGGCACTGCTCTGTGAAAGCAGGTCAGAATTTTTCAGGCAGAGGACCCAGATCCCTTACTGCTGGTCACCTGCCCAAAACCATATTTTTCACTTAGTTTTACATTCCTCTCAAGAGGGAAAAAAGAGACTACCGTGAAAGCATTTACATAGAAATTACTGAATTAAAATTAAAAATATTTGGAAAAACAGAATACCAAAAATTCATCATCTGAGTCAACATCCACAAAAAATAGCAAAACAACACGCTGTCTTAAAATATATTCTCCATTTTACATCTACAATTTATGCAGTTGGTCCTAATAATCTGTTCACTAATTCATCTGTTAATTCCAGAAAACCATACCATTCCCTTCCCTGCTATTCTCTGCCAATTGTTCCTACTTCATTGTAATCCTCCAGAGTAATACTCCATCATCTTCACATTTAAAAAATTTAAAAAATAATAATTTGACTGAACATAGTACAGAAGATTACCTATGAGTGTCAGTGTCCAGATGGAAGTGAAAAAAAAAACTGCCTAGTGATAATCAGAAAAAAAACTTAGTACTTGGAAACAAAAGGATGTGTGTCTTGTCATGCACCTGGACATGAAGCCACCTGGTCCCACAGGATTATCTCCCAAGGCTGCATCTCCAAGTTTGCTGCCACTCTGACACTCAGGCTCTGCTCCAGCTCTCAGCAGAGGGACAGGGACATAAGCACCATGGCTTGTGCTCTGTTGGTGCCAGCCATCCCCATTGCAGGACAGACATAAGGAAATGTCTCCATCCCTCTGTTCTCGTGCTGCCTTCTTGCTCCAAAACTCCTTGCTTTGTGCTGGCACAGCACAAAATGTGTGCTTAACCATGCACACTCTTTTGCCACCTCAGCTAAACAGGAGAAAACCTTTGGCAGATAAATAGAGGAAGCAACTGGGGATAGAGGTGCCTTGATTGTCAGGGGGGAAGGTTAGAGAAACTCAAATCTTTTAACAGACTCTTGCCAGAACATGAATTTTAAAAGCCTGCAGTATCTAAACTATAGCATCTTTCAGCTTCCTCCTCAGGGATGTATCTATATTAGCATTTACTGCATTGCAGGGTTCACTTTAGGTTTAAATTTGTTTTGCATATGGATTCTTGGATTCTTGCAATATCACTGAAGCTCTGGTGCAGTCAAAGCACTTTCCTTCCTGGTGATCTAAGGCTGAAGTCTTGTGTTAGGGCAGCCTCTGTCTCACCCCACCTGTGATGGTGGCACAAGGCCCTCCTGTGGCTGACACTCTCCAATTCATGGTGCACACCCAGGCCCAGCACCTGACAAAAACACTGGACCTGGAACATAGACATCACTGCAAATTAAATCCCAATTCTTTCCTTTTGTGCCAATAAGAAAAGTAATGCAAAGTCTGTGTTTCTGCAGGCAACTTACCTCAGAGTCCTGCTGTCATATTTGCTCATGCCAAACAGACTTTCTGGTCTACCTCTGCTCAAAACAATTCTAAAATGCCATTAATTAGCATATATTTACCAAGGACCGAAACTTTCCTACAACTTCAAACTTTCCTGAAGAAAAAATAAGTAAGCCAGAAAATAGTCACCAAGGACTGTACATACAGGTATTAAGGAATTCAATTAGGAAAATCCAGTGTTCAAAAGTCAATTACCCAGGCTATAGATCGTGCAGCACTGATGACTTTAATAACTTGACATCACTCCTGTTTTCTTTATTCCATTTCATGTGGCATTTCCTTTCTGTCTGTTCATGAACAGACAGGGAGCTTGGCTGTCACACATATGCACACACATATGCACGCACATATACTCTCTCTCTCTCTCCATTTGTCCAATCCTAGATGTATTTATAAGTGAACTGATATTCCAGATCAGCTCAAGGTAAATGCAGTGCATATTTGTTCAACCAGGCTAATATGTCAGACTTAAATGCCTGCATTTATATCCGTCTGATATGAATTATGCATCAGCATATATTAGCAAGTGGCTCTGCTCTCTGTTTCTCTTCTGTTAAGCTTTGAGCTGGTCCCTTGGGAACTCATTATCTACAGTGGGTTTCACAAGGGCTTGATGTGACTCTAGCAGAATTGTTATTGTACCTTCCCGAAAGACTGTGATACTCTTCCCAGACACCTACAGTTCCATTCAGAGTCAACTATTTAATTGTCTAATAGCAGTGAGTATTTTTCCTACTGAACCAAAGTAGTGAAACTGAATTATCTGGAATATTACAGAATCTTTTTCCAGAGACAGACAGAGCCATTGGACAGGTATAGCTGGAATAATTTCAGGGCTGTTCCTTTCCCTGGCAATCTGCTTTCACTAACATTTACCTTTTCTAAGGAGGAATTGACTGGATTTTTTTTTTAAGTACTTCAGGATGGCGACTCTGCCCGATGCCAGCGCCGATGTGGGAGCTGAAATGCAGCCCGCAGCTCAGGTGCCGTATCCCGCTCGGCAATACCCTGTCAGCAGCTGGGAGGCGGTGGGAGAGCTGGTCCGTTTCCATCTCTGCCACCTCCGAGCCTCGCACCAGCAGGGTGACGGGACGCGGGAGCCACGGCATCCTTCTCCCGCCGTCCCTCTCCAGCAGCAGCGCTTCAGCTCGGGCACCGCTGGGTATCGGCAGCCAGGGCTCCCCGCTCGGAGGAGGTGCGGCAGGTCGGCTTTTCCCCGCTCGCACCGTCCTGCCCCGGCATTTCCCGGCTTTTCCGCGGCTCCGTCCCCGCGCCGCTGGATCTCCGCGGGCGCGGCTCCCCCTGCGGGCCGAGGCGGGAAGGGCGCGGGGCGGCGGGAGCCGGGACCGGCGCTGCGGCAAGGACGGGGAAGCGGCCCAGTTCCCCCCAGGAGCCCTGGGTTGGGAGGTTAAAGCGCACACACACACCCCCGTGCCCTGTGTCGGCGGGCTGGAGCCCTCGCAGCAGCCGCTGGGCACGGCCCGGCCGGCGCTCCGCACCCCCGCACGGCCGCGCAGCTCCCGGGGGAGCCTCGGCATCTCGGGGCTGCCCGGCTCGCTTCCCGGAGAGGGAAAAGCAGCCCGCCCACTCGCTTGCCTCCAAATTGTAAATTTTAGGCACAGATTCCGCACAGTGACGCCTGAGCCCAGCGCTGGGGCTCCAGGGATGAGCTGCGGGGAGTTTCGGGTGGTACCGCACGGCTGCCCCATCGGCCCTGCCCGTCCCTCTGCGGCAGCCCGGGCAGCCAGGTATGAGGGCGCTTCCTCCATCCCCCGAAAAGCAGGAGGCGGGACAGTGTCCGAGGCTGCTGCGGATGCCTCGGGCAGCACCGGCCCGGCCAAGGGCGCGGGAAGGGACAGCGGTCCCGGCAGCGGCCGGGGGAGACTCTGGTAGTTCTGTGTCCGTGAGGGAGAACCCACGCCGAAGGCTTCTCCATCCACGGCTTTCTGCGGGAATCGTCCACGGCTTTATGCTTTGCTTACTAAATAAAATGAGTGTCCCGTCTTTCCCGAGCAGATGTTCGGGAGAGCCTATGAGAGGAAGGGGAGGATGAAGGCATTTGCGGCCCCGGGCTCAGGTCGCAGGAAGCCGCAGAGATCGGAACCCAGCCCCAGACCCCGCACCTGGTGAGCGCGGCCAGGGCGGGCGCTCCCGACGGCCGGAGCTGTGTTGCTGAGGGCACGAGCCCCACCTGGAGCCTCTGGTCGGGGCCGGAGCTGCGGGAATACCCCTGGCCTGGAGCATTTCAATTGCCCAGCTGCAAGCCAGCCGGGGTCTCCAGCTCCTTCGTGCCCAGCCGAGCGCTTCCCTCCGGAGGAGCTGGGAGCGCCCGTCGGGGCAGAGCCAGCCCCGCACTGCTCCGCACCCGGCGGCAGGGAAGGAGGGAGGGAAGGAGGGCGGGAAGGAGCCCCGCTGCCCCCGCGGAGAGCACGCACCCCGGTGCCGGTCCCCGGCGCGGAGAGGGGCGGCGGCCCCGGCTGCGTCACGGATGTGTAAACACCGCCGCGGTGCCCGCCGCTATTTAAGGGGCCGAGGCTGAGTCTCCCCCGACTTCCCTGCCTGGGCACGCACGAGACTCGCTGCTCCCGACTCGAGTGGGACCTTGGAAAAGCGCAGCGGAAAGGTAGGTAGCGCCTCTTCTGACGGCAGCGCTGCTGAGGGCGGGGAGACAAAGGAAATGAGGATGCCCGGTGCTTACCTGTGCGGCGGCTAGGAGGGCGTCGCGCTCTGTGCCGGAGGAAACGCTTCCTGGCGGGGAAGAAGAATTCCAGCCGCTCCCGACGAGCGCGGGCACCGGGCGGAGCCGGCGCGGGGCGTGTGAGCAGGGCTTCCCACCGCTGGGAAGTTGGGAAGGGAACCGGCCAGCTGTGGTGAGATGTGGGCTTTGGGGACCGTAGCAGGGACATGAATACTTAGATGTGTGTGTATATTGACATGTATGTGTGTAAAGAAACACAGGACTCGGGACAGCTGGAAGGGTGCAATGCACCTTCGGTTCCTGAGTACCCGAACCTAGACGGGTACAGCGATAATAACCACGTCAGAGTGACATTTCAACTTTCTTCACTTGTCTCCTGAGAATACTTTAAAACCTCCGTGTTTTATATACTGTGAATGATTTTGACCTGTGTGTATGTGTTGGGCAAATAAACCTAGTTTTATTCCTTTTTAAAATTTAAAGGTTTTGTTAAGTGTACTGTTAAACAAGCAGAACGGAAGCAGTTCAAAAAGTCTCACTTAGCTGAGATAATACGTGTTTTTAAGTAAAAATTACCCCCATAGCATGAAGTCTTATTTCTTCTAAGAATTGAGAGTAATTTCTCTGTTTCCAGGAAAAAAATACCATTTCAGCTTATGTGATAAAACGATTTAATAAACCAACATTGTTTTGCTCAGTACACATTTAAGGAAGCAGTAGAGATCTAAATTCTCTGTCTAGTCTGAAGAAGATTATTAAATTGTACTTTATTTCTTACAACTTTTAACTATACAGCTTTTATCACTCCAGCTATTAGATAAAATGCTTTGGGGTAGAAGTATTAGACTTTGGTTTTTCTTTCACTGGCGCAGGTTTTTGGTTTTGTTTTGTTTTGTTTTTTTCCTTTTCATGTGTGATGAGATGAACCCTCTAGAACACTAAAGTTTGAATCAATGGAAGTTGGTAGAATAAAGGTTCTTCATGGAACTGGTCAAAACTGAGTAATAACAGCAGGGTTTTAATGTGATAGCAAAATACTGAAATGTTTGAATCACAAATTTTTTCACAGAGATGGAAGATGGATTCAAGTCCCTTAAGTTTTTATGAAATACAGCTTCTAAAGAAAGGAAAGTAAATAAGAATTGAGAAGATCAGGGAGATACAGCACATACTAGGCTGGAAGAAATAAAATTAATTACCTGTACCTTCCTCTTTAGCAGGGTTATTTGTGCTACTTATGTACATATTTTCCAAATTAAGACAGATCCCACAGTTACCTACATTAAAAAAAGAAAAAACCAACAACATCAGCCTGGTTTGCTCTGAAGCCAGCATCGCCAGTGGAAGGTGGGGTTAGGGACTGCACAAAATGCAGTAAATCTGGTGATGTAAGAGCCCACTGTCCCTCTTCTCCCCAGCAATGTACAGCGGGCTGTGCATCTGCGTGTTCCTTGCCGTGCTCTCGGTGAGCTCCTTCGGACAGCAGCCTCTGGGCTCGCACGATGGGAATCCTCTGCCTGCTGGGCTGGAGCAAAGCCTGACAGAGCAGCAGCGGCACTCCCGCGCTCCGTCCTCCGCCGGGCCCCTGAAATCCCTGCCGCGGCTGGACACCGGCAGCGACCAGAGAGCCAACATCGGCGCCTTGCTGGCCAAGTACCTCCAGCAAGCCAGAAAAGGTACCGCTTGCAGCCTGCTGCTGTGCCACTGGGATTTCCTGCAGGGGTTCCTAGGAGCTGAGATAACTCTGTCATCATCTAACATGAATTCCTAGAGAAGACAGAATTTAGATTTTGCCTGGTTATCCCCTGAAGTTGACAGCATTCCAAATGCCCGCTCCCAAACCCCTACCAAAAAAAAAGAATTTCTTTGTAGCAGCCTCTGACTGAAGAGTCATATAAAGATAACTGGAGAAAATGTCACCTACCTCTTAGGTTATAGTCCAGATTTTATTTTTAACTATTTCCATTGCCTTGTTATGTTGGTGGTATTTTCAGTATGTTGTATCTCAGAAAAAGCAATTAGGTTTTCTTTAAAGTTTTTTCATTTAGGTAAAATCCTCCCTCCCTCTTTTAAAGTTAGAAGAGCCAGAAAACTTTTCTGAGAATAAATGCAGACCAAATGGCTAGCCTCACCTCAGTCAGAAATCTCTGAACCAGGGAAATATTCTGAGTATTGGATTTCTCATATATTTGTTCCCAGAGGAACTTACAATAGCATGAAAGATTTCAAAACACAGAATTCATATTTATTAATGCAATAATTAAAAGCAGTGAGAAGTAAAAGCATATTTGCTTCAACACACATTGATTCCTGGAAGGTTTTGGTCTCAGGCAACCTGGGAACACAATCTTGCAGTTATCTAAAACCTTCACGGCACTGTGTAACAAGGACATGAGGTATCAATAGAGCAATAGGCTTACAGAGCATTCTTATAATGAGATTTATTGGTCACTCGAGGAAATGTTTGTATTACATAAGAGAAAGAGTAAAGCTATCCCCGTTGACACCCTACAGGATACATTTAACATAGGCACAAAAGCATGCCATTGGTGTTGCCAGTAAAAAATGATGGCTCAGAATCATTGATCACTGAAACTTCCCCAAGAAACATTTTCCCTTTTGAGCTCTCTCATTTCTGTACTGCTCAGTGTCTCAATAGAGTAACACTATGGACAGCCCAATTGCTGTGGCTTTTGGCTGCCAACCTCAGCAAGGGCCACTAGAGAAATTTCGTTTACTCATGAAAGCTTCACTCCAACCTTTGCCCTATTCTACACAGAAAAGACATCTAAGAAGGAAAGAGGGTTTCAAGTGAAACCAGTAATTGGGATTAGGATTACCTGGGCATACAGACACTGAGAAATTAATTCACACCCAGACTCAGACTGTGCTTAGGATAAAGTTCACTTTCTCTAAGTAAGAGTTTCCTCCCCATAATGCAGATGATTTAACCCTCCACTCTTGACAGCTTCCCTGTTGACCTCTTTCCTAGGCAAAGTCCTATGCTTATCTGTGATGGTGGTCTGCAATTATGAGATGCCACATCTGGGTTTTCTGCATTACAGATGCAGTCATACATACTCCTCTGTGGACTCAGAACACAGCCAAATTAGAAACAACAGAAAAATCACACACTTTCAACAGTGCCTGAAAGATTTCATCTCATGTTAGCAATTTGCATGATATCCATTGAGGAACTTCTTCTAGCTGTTCATGCAATTTAATGGAAGGTCAATTCAGATATGAAATCCCACAATTCAATGCTACACCTAAGGTCCTTACTGAATAAGAATATTACTGCAGGAGTCTGCAAAGCAGAATCCTCATTACCTTTCCCCAGCCTAGTCATTGTTGCCGACCCATATGGAAACTGAACTCCTCGTTCTAGTTTATGTATCCATTATAGTCTCTTAAATATGTGGCTGACATTTCCAAATAGATTAACTGGATAAAGTGAAAAAAAAACCCTTTGGATTTAAGATGTCTTTTTCTGTAAATTTTAATATGAGTGACAATTTCCTGCATATGTGTTTTTGACATGTATAATTAACTCTAAAAAGGGTCTGGAAGCCGATGATGAGACTCTTGTGATGTGACTAGGCTAGTAGGACTCTAGTTTGTAGATGCAGTTGCTGGTTACAGGAGAGAAAACTCACAGGAAAAACGGTATTAATTTATATCATACATACGTTGTTCCCATCAAAACTTTATATTCTCATTTAATGTGAAGACTCTGGGCAGTACTTCAGAAATCTCTGCAGAACACTTACATCTATTGTATTAGTCACCTGTCTAAACCATAATAATCACTAGAAAATTCCATCTAGGGGGAAAGAGTCTGAGCTTTTGTTAGTGTCAGCCGTCACCAGTAGTGGCATTTGCCATCATGATTAATAGAAAGGCTGGTTTTGTAAAGTATTTCTAGTTAAAACAGTGAGACAGCTAAGTTCTCTCAAAGGCTTGGGGATTGATGGCAGCCTTGTAGCTGAGCTGCTACAATCTTGAATGTGTTTGTCATACACTGATTCTGCAATACCCACATGACCCCCCTAGTGGGTTGAGGAAAGGTAATTAAGACCCTGTTGGGAAATCTGTGACCCAGGCTTTCAATTATGCTCATCATCAGGTTTTCAGCTGGAATCTGGCACCATGTAGAAGAGATGCTGTAGCTCTCAAGCCAGTGACAAGCACATTTAATGTCCTCCTAGGAGCCCTTGACCAGCCAGAGAGTTGTGGGAGTCTTTACAGCCCTCAGGTCAAGGCAGGCTCAGAAGTCTCTTAAGCACCAACATCTGAGTGATGGTTCTGTGCTGCCTGAGCCCTGCCTTGTCATTGTGCTAAGGAGCCATTATCATTACCCTAATTGCACTTTTTGAGTTATGAATGTGAATTTCATGGAGTTTGAGCATTTTATGATAGACATTCTATTCTAGAGAAAATTAATTTTTTTGTCATTTTGTTCTAGGTAAATGTCTTAAACATGGCTTTTTTTGTGTGTACCTTCAACTCCCTGCAACCACTAACAAAGCAATGCAGATGCTTTTTGTTTTACTGGGTCATGTTCATTATAAAGTATTACATGAGGAAGCACAGAATCAACAGAGGTTTCTTCAAAACACAAGAAACTGAAAGCAAGGCAATTGTGTAAACTTGGATAGATGGGGTTTGATTTGGGCTCCTTTTCCTTTTTGATCAATTCAAGTACTCCTCAAACCTCAGTCTGCATTGAATACTAATATAGTAAATCTGCCCCTTCCTCACTCAAAGCTTAACTCCATCTAATTATTGTTATATATCAATTCTGTCTGTTTTCAGGGAGTACAGAGAGAAGTAATTTGCCTTTCCCTGTAATTTTAGTTACATCATGTGATACTGTGAAAACAGAGGATTGCAGCCCATTTTTTTAAAGCATAAATTCTCCTTGCAAATAGTTGGTGCCTCTTTGATGCCTTAAGCAAGGCATACAGAAATGATAAGGCAAGATCAGAAATCAGCTCCCAACTCTGCTGTGAAAAGAATTTTGAAGGCTATGGATAAGCAATAAAAAAATCCCTGACTTAGTAAAAAGCCCTGCATAATTCCAGCAATAGGTATCTCTAACTGTGAATTCCAGACACAACTATCACCATTTCAGGACTATTCCCACTTTTCCACAAAACCTAGGATTCATAACTCTACTCTGCTTGTTACCAAATTTGCACTGTAAGAGCTCCTGTACTTATAGTTATGTCTTTTTAAGCAACATGGGGCTGTGGTTATTTTGCACATAGAGCAGCTCTCCCAATATGAGCCAGCAAACCCTGTGGTGGTTTATAGGAATAGTGAGACACAGTTTGGACTCCCTCTCTCAAGTAAAATAGGAAGGAAAAAGGAAAAATCTATCTATATTTATATATCTATATCTATATCTATATATATTTATATATCTATATATAATCCTTCTTGTCAGACAGGAGCAGAATATTCCTGCAGCAGGAGGTAGAAAATGATCTGTTTATTTTGCACTGAAAAAATCCAAGCCACTTCCAGGACATTACTTATAAGGTTTCTATTGATGTTTTACCCAGTGACATGACAGTGGTGCTACATGGCCTGTATTAGGTCCATTTCAACTATTGCAGACATCTGCTGGTGAGCACAAGCCAGATCAGAACATGGGTGAACCTGGAAAATGTGTAATGTGTCCTCTTATTCTCTGCTCTCCCAAACGCTTTTTTCCTAGGTTCAACTGGAAGATTCTCAGTTATGGGAAACAGGGTACAGAGCATTGATCCTACTCACAGGATAAATGACAGAGACTACATGGGCTGGATGGATTTTGGACGCCGCAGTGCTGAAGAATATGAGTATTCTTCCTGAAGAACACCAAACTATAGCAAACGAGGAAAAAGAAATCACACTCCCATGTCTGTACCAAAAGAGATAAATCAACTTGTTGTTCTCTTTGAATCAGTGTTTTAAAGTATTTAAAATCATGTATTTGACATAAGTTTGTCTGTAAGACTATAAAATGCAATATATACATATGCAGAATTTTCCAGAAAACGTTTTCTTTCTTTTGTGGTTTCTCATACATTGATACTATATTAAAATAATTTCACTTATCCTTCCTTGTCCTGTCACTGCATGTTGCTGGGTGTCTTACTATAAAGAGAGTCAGCACAATGCCTTCATTTGGCACTGTAAACATATTCCATGGGTTGAATAGTCAGATTATCCACTTTTCAGAGAAATTTTGTGTCAGTCCCAATAGCTTTGATCTCTAAGGAACATGTCCAAATATAAACACAGCAGCACAATACTGCCAGAAAAGACCAGCTAAGGTGACCCTGTTTGCAAAGGACTGAGTTATGCACTGAGCCCACATGTTTGCAGTGAACAGCCAAACAGTGAAAAAGAGGAATGACACCGACATGTTTCATTGTCCTGGCTTATCTGTTTTATATTGTGAATTCAATGTGAAAGTTCTACTGATGGCTGCAAATCACAGAATAAACAGAGCATACCCTGCTGTGTGGTGAGCCAAGCATTCATTTGGGAGGGGGTGAGGACAGGTTCCTGAGCAGAGCAGAATGTGATCCTGAGGGAAAGGTCTTGGAGCAGTCTAGTCACAGCATCCTTCCAGGAGAGAGGGTGCTCCCAAATAGCATAGAGGCTGAGCTGGCTATTGCCCACCGATGTGGAGAGAAGGAGGAAAGTTCTGCCCAGCTCTTACCTGGCTCAGAGCAGGGCAGAGGGCCCCAAGTTCAGAGCTGGGCAGTGATCCCAGCTTGTGCAAAACCAGCACCCTGCAGTTCCTCCAATCATTCCCGTCTACCCATAGGCAGGCTGCGATAAAAGTGTTTTACCTGCATGCTCCACCACCACCATAGGTAATCAGCCTCCCTGGGTCTCCTTCAGCAGCTGGATCTCACATCTAAGGAATGCCCTAAATTGTAAAGGAGGTGCTTTTTGCATTGCATAATTCTCAGAGTTTCTCCCAAATGTGTTCACTAATACAAAAAGGAAAATATTTGTCACGTGCAAGAAAGCAGATAAAAGGTTTCCTGCCAAAGGAAAGAGGCAGCAATTTCTACAGCAAACACAAAGTGTAGAAGACAATACATAGAAAATACTTGCACTAAACCAAAATTCTACTAAAACCAACACTGGGAAACAAACCAAAATGGTTGTGCCAAGGGCTGAGCACAAAAACACTTCGAGGAGCATCTCCCAACAGCAGCTGGGAGAGCCAACAGCACTACAGAATCTGCAGTGAGAGTTCAGCAAACAGTAACAGGGAGTGTTCTTCTCTCGTAACACCAAATATTTTTATTTTTTCTTGTGGATCTCATCCTGAAAATGCTTTTCTGCATTTCTTCCTCTCAAGCTCCTCCCAGGCAACCAGTTTCAGCCACCTAGCTTGGCTTTTTTAGCTTCCTTTCAAAGCATAATGAGTCCTAAATCACCTGAATTCTGTCCTTGGTTTTGGTTATTGTTCACGGCAAAATAGTGCAAAGTGACCATTTCTCCCCCAAAACTTTCAAACAAGAAATTAAAATAAAATAATTTTTTTTTAACTGAGGAAAATACAAATAAATCTAAAAATCCATTTATTTATACATTTGCAACCAAAGTGATGTTACTTTTAAAGAAAGTCACTGCTATCTTTTAAATTAATGTCAGGAACATTCAAGCAATGCTTTTAAATGTTTTCCTTCCAGGCTTATACTAATAAAGGATTTAATACTGTAATATTGCAGGGGGGCTGGGAGTGGGCGATGTTTCAAATCAAGCCTTACTACTGCAGAATGTTTTCATTAGGAAAAAAACAAAACTTTTCTTTTTCTCCTTTGTTTCATTTCCTACAGGCAGATAGATGTAGAGACAAAGATGTTCTTTCCCATTCCTCTCTTCTGAAGGTGTCTGAAGATGTTTATGAAAGTGCACAGCCCTCAAGGCAGCCAGGGGATGGGTTTGGCAGCTTTTACATGTCACTCCCCCAGGACAGGGGCGTTTTTGCCTGACACACAAAAACGGTTTCAGCACCTGACTGGAGCAAGTGAGTGTTAAAAATAAAGAATTACGGGGGAAATGCAGTAGTTATCAAGAGGGACTGTGACTCTGGGACATAGTGCTGTTCCTTGAGGCAAGGGGGAGCTGACTGCTAGCAGCTACTGGCAGCTCAGCAGCATTATCCTCATTACCATAAAAATATCCATCACCTGCTCCTCTGGGAACAGAAGAAATTCCCCAGACAGGAAAGAATTGTAAAGGCTGTTGAGACACCATTCAGCTCCCAGGTGACCTGGAGGTGCTAATTTGAGCTAGATAGGGGAGACAGCAAACCTGGGAAAATCATGCAGCCCTGGTAGGTGCAACCCTTATCCCATGGCAGTAGTGAAGCCACTCTCCAGGCTGTCCTGTTTTATCCCAAAGGAAACAGCAGCCTCAGGAATGGAGGCTCTGCTGGGTAGGAGCCCCTTGCTTCCAGCAAAGGCTTGGGCTGAGAACTGCCCCACAGATTCCAGCACACACAGCACACAGCAGTGCATTGACACAACCTCCTGGTGCTGTCTGGGATGTGAGGTTTCTGGGACTGCCAACTGTCTTGACATTTAATTTAGCTTTATCCAAATTTATCTTTATGAAAACATGTGCATAGGTGCTAAATTTACTCAGCCAAAATAGCAAATCAATACCTTTTTGTGTTTAATTGCAGTTTATTTTCTCCATGAGCTTGATTCAATTAGTTCTGCTCCAGCTTTATCAACTTTATTTCAAAACAGGCGCTGGGCAAATCTCCATGAATGAAGCAGCTTGCTGCAAACTCCACATAAATTATTTGGGAAAAGCTTGTGGTTCTGCTTTTACAGAGTTGTGCATACAACAGCTGTGAAAAAGGTGCAAATACCAAGTGCTCCTTGTGGGAATGAAGGGAAATCCAGGCAAGAGAGGGAGCACCCATGTCTGGGGAGGGGGCAGCTCTCCCTGGGAGCTGGGGCAGCATGTGAGGGAAACCTGAGCTACACCAGTGCACTTGACTACGAGTCTCATCTCCCCTGGTATTTCACACCAGTGTGGATCCTGCTCTCCTCTCCCCAGCTTTGATGCATCCCCAGCTGCTCCATCCTTGCTCCATGTGTGCTGGCAACATGCCCCAGCCAGATGTTCCCGGCCGCAGCCCAGCTGTGCACATTTCAGCAAGCCTGACAGCAGACCAGGCAATCCCCTCTCCAAGGCTTGAGCACAGGAATTTGCAAGTCAAACAAGATGAACGTTTCAATGTCCCAGCAGAACAGCAAAAGGCTTCTCTGCATGTTCAATTTTAGTATCTCCTATGTTCATTAAAATTCCCTTAAAGAAAGAAAAAACTGGCTGTGTGCTTGTTCAAGCTTTAATGATTTCTAAGTACCTGTGTCAATTGAACAGCAATTGGATTCAGCACAGCTTGAAACTTATTTCAGCAGGACAAAAATCTCTGTCATCTTTTAAATACAAACATTACTGGCCTCTCAAGTGTATGCAGTTCTCACATGAAAGCCCACTGCCTACATTGTAGCCAAGGATATTGCTTAGCACCAATAACTTCTAAGGCCTTTTATTTTCCTTACCATTCTGTGGTTCGTTGGCTCGTTAACTGAACTAAAGCAGGTCTGAAGAGCACCCAGTGAGATGCAATAGCACAGCTGAACAAGGCTAATTCCTCATTGTGGATACAAGCCACAGGCAGCAGGAGCTGTCTGCACTAAAGGAAGGCAGGACACATCTCACCAGCATTGCTGGACTTCTCATTCAATGTAGAGAGCTGCCAGTAAATATGTTCAGGGAGTGGGGAGGAACTCTCAAACCTCTGTGCACAATAGCAGTATCTTGTGGAGCCATCCAATGCTTATGATACATGTAAAAGGAAGAGGGGAAGAATCTCAAAAGGCATTTTTAGCTAGTCTTGGCTCTCCAAAGAACATCCTGTGTTCCAGGAGCCATCTACAGCCCAGTCTTAGACACAACCCTCAGCACCTCATCTTCCTCTCCCCTCCAACCCAGCTTTCAGAAGAGAATTGCTAGAAATAAAGAGGCATCCAGAAAAGTTTCTGAGATACTTGAACATTGTAAGGGTTGAGAGCAATTTCAACACTCTCTCTTCTGTGCACCTCAGAATCAGCTCTCACCTTCCCTGGTTTGGCACTTGCTTAACTCATCCTGTTCCCAGGCAAGGAGGCTGGATGCACAGAGCTTCTCCTCCCTGGATCCTTCCTGTTAACCATTAACTTTCTGACCACCAGCTTCCCTCAGGCTCAGAGCTGTGCAGAGAGGAA
The DNA here is from genome assembly GCF_029582105.1 of Oenanthe melanoleuca. Lineage (NCBI taxonomy): Eukaryota > Metazoa > Chordata > Aves > Passeriformes > Muscicapidae > Oenanthe > Oenanthe melanoleuca. The sequence continues at coordinate 105,141,963 of NC_079335.1, read as the reverse complement.
GGATGTCTGTACTCACTGACAGTCCCTGGCTGTGCCCCTGGCATCAGCCTCTCAAAGCTGGTACAGGGCACTGCATCACACTAATGAAAGCCCTCCACGAGTTTATTTTGGTATTACTGCTGTCCCATTTTGTCTCTGTAGCAAGAATGTGATATAAATGCTATTATTTCCCTCTCCACCTCATACACACACACACACACACACATCCTTCTCAATGAGGCTAACATTTCTAAGAGTTACTGCCTGATTATTCCCTCCTCCAAGGAGCTTTTTTCATTACTTAGCTTTCACTACGTGTGCAGATTTTTTGAGCTTCTCACTACCTGATATTTCATCACTGTAATGCTCACTCCCTCAGTAACAAAGATACTGGCTAACAGAAGACCTCAGTCCTGTCTCTTCTAAAAATAGGATGTTCCTCCTTATTCTGTACTTTCACATTTTGTCACTACAAATTTTGCACTGTATTAGGCAGGAGAGTGCAAACTCCTCAAAATACAGAAACCATACAACATCCAATTCTGCATTGTCACAATTCAAATAAAAAAATCCAAAAGCACATTTACTTTTTTCTTTTAACTCAAGTTTCACTGATTTCAGCCAACTTAAAATCTGAAAACTTTTCAACCAGTTCTGTTTAGCTAAGAGATGAGAGCATGTGATCAAGGTGGAAGATTTATCACCCTAAAAGAACAGGGAAAAGTTGAATAACACACAGCAATGCAACTTTTCTGTTATTTTATTGATGTTAGTGAAGAAAAAATTAAATTTCATAATTCTGATGTGTTACAATTGCTTTCTCTGGTGGGTGGACAGCTCCTACAGCTTATTTAAAGGCTAAATAATACTTCCAAATTGCATGATTAACTTCTACAATTTAAGTTCTCTTATGGTATTGCTTTCTTCCTCTGGGAATATAAAATGGTCCATTAAGTCCATGACTTTTTTTCTGAACCAACTGTTATTCTATCTACTGGTTTAAGATACATTCAAATAAAAAGATACTTAAATGTACTTGCAATAAGTGCACACATACAACAGCAAACAGAGCTGATGGCATTTTACTAAAACATTGTAAGTTCATAGAATAAATAGAAGTCTTCAAACACATGCTGTAACTGACTGATGTGTTTTTTTTCTTTCTCAAAAAATATCCTTAGTGTCCATAGCACTACTGCAATAACTACTTCATTCAGAAAAAAAAACAAACCACCCACCTATCTCTCGTCACAAAGACTAAAAGACAGATTCATTTATACAGGAAATTATCAGTGCTAATAATTTAGTAACAGTCTGGTACAAATGGCAATTCACGGCAATTACGTGTAGTGTGACAATGATAACAAACAGGGAGCTTGATTTTAGGTGCCACAAGAAGTGCAAAGAAAAGAAAGTGGATGCTAAACCCTCCCTGCTTTGCTCCTCTCCATCCCCTCTTCTAAAAAATATTTATGCCTCAGCTCTGCTCTAGAAACAAGCTCCCTCCAGTCTATTCCAGTTCCAAGGTATTTCAAATCTTTCTACAAGCACCCTGCAGAAGGTTGGGAGAAACAGAGAAAAAATTGCAACATAATTAGGATTGCCTGGCAACTAAAGGTTGCGTGAGGTCTTATGTTTCCTTTCGGAAAAAGCAGGGGGTTATATATTTGTATGGCAGGCATTTCCCTCACTCTAAAAACACTGTGAAAATGAAGCATTTCCCTATTTTTACCTATGCTAGGGTCCAACTTTGGATGTAAAAGGCTTCTCTGAAAAAAGAAAACAGAAAATGTGTGGAGACTATTCTCATCCTGCTTAAAAGGCCACTGTCTCTGACATGCATGAAACACGAAGATCAGCATGAGGGCTGCAAGCTGTTCTTTCCTGCCTGTACCATTCCATTACTAAATGTTTTCTGTGGTTCTCTGCTGAGGTTTCAAGGACTCACCTTTTCCTAATACTGGTTTTGCTACATGTTCTTTTATAACATTCTTATCTGTCGATCTGTTCCGCAACTTGGACTTCTAGGAAGTCACTGCCATGTTTACCTCACGAGTTGTGAAAACTGTTTTCTTTGGGCGCACTGACAAAGCATGTTTCAGTGGCAGCAACACATAATAAAGCATTTTCCCTTCCACAATCCAGTGCAGCATTGAAGAACAAAACAAAATAAAAAAACAACAAAGAAAGAAGTTGCACAAAGTGTAAGTGTGCCAAAGGAAACAGCAGTGATAGGAATATGTCACTATCCCAGGTACCCAGTAGGCCTGCTGACCTCAACACAGTATTAGTTCAAGTTTACCATCTTGGGGAGGAGGCAAATACAGAACAGAAAAAAAAAAAATAAGGTTTCATCCATTCAGGCATAATAGCCAGGCACTCTAACAACTCAGCTCAACTCATATACAGAGGCAAAATTAAAACTACCACATGTTAAACTGAGTGCTTTTTCAGTATTAACGAAGCACAAATGCTCCCATGCTTCAAGTGATGTAATGAGAGGTCTCATATAACACATTCAAAAGCTTCCCATGCACCTTTGACTCAAGTTAGGCTAGCTACAGAATTCACGTTTTTCTAGTCAAGTTATTTTTTGTTGGTTTTGCTCTTTTGTTTTTTTTCAGTGCATCTTAAAAAAAAATACCTTTTCAAAAGGTTAGCAAGTTAACCTTAATACAGCATTCATAACATAGAGGCTTTTGCACTTGATTGAACAGTAAAATAATCCAATTAGTTACAATAGATCTGGTACATATTTACACATTTTATACAAAGTTTACACATTTCTCCCGTTAGGCACGAAGTTGATTTGTCGAACTCACGAGGCAATGAAGGGGTGGTGGGGAAAGGAAAGGGAGTCTGGAGAAAGAATCTGAGTATTTTCATTTAAAAAGACTAGCTGTAAAAATAAAGTCCTTCATCGTAAGCTAGTTTGCTTCGGGAGCTTGGTTCCCATGAGGATCCCCGAAGTGAGGGATGTTGGGCCTTTCATCTGCATGCTGGAACCCACCATGGTGGGGAAACTCCGATTCCTTCGGATGCCAGTGTTCAGCTGGATGCCTCCAATGGCACTGGTCACGGCAGGGCAGCCCAAGGGGAGACTGTCAGGTGCCAGGCCTCCAGGAACAAGGGCCCTCACTGGTCCCTGTGCCCCACAGAGAAGAGGTCTCTGGTCATCAGTTAAAGGAGGAGCTGACGTTTGCCCTGAACTCACAACTTTGGCAATACCAAACCTTCTGACTTTGTCCACGAGATTAAGGTTGGAAACAGACACGTCAGTTTGGCTCTCACTGTTTCTGATGTTCTTTTTATTCCTCACCTCCTTCAAGATTGAACTAGCAGGCTTTGAAGCCAAGAAGTTGTCATAAGGTGGGCTGGTGCACTTGAACTCAAAAGATGGAGGGGAAGAAGAAGGTGTCTGCATGGGTGAGTTTGGTGGAGTGGAAGGAATGATCGCCATTTTCGGGGAGTACGTGTTCAGCAGGGTGCTCTTGCTGGCTCTGTCCCAGCTCTGTGGATTGTACACTGCTGCCGAAATGCCCCTTTCCTTCAGCAGCCACACCAGCCCCAGGGACGTGCTCATCGTTGTGGTGGATTCCCGGAGGTTGGTGAAGGATTCGGCCAAACTCAGACGCCGAGGAGTGCAGGGAGTAGCCACTGGGGTGCCTTTCAAATTGCTAATGCTGCCACAAGCTGGAGTAGGTGCTGCGTTAAGGCTGAAAGCAAAGGAGCAGTCAAATTATTCTCTCCATGAGAAAATTAAAATTAACTACTGGCAAGATTTTAAACCCTGAGCAGGGCCTTTTATCCATTTGGAGAGTTCACAGGACACTGAAAGTTCCCAGTCCTCCACAAATGTGATTACCAGTGCAAAATCACCAGATCTAACAAAACACATCTCCAGTTTGCACATCACAGTGCCCAGTCTCACAGGATTAATGTCACTGCCAATACCCACCACCACATTTCTCCTGATGAACTATTTACAGGTTTGTAATCAACACCTTTATTTTCCCTTCCTGATCTACTAGCTGTCACAACTCCCAGTTGCTTCTAAGAGACAAGGAAATGTGGGAGACTGGACTAATGGTATAAGCAAGACATCTACTTTTAGTGTCACTTCTGAGCACACAGAATTGAACGCTCATTCACTAAGGCATGGTGTACTTAGCTACTCCAGAAACAAGGCATATGGGATGTCTATGACACTCCAAATTCATATCTGAGAGAATCCCAAGAGCCCCATGCACCTTCAGAAAAAAAAAAATCCAACTTTTTCTATCCATGTGCAAATTATGGTCTTTCCCGCAAATACACACGCACAAATAATTAAAAAAAAAAAGAATTCCACAGTAATGTCTCCTAACCATGGGTTCATCACCTCTAATGGTATATAAAGGGTCTTGAGCAATGCAACACTTAATGCTAAACAAGGATTCACTGACGTAAGATCAACACTGTTGAAAAAGAAGGAAATCTATTCCCTCACCTTGCCAGGTTAGCAAGTAGAAGGCACTCAGCATAAAGTCAAACAGAAAGTAAAGCCATTGCAAAACAGTGGGAAAACTAAGCAGCTGGGAGGGGAAGGAACAGGGGGGAGAATGGGATCTTTGTTTTTCAGCAGAGCCCTGCTGTTGGATTGCCTCAGCCATAATGTGTGACTTTAACGAAAGTGTGGTTCTCTGCACAAGAAAAACATCCCAAAGAGCCACTTTGAGACAAACTGGTTGTATTTCCAAGAGAAGATTCTGGCTAATGACTACATTGCATCTTTTTTGCCCATACAGACAAAAAGGGCTGAGATGGTGTTGTGACTGGGATTTTCAGTCTCATTTCACCTTACAGTAATGAACTCCATAGAGCCAACAGTACTGTGCATAACAGGTTAGACACCTGGAATGCTTTCAGATGCAGCTTCTGATGAGCTTAGAACATCATCTAGATCCTTGGTTTACAGTGAGCAGGTGATGTGAATTCACACAACACTGGAAACTAGTCCCATGGTCTAAAAATCAGTGTATCTTTAAGGCACTTCTTAATAAGGAAAATATTAGCCTGATGCTATGAAATCTCAAGTCACGTCTTCCTCCCAAGGTGAAATAGGATCTGACCAACATGATCTCTAACACTGATTTACTATACCAACTATACCAACCTCTACCATAAGCAAGTGAAATTGAGGAAGGTGAACTGCAGTTGTAATTCAACAAGAGGAATCCCATATATTCCTCCTGGTACACTGTAATGAAACACTTATTTGAGAAAACTGGCAGATGTAATTAGAAACACAGTCTTACTTAGTGGCTCTGACTGCAGTCTCCTTGCACCCCCGTGTGTGCTGTGGCTGTCAGTGCATGCAGCAGATGTGCTAAGGCACATTCTGATGTCCTGCCTGGGCTGAGGCAGCAGGGGAGAAGGATCTCTCCCAGCAGAGCTAAGGAGGCCACACATACCCACTACAGCAACACACACACTCTGAAGGCAAGGCTGAGTGGAAAGAAGTTAGTTTACAATTCTTCTCTTAGGCACTGATTAAAGCTGGACCCTCATAGTTCTGACTCCAGTGGAACTAAAGAGCAGTGACACCCATACATTTCCCATACAGCTAAATACAGAAGTTTGAAAAGCATGAGGGAGAAAAAAGGAAGAGAAATCTCTGCATGAACTGACTTTCTACAAGGTATGACCATACACATTTCAGAAATCTAGACATATGGTGTTAATTACCAGGCTTCCAGAATATCCTACTCACTAGATGAAAACTATAGCACTCCAACGGTTTATTAACTCGTACAGCTTCACTCTTTCCAGATACAGATTTCAGTTGCACAGATACTAGATTAGTATTTCTACCAAATTTTCAGCACAGTTATACACTACAGTGCAGTTAAAAAAAAAACAAGCCATCCCTGCAAGAAAGCAGTTGCAGGCGTTGCCTTTTCTTCCATTTGATCATTTTGGCATTGCTTTAACTGGGAAATATTTTTCCCATCAAACTAACACCGCAGGATACCCTGGACACAACCACAGAAACAGACTCGAAGTGGCCTCAGCAACTCAGCCCAGTGATGGTCTCAGGGTTAGATTGAGAAAAGAAATAAATAAAGGAGCAATTCATTTAGCTGAATGAAATTTAGTCAGGTTAGAGCAACACCTGGGGTAGCACAGGTTAAAATGCAACCAGGTAGGTAAATGCCAAACCTCTTGGGGTTAGCTGGTGCCACACACACTAGCATTCCTTGTACATGACCCTGCCAACACAGATGCTGCTGGCAGTGCTGCTCACCCCCAACCACGCTGGGTCACAGTGTCTGCCCTATACCTCCTCTCATCACAATGAGACATAACGCAGTTTCTCGTCCTCCTCACATGACCTGTGAAGAATCATTTATAGTTGGTAAGGAGGAGCTCCTTAAACATCTTCTGAAAACATGATTTTGTTTATTTTGCTCTTTGTTCTCCTGAACAAATGATGAACGTCCATTTAACTAAGGCAGCTGAAAATGCACTGAATTTTCTGACTGATTTGTTAGATTTAGTACCCAAAGAGTTTATTATGATCACCACTGACAGCAATTCAAAAATAACAAGAAAATTAAAGCAGAACTGCAGCCATATAAGAGGATCTCTTCAGTAATTGTGCTGAGGGGAAACACAGAAAAGAGTAAGGAAAAACCAGCCAGGCCACTAATAACTAAGTTATTAGTCCCTTAGAAAGGGAAGTAAAAAAGTTACATTTAAACATCATATATTTCTTTTCTACTTGACAGGTTTTCATGTTCAATACCCGTACTTTTCATGCCCTTCATAGGAAGTCAGTGCCTATCTCATGTCTAAACAAGTGTAGACACAACATCTCTGCATGGGGACCTACACAGTGGCACACTTGCACAGAGGAGCTGGAAGGGCAGAGAAAGCAATGAGACATTGTCCTTATAAACAGAAAAGAACATTCTTTAAATCCTGATTTGCTAAGGGAGGAAAGCTCCCTCTTTAGGTATGAAATTCACACACCCCCCTTTGGTTCTCAGATCTTCACCTTCCATAAGGCTGCAGAACTGCCTTCTGTTGGCATGCAGTGTCTACACTGCCAATTGCTATTGCATCATCAGCTCATTCCTTTCAGTCTGGCAACTATGAATTAATTTCCAATAACTATACCAAGAAACAATGTACACATCTCACTGTTTCCAGTTAAGGCATATGTCCTCCTCCACTCCTCTATAGTTCCAGGATTTCTTTACCTGCACATTCCTTTTTCTTCTGAGAAGAAAGATTTACACTTCCTCCCTGGAAAAACCTCTCATGTTTTTTCGTAAGAGATTACATCCTGTGCATTCACATATGAGGACTACAACTAGTCTAAGATGAGGAGTAGCCAGGTTTGTTTGGATATCAGTTATATCTGATCCTGCAATATCTCAACTAAATTTAAGAAACTTTGATTGGCTTTTTAAAACATCACACATGCCTCTCAAATTCAGGCTGCAGTAACACAAAATGGGTGGAATAACTGGCGTGTGTGTTGTAATTCACCAATGCAGTCAATGCCTATGTTTATGCTATTGCTTAGAGGGGAAACTCTGAGAGAGCTGAAGGCTTTGCCATCATGAGAATCCCTTACCTTGGCGTGACTCGTGTGAGTTCATCAGAGGGGTGCAGAATGCGGCAGGTGGTGAAGGTGAAGGTGGAGTTGGTTTGTGACATGCACTTCCCAGGATGAGGTACTAAATTAAAAAAAAGCAAATTCTTTGCATTTTACACAGAAAAGGGGGAAACCAAACTTCTGTGTGCTGATAAGACAGATGCAAAAAGTGATGAGGCACCTTGATGGGATCAATGCAAGAAAAGTGAAATGCTCAGGTACTACAGTGTTAAACAGACACTTTTCTACAAAAGAAAGACTTCTAGGACTCCAAGGCCAGTGCTAAAAAGGTCTGCTGAAACTTGCCCATGATCACAAACACTGCAGATTAAGTCTTGTTCAAACCAAATTTAGGCCAGGCAGTGCTTGAAATGAGAGCCCTTATCTAAACTAATGCAACTTGCATCAGTGGGAAATTACAAGCAAAATTTTCTAGCACCAGCTCAGGAGCATCAGGATTTTCTAAATGCTTGTGTCTTTCAGCTTTTAGATTGATCCACAAAAAGGTATCCCCATTACTTCTCTGTAATGGATCCATCTGCTAATGCTACAGGAATACAGATTGTTGGGGTGGGGAGGGGAAGGACAGACATTAATTACTGTTTCTCTGAGTTTTCATATCCACAATATGGAAAGTGGTAGTTTTTTGGATCCACTACTGTACATCTGTGACATTTCTCTTGTGCATGTGATTAGGTTCTTTAAAAATGTATGCCCTCAGCTGCATAGTATAGCAGTTTCTGAATATTTGTAGACAGTGTAGTAAGCAATTTCCTAACAAATGTGGTTGGAAAACTGCCACTCTGGTGATAGATCAGTGATTTGGGAAAGAAGCAGTATAGTTCAGTTTTAAAAATGAAGGACTTAGGCCAACTTCTTTCTTCTTAGCAGAAATACTTCTGTGGCTGTATTAATCTGCTATATAATGCAGCTGTGGTCACCGCAAAATAACTACAGAATTTAAAAGCCATGCATCTGAAAAGCTGGTTGAAGAACACCCAGAGTTAAATATTACATCAAATATATCATGATTGCATAGGTCCTCTTACTTAGTAACCAAACTTAGCAGTGATCAAAAGACATGCACAATAAACACCATGTGCAGCTCCCTCCCCACCAGTTCTACCCAACCTTCTGAGCCATTCCCTGATTAAGCCACATTTTAATACCACAGTACACAACTATTCAACACATTGCAAAAGACAGACAGACCAACCAGCTAGACCAGACACCATTCTGAACTCCCAGAGCAGCTCAGCAGAAGCAAGGCAAGTCTTAATTGTGGCTGTGTTCCCTTTTTCACATATAAAATACAGCTCCAAAACAGTGTGTGTGGTTAGGTAGCCATTTAAGAGCACATATAAGCAGTGTGTGAGGGGTAGAGCATGGCCAGTGTGAATGGTGGAAGCAGAAGTGGCTGAGCATACAGTGTGAGGTAACTTTTAGTCAGCGCTGGAATGTACAGCTGTACATTAGAGAGAGATATTTCTAAGGACCCACTGGAGTGTCATGTTAACACACTCAAATGTTAGCACATAACATAACAACAAGCTCTACTTCACCTCCAGAGATGGTAATTAGGATGCTTGAGGAATCCAGTTGCTTTAGAGATTAGTGTGAGCACTACAAAAGCTATTACAAGGGAGCACAGCCTAGCAATCATGATTCTCTCCATATTGTAGAGAGTTTTAAGAAAATCTGGAGAAAGAACTTAAATAACTAGACATGAAAAAATTGGTTATTTAGAGAACACAGGACTTTAACATAAATCAATTGGAAACAAAGCAATTATCCCTGGATGATGAATAGAGAACAGAATAAAGCAATGCTGGTTTAAGATTGCAAGCTCAACCCAAAGCACACAGCTGTAATACAATCAGTGCATTTTCCCCATTTGTCATATCCCCTCAGATTGGAGACAGGCACATTGAAGGAACAGCTGCATTAGCAAAAGCAAGACTCATTGTTATTAATGAGTCAAAGATAGGAGAAGGCTGCTAAAAGTAGAGAAATCACTAACTCTAATCAGAGGAGACAAATTGAAATGATGAAAAAAATCTATTGATTTCCAAGGATGTATTTCACCCTCAAATACCACTAAGAAAGTCCTGTACCAGCTTCATCCTTCATCAGTCAACAATGGGTTGTATCATATTGCTGTAGCATTTTCCATCCTTTGGACACAGTAAAGAGTGAGAACCTGTTGCTGTAAATGAACAAAGTTTATCAAATAGAAACAAAATTATTAATTTCTAACTTAGTAATTTTACATATAAATGGCCATCTCCTGAGGTGGTAAAAGTTCATGAGGAAGTAATACATTTTTCTAGTAAGGAAGACTATCTTCACATTTACATATACCAAAATATTCTCTTGAATATAAACATTTGCTCCACGTAACTGTCTGAAACCAAATGTTTTACTTATACTCTCTTTTCCAAAGTAGTCGCAGTTTAACAACAAGGCTTCATATCTGTATGAAAAAGAATCTGTACATAATTCAGTGCTTAACAAAATTTGCAGAAATATCATGTAATTTCATCCATCAGGAACCCTGTGCAAACTCTTAGTGCATTTCCCCCCTAAATTTAAATTAAATCTAAACCTAAGACTTCTACTGTATCATGTTTTAACACTCACAAATTAATGATTCTTCACATTATTAAGTTTTCTCAAACAATTCACAGGCACTACGGAAAAATGCAAAACATAGCTGAAAGGGACTCTTCTGTAAGCACAAACACTATTGCAAAAACACCTTTAAAAAAAAAAGTCAGGTTCCAGTTAAACTGAGTGCAGAGAGCTCCATCTTCTGGTACAACAAATAGGGCTTTCCTCACAAAACACAAAGCTGATTTTATGTATCTCAGAGCTGTCTCAGATCCAGCTTCAGGACTCCAAGCCTGTGGGCCATTCTGCTAGGTGTAAACAGCAAAATAGATATGTTTAGGACATGACCTTCTGCCCAGGGAACTCTCAAAAGCCCATTTTATCGGGATTTTCAATCAGCTGATGCAGAGGAAGGTACAAAATTACAGCAGACAAACAAGTGGCCTGCCCCACCCACAAGAAGATGTCAATACAAATTAAGTGTGAGGAAGATTTGTAAGAGGTAGCTATACAAAAACACCATTAACTTTTGTACTATTGTATCAAAATTCAAATTTGTTGTTATGCTGACATAAAGGCGAAAAGGCAGAGAGCTCAAGATGACCAGAAAACCTTTGCACTTTGTACATACACCTATTCATACATAAAAATCTATTAGGAAAATAACTTCTAAAAAAAGTTGGGAAATCTTAAAGAGTATTATTTGATCCAGACTGGCACGAAGTTAACACTTTAGTCCAAGAGTGAAGCAAGCCACTCTGCTCCATCATTTTTTGGCACGTTTCAAGGAAAGGAGGGAACCTAGTTCCCTCCCATTTGAGCAGGCAGTGCAATGGAAATAGGGCATTTCTCTAGCACAGGCTGTGGAAACAGGGATGGAATGACAATCAGACTGAGGCACCCTCAGAGCAATAGATGGTATTTGAAAGCATTGGAAGTTTATTGCTGAATAGAAAAGTTCTGCCTCCCTAAAAAGAGGATAATGAAGGACCATTAGGAGACTTTTTTTTTCCCCCTACAGTGTGATCATCTAGAACACAGGCTATAGACTTCACTTTTGCCAGTTTGTGCCACTAATTCCATTCTTGGGTGAGGTGAACTTACTGGAAACTTGGTCACAAAACCCCACTAGGATCTACAGGACAAGACAGTGGTTTCATGTAGTGTCTAGATTTAGCAGAGTTCATCCCCTACAGGTAGCTAAGATATCCACAGTGAAAATGCCTGGCTGACAGAATAGGGGGAATATAGACTAGGCTGGATCTGATGCCTGGGTGAACCACTACAATAAAAAGGAAATAAGTGATAGAAACAACAGCTGTAAAAGGTGAACATGGGGCTCTCCTAACAATGTAATGGTGAATACTCAAAACCTCCAAGAATTCATACATCTGGCACCAGGAGTGTGGCTTTTGTTATGTTTCTTAAACAACAACATTATTTTCTGAATATATGATTTTCCAGAATTTTCATTTATTTTGCCTTTGGAAACAGAAACAGAGGAAAAATTGAACAAAGGCAGGTATTCTTTGGACAGGGTGTTCTATTCACTGAGATATTTTTCTCTTATGTATATAACCACTGAGCATAGATGTAGAAAGACTTAAAAGTATTTAATGTGGCTTCAACGTAAGTTTATGCAGGCTAGGATCCCCAAATTAAAATTCAAGCATTTTAACAGCATAGAAAGCAACTACTGACAGACTTTTTAAAAAGAAATAATTACTGTGAAATGTTCATGCCATTTGAAAATAGAATATATTTAAATATGTATCAATATCTCAGCTCTATGAAGAGTTACAAAATTTATTGCTTTTCTGTACAATGATAACTTTTTAGAAGCATGTATAGTAATCCTGCTAAAAACAACTCAAACATAATACATTCATTACTTGCTCTTGTGATTTTAGGCCTCTATTTGGAAAGCCCTCCATGTCATGGTTAAGGTCTAAGCATGAAATATGAGAATGCTGATCCTGTAATGCTGTGCACATGTTTATTCAAAGCAATCAATCAGTGGAATTAACAAATACAAGTACTGAAAGACCAGTTTATGCACCCAATACTAGCAGGCAATTAAGTATACACTGCATCAAGTGCAGTCCTTCCAACTGCAAAATTAGAACATTCATAACATTATTAAGTGCTCTGAGTGGCTGGTGTTTCGTTTGTTTCTTTAAGGGAAACATGAAAGCCAGTGAATTAAAAAACCACAACAAACCAAACAAAAAACCATCCTAAACAACCCCTCCCTCCAAAACAGATTCTGTACAGTTTTATAATATACTAGCTTCTTTCACAGAACAAACAAAAAAACATATTGAGGTTACTAAAAATTTGTGCTGCAAAAATTACTTGTCCAGATGATTTTAAGAACGTGTCCTGCAACTTCTCCACAATTCCACTTACACTGAGGATCTACACAAGTGATACACAAATCTCAAGCTATTCCTGTGTATTAGGCTAAAACTGTAACTTTGGAATTCACATAATTCCATAAAGTCCTCCATAAAGTTAACTCTACCCACACATAGACTAAGTGCAGACCATAAGGCATATGCGTGCTAACTTCTGAAATGTTCAATGCCATAATTGGGATACAATACGCATTATGGTGAAGATGCTGTTTTATAGATCAATGCTACCACAGGTTTCAACATAGGGACAAGAAAACACAAGGAACATAACTTTTCCTTTTTTGTCAGAATGATGTCTAACTCTAGCTATCCCAAGAATACAATATCTATTACAATTGTTCTAAATACACTTGTTTTGGCTACAAGATATTTTTGGCACAAGCAATGTTTGCTCTCCTGAGCCTGGACATTGACATAAGCTCTTGGGCTCATTTTGAGCAGCACTCTGCACACACAAAATGACAATATGAATAGTGCTTGTAAGTACTGTGACAGAGAACATATCCAGTGCAAAAAAGGCAAGATACAAACCTCAGAGCATACAATCAACTGAAGGAGAAACCTACCCAACAGACTAAGATAACCTATACCTGCTGAGAAGGTTCTTGTAGGCACTGCATTACTGAAGAAATCTTTTGGTCTGAGGCTAGAGGATCTGTAGCTCTAGATGGGCATGCTTTATGGCCTGCTAAGAGCAACTGTAAGAAGATACCTGCTGGTTTTTACAGACCTCTTGAATGAGATTTTTCCACAGTGGAGCTATCCTGGATTACAAGCAAAGGCACCATCCCTAGAGACTGCGTGCAAGATTTTTCTTTTTATTTTACTCCCACATTCTCTAGCAAGAGTTTATTCTTTATGTTGCCAACTGGAACCAATTCCAATGTGGAATAATGTAAGCAATGATGTCGTAACCTTATACTCAAGATGTTGTACACACCCCTACCTGCCTTGCATCTCCTACAGAGAAATCTAGAACAAAGAATGCTGAGGAGAAGCAATGAGAAGCAATGGCTCCACAATCTCCCAAAAAATATTCTTTGGTGGGCAGACTGTGGATCCTAGGAAGTAATGCTCCATTAGTAAGTGCCTACTCTGACAAAATTCACAATCCTCTCCCCCTTATACTATGCCTGACAAATTGCTGCTTCAACAAAAAGCAGCAACACAATCAATAATATGGTAGTTCCTGGATACTCCTAAAACCTATGTAACAAGACAATTTGAAAGAAGGCAAAAGAATGGGAAATAAAAGTTTTTGGTGCACTTGCTCATTCTACAAGTTATTAACTTTGACCCATTTATTTCTGTAACGTAGTAAAATGACTCAGCAAACAATACAAGGTAAAATAAGATTGCTAGAGCAATTTCATTGATTTTAACTACTTTGTCAATTTATAGGGTAGGGAATTTGCTTAAAAAAACCTGTCTGAGAGAGATTTTTCCCAGGAAAAGTCAGCAGTAAATAACCTGTTCATAAACAATGACCTGTATTCAAAATCATAATGGAGATAAAAAATGGAAGAAAATACTAGACTTTCTTACCAGTTTGAAGTCACAGAGCAGGCCTACATTAACTGCTCTACTCCAAAGAAAGAACTCTTTCAAATTATTACCCAGAAATGTTAGACTAATTTGTTCTTTAACAAAAAACAAACAAAGAAAAAAACCCAAAAAACAACAAGGAACTAAACTACATCCTTATCTGTTTAGCCCATGACAATGAGTTTTTTACTTTTTTGACATGTTCCTGTGTTGAACACTCTTACAATTAGAAAACTTTTAAAAATGTAACCCAAGAAACATTTTTTTGCACATTTACTGTACCTTGAGTACGTGAAGAACTGCTTGTTCCTGTCCTCTCTACGGCAACACATTTTACAATTAATCATATCTTTTGTTGAATCTTTTATTCCCTAGATACTAAAATGCCAGTTATTTCAGTCTTTGATTATTTCAGTCTATGTTTCCCAATCCCCAGCTTTTCTTGCTGTTGTTACTCAGACTCTTCAAAATTATAAAACCCTGGATAATATCTAAAACAGTACACAACTGCCTGAAGAAGCATTATTTTCACATAAATATAAAAAAATAATAGAAACTTCCCTTCTGGAATCTCATAGAACAAGGACAACTTTTGCCAGTGCAAAGAGAAGTTGAAGGGTTTGGATGCTGAAGAACTGAAACAGGCTGCCCGGGGAAGTGGTTGGATCACTATCCTGGGAGGTATATAAAAGATCTGTAGATATGGCACTTAGGGACATGGTTTAGTGGTGGACTTGGCAGTGCTGAGTTAATCCCTGGACTCTATCTTAGAGGTCTTTTCTGACCCTAATGATTCTATGATTCAAAGTTTAACCTTAATAAAACTGACTTCAGAAAGTAGCTTATACTCAGTAGCTGAAAGCACAGAACTGCCATTGCAGTGAGAGCTGAAGATACTCTTCATGCCATGATAATAACTGAAATATTATTTAGCCCTGAGACAATCTAATCTTCCGAAGAGCAGCCAAATATTAAATTATGATTTATCCCAGAAAAAAGAGAGGGAAGGAAGTGTCTTAATTTAAAGTAGTTATATAAAAACAAGAAGTCTGGAAAAAAGAGTTCTAGCAATTTTCTGATTCTGGACTAAATATAATTCTTTACCAGAGGCAAATCTTAATGAAGACTATATAGCTTATTAAAATAAAAACCCCCAAATCCCAAGAACAAGAGAGAAACCACACAAACTCAAAACACATTTGTAGTCTTAAGAATCTGTAATCTTGTGCAATAATAGATTGCTAGTGTCAGTTCAGAGTATCTAATAACTCATGCAGTACTGTGTCACTTAAAAATGTTTACGTTGTAATACAGTATAAATAGGAAGAACAGTGTTCAATACTGTGGTAGAGAAAGAATAAGGGAAATGTTAGTAGTCACTGCATAAAAACATCTCCTTAACTGTTCATCTCAGAAGGACTTTAAAAACAGGTAACTGTATCTGAGGTAAGTGAATTAAACTTTCAGAATTTCTTTGGTGATTTTTCAAGGCACTCCATTTGTTTCAGCAAAGACAAGGTAGAGGCACCTTTAGCGCACCAATCATTTAGTCTTCGTTTTTTCCTCAAGTACAAAAATCTAAAACATGCCATCACCTCTTACGAGCTGTCAGAAGAGTATCTGCACTACAGTAATACAAAAGATATGTAATCTGTACATTACACACACACACAACAGTGTGCGCTAAATACACACACAAGTTGAATAGATGCCACACAAAGGTTTGTGAACGAACCACTTCCTTTTAGCAGCCTTCTCTTATCACAATAGAGTAAAATATTGACCACAGATGCTGTTACTGAAAAACAAATTAAAAGATTATCAAAGAAATGATTTTTGAGCCAATGTTAGAATGGTTATGTTCTAACCACTGCACGCACTATCGTGCAGATGCCACACACAAAGCAATATTATGGATGCTGTTCTGAAGAGACGTGAGAATGGCCCAGTAATCAAAATCCTGTAAAGATGTCAGTTTTACTGGACTTAATGAGTTTCCCTCACCAGACCCCTCATCATCGTCAGCCGTGGACTCCTGCATCTCCTCTGTGAAAGCCTGAGATTGGCGGGGGTTATTCTTGCTCTCTGAAACAGTCACTTGTGCTTGTGACCTCTCACCTGAGGTCTCTGTGTGCTGAACTGGCGTCGAGGTAGTTAGGCCCTTGTAAGAAATGTCACCTGTCTCATCTTCCTCATAGTCATTAAGGCAGTACACTTCATCCAGATCCAGGTCTAGGGTCCTGAAGCCCTTTGTGACAACCCCAGGCCTCGGGTCCAGAATCCCACCCAAGTGAGGCTGAGCCAGCTGCTGCCAGTGGTGCAAAGTGGCAGAACCTTGAAAGGGAACAGAAAGACAACCGAAATCCATTAGCAAACAATCCAGGACCTAAAGACAAAGTTCCATTTCATTTATCCAAAAGATCAAAGGTTTGGGAGCTCCAAACCTTAAATGTTTCTGTGTTTAATGTTTCTAGGGAGACATGCTACAGCACAAAACTGCTTCAGCTACTCTTCAGCAATTCCACACCAGTGTGAAATGATCACATCAGCACTTATGCAAAGCCTGGTGGTGAGAAGCAGCATACTTGTGCACATGCACATCCCCTCCCCATAAATATCCTCATCTGCTTCAATTCTCAGGATTAAGCAGGAGTAGAAAGAATTTACATTGTAACAGTTGATCTGAGCACCATCACAGAAAGCTCTAAGGAGAACATACACCACACATTGCCACATTAAGCTCAAATTAAGACAAGTGCTAAAAACATGCCAGAATTTTCTACCAGTAGCTAATGGGAGGACAGTAGTCACACAGATTACACAGCAATTCTAGCTTTGTACCATATCTTAGAAAACCCCATCAACTTCAGCCATGAGTAAGCAGATACTTAACTCTGAACTACAGGTCAAGTTAAATAACTATGTGGGTCCTATGCTACAGGAATTCAATGACTATGTAACTGAATGCTACTGTACCTGTAGCGTCATCCTTGGCAGAGAAATGTTTTGAAAAAGGAGGTGCATTTTACAGAGAAAAGCATTCAATATTCAAGGTTTAGTAGGAAACACTCAGAAACATCAATGGATCAGGAAAAATTGATATATACACCAAGATGGGCCCAGTGAAATCAAGGGAGGATTTATTCGCTTCCTCGAGTAGAAATTAAACACTGCTTACAAGGGCCTGCGATTTTCCTGTGTGCCCACAATTACTGTGTTGAGAATTGTGACTTAAAAATCACACATGCCCTATGACACAAACAAAACATCTTTCTTTTCACCTCTGCCAGATCAAATCAGAGCAGTTTTTGTTCCCGTTCCCTCTCTGCAAAGCAGAATACCCACTCATTCAACAAGCTGCCACACAAATGTCTCACCCATGTTTAAAGACCAAGAATGTTCAATTCATTGCATGGTGTATCTGTAAAAGCCTAAACTACTGTAATACCTAGACAAGGGGTTGCTCTCATATACATTTTCAATCTGAGAAAAGTCCTATGGAATGAAAAAAATTGTCACTTCACATATTGCACTTCAGGAAATTTACTGTAAACAGGAAGTGAACAGGGAAAACCTTTCTCTAGAATGCCTGGGAACAAGGGATGGCATTTAATTAAGCCCATCTCACTTTTTAAGATTGTAACTTTTTAGCTCAGAATAAATGGATCTGCCAGATTACTTTGGCTAGTGACCCTATCTTTTTTTGCTTTTATTTAAAGTCAGTCTAGAGGGATTAGATAAAATTTGCACCCTCAAGGCTCAAGAAGTAGAAACCATTACAACCCCAAAATGAGACAAGAGACATCCTTATAACTTGTATTTACTTTTGAATTGTCATAAAGGCA
Source organism: Oenanthe melanoleuca (assembly GCF_029582105.1). Classification (NCBI taxonomy): domain Eukaryota; kingdom Metazoa; phylum Chordata; class Aves; order Passeriformes; family Muscicapidae; genus Oenanthe; species Oenanthe melanoleuca. The sequence goes on along the minus strand of NC_079335.1, from coordinate 105,123,922 downwards.
AAGTTTTTTGCTTTTATAAAGAAGAAATACCCCAGAATGTGAAGAAGTGACAGATACTGTCAAGCCTTAACCTAAGAGCAAACATTTTCTGTCAGTCTACTCCAAGAATTAAAGAACAAAGGAAATCAAAATTTCTTTCTGGACTGCATGCAAGTATAAAAAGTTAATTATCTTCTACATCTGTCTTCTGAAGATGCAATCTTTTTCATCTTAAAGCGCACCAAAAGTTATACTTAAAATAAGCCTGGCAGAATACAAGCACTTAATTTTTAATATATATCTCATATTTTTGTGTAGGAAATATATTTACCAATATATTTGCATTTTGAGCTTTAACATTTCTATTAAAACTACAAAAATCAAAATGGCCTAAGCTTCATCACAAATAGGAGTATATCTGAGCCTAATCTTGATCTCATAAATGTGTGTAAGGGAGATTAATTTTCTATACAAAGAAGGAACATGAGAAGGAACACAAATGTACAAGGGAATCCAACAACTCTAAGTCCCCAATAAAAAGAAAAAAAGAGAAAGCTGCAGGAGTCAAAAGAAGAGGGAAATACAACACTTATTTGGCCTACATTCAGTCCCAGGTTTCTAGCAGATGGTTTTGTAAATGATCAAAAATAGTTGGCACAAGGGAGTTACTGTGTAACAGTGGGATATGCCACTGAAGGAAGAAGAAATATAAGAGCAAAATAAGTATATGGATGTAGTAATTTTTTTTCTTATATTCCTGATATCTCTGCATGATTGCCCATATGCTTTGAGGATCAGCGAAAGCTTAGAAATTCAGTGTGTTGCTTCCACAATTGCAGTGAAGCAGGTGAAGACATAACCAGTCCAAGTTTTTAGTTTTTTTTTAGTTTTCCTACAGATAGTGCTATTTCATGCTTATGACACAACAAGTCACAGCTGCATAGTTTAAAACAAAACAAAACAAAACAAATCCCACTGGACTATAATAAAAACTAATCTGACTGAAAGTCACATAAGGCAATCCTTCTGTTTTGACTGAAGGAAAGCATGGGTTGTTTTTTTACAGGTGCAAAAGAAGATAAATTTCTTAGTGCTTCTGTCATCTATTTTTCTGGGGATTTAAAAGATTGCATTAAAGGAGCAGAAGTCATTAACCTATAGTAAATTTATTATTGAATTAATTTTTATTTCTTTTTGTTTTATGACATGAGCACCCAAAACAGTAATAAAACCAAAGACACAACTACTTATGGCAGTCTGCAGGTACAGCAGACTATTTTTCCCTAGCAGTCTGAAGGCATCCATGAAGGTGAAAAAAACAACTAAGGCTCAAGAAAAATATTTAGAAAATAAACAATGCTGAAAAAAAAAAAAAAAAAAAATCAAAGACATTCAGTTAACAGAAGTTAAAAACCACAAAACTTATGAAACAGGCAGACACAATCATGCTACAAGTAAGATCTAAAATCAAACATGGCAAGTACTTCAAAAGGTGCAATAATTTCAAGCAAGAAATGACCCAGAGAAAACACTGAACAAAATCAGGGGGAAAAATAAAACCCAGACAGATAGAAAGATGATAAAGACTTTAAGAGTTTATTGGAAGACAAAAGCAGATATAATGGGATGGTGACAGTGGTAACAACCGGAAACTGAAACAAAGTGGGATCATCCTTTCCCTCATGTGGTACAAGAACTTTTAGGACCATTTAAAAGCAGCCATGAAAACAAACTATTAAAATCTGCTCGACAGTATGGGTTTGTGTGCTATGGCTATAGTTTCATTTGAATAGATACAGTACATCACTTTCTTCAGGACATAAGAACACTTATTTTTGCTTCTGAGTACGTGTCATTCTATATGCTCCTAACAGACAAAAGAAATTTGTTCTAAAAAGATGAAAAAAAAGGACTTCTGCAATTAAAACACACACAATGCAATGCAATACAAGAATTCTGTTAAAGGAAAAAGAGAGAGAGAGAAAAGCCAAAGCTGAATGATGTGACCTAGTGTATCTGTGAAGTACTACAGGAAAACTTTATTTGGTTTAAAACCTGGAGGAATTGACTCAACTAACTTCCAGCTACAACCTGAAAGAACTAAAAAAAGCCAGGCAGACTATACTACATGTGCTTTGACAGCTTTTTTTAAACATTTCTATTGAAATTAACTTTTAAGTACAGCTCTAGCCCTGACTACCATCTATCTCGCCTTTTTTTCAGACAATGTATGAAGGAAATTTGACTTTAAATCTTACACACATGAAACACAAAGCCATAATGACTCATGTGTGACCACTCAAACAACCCATTAAGTCCAGAGATAATTTTGAATCACCATAATAGTCTTATTAGACTAACTGGACTAACTGTAGTAGGTAAAATCCTTTCCAGATACTAATTTACAGGACTAGTTGTTTAGATTTCATAGACTTATCCACCTTAATTTTCCAATTATGAAATGGTAGCATTTAGGTTGGATGTGAACCTGCACTGCTGATGTGCACACATAGCCTGTAATACTTATTTTACTGCCTTGATTGGGATTGTTTCCTAACACTTTTAAGGCTTGTGGAAAAACATAGTAGTTAGAAGATCTCAAACCAACAACGTGGAGTACTGTCTCTAAAGTAAAAAGAATATGTATTGCAAAGATTTCCTGCTTTCTGGTAATGGATTAGAGACCACAAAGAGTCACTAATAACAACAGATAAAGGCCGAGGCCCTTTGTTATCACCTTCTAGTGGTTTCACAATCTGAAGCTTTTCTGGTAGATAGGAGCGACTGCTGATAGACATTCCTGAATATCCAGTGAATTCTGAAAATCTGGAGTGAGTTCCCAGTGACATGATGCTCTCTGTGGGGGTAACGGAACCACTGTGGAGTTCTCCCTTTTCTGCCAGTTCCCGCAACTTCCTTTCCTGCTCTTCCTCAAAGAACTTGCGCTCCGAGAGGTAATTCTCCCGCCTGAGGGAGAGCCTACGAAGGGCAGTCTCTAGGTCACTGGAGCCTGGAGTCCCTGGAGTTCCAGGTTTCTTCAGCCTGTCTTCATTTCTAGAACATAAAGGGGGACACATAAAAATTAAAAATAAAAAGGGTTGGGAGGGAAAAAAAACAACCCATTTTTAGAAATGTTTAAGACTTCCACATGACAGTTTTGAGACATTCCCTAGTATCTTTACATTACTGTGTCTGGGAACAACTTGCTACTCATCTTGAGAGTTCTAAGGCAAACACCAGCCTTTTCATCTTTTATCTTTCACAGTAAAAATTTTGAATCCTAGCTCCTGACTGGAAACTCCTGGTTGGAAACCTGCACTTCACTTAAAGAGCTTCCTCCTGCAAAGAGATGAGAGTTGTCTCCTTGTTGTGTGTCTCTCTCAGTCATACAAACTCAGGTAAGCAGGCCCATGTTAAAGGGCCAATGCTGTAAGAACACCACAGTGAGTCACATTATATTATACTGACAAACATACACTGTTTTGAGGTATTAAGCCAACTTTACTGAAAAGTACATACAGCATAGTGTGGAGCTGTACTGGGGGAAGAGACAAGTAGCTAGAAAAGCAAAGTTCTGATTGGTTTCATTCACAGGTTTTCACATTAGGCAACTTTTATTTATTTTGAGGATCAAAAAAGTTAACTGTAGCTGCACCTGGGATCAGAACCCCCAGGCATTTATGTAAAATGATGAAAATTTAATTATTTTTAAGTGTTGAGTCACAAAAACAAAGGGTGGTTTTACATCATCTGGTGCAGAACAGGTGTGAGTTGCAGACACTGATTGATACACAGTACTTTCTAAAAGCTTTCTTTTTTAAATAAACTTGAGTGCTCAAAAACTATAAGCACAAAAGAGATTTTGAAGATGTATTCCACTATGGTACATAGGACAAAAGGAGGAAAACAGGAACATGTTGCCTTTATGTCACAAACAAAGCAAAAGAAAATTCCAGTGTTATGGTACTGACCCATTGTCTGAGGACTCTGTCTCTAAGATGATGCTATTGGTCTTGTTGTCTATCACAAGGTTAGAGATGTCTCCCCCATAGAAACTGGAACGTGGAGTGCTGACACAGCTAGAAATTACTGAGTTCATGGCAGAGGACTGGTTAGAGCCTGGGATATTCATTGGTGACGGAGTCATGGATCTCTGCTTGACAACTTGATTGACATTTCTCACCGTCTCGAAGACCCGCTTCTGATGGCTGTAACACACACACAGTTAATAATCACTCAATGACTTATTACCAGGAGAAGGAACAGAGAAATAGGTAACAGCTTATTAACAGCCCTTCCTATTCACAGATCTATCAAACACTTTGATTTTATATATAGTTCTGTAAAGTAGTATGCATAGGGTCCCATACTATCTACAGTCTGGCCATTACACCCAATCCATCAACATAATTCTTCCATCACCCTAGAATACCTCTGACAAAACATTTGACAATTATGTGCATGGACCCTTTCAAATACTAATACGAAATAAGTGAAAGAGCATTTCGGGACATCAGCTAAAAGTGCCTTAAAGCCATTATGTAAAAATGAGTTTTTAAAAACTAGAATTGATTTCCATTCAACTCTCAACTATAAACTGACTAATCCATTTTAAAAGAGAATTTGAATTTACTCTTCTGTGTATCTCCATACAAGCAAGTCTTGTATCTTTTTCTCTTCAAAACCAATTTCCAACCCCCTTAAATAGTACTTAAAAAAACCCGAAAATATTCCAGAAATATAATGGACCAAGACTTTAGAGACAGGATGTCAAGGTTGGAAACCTAATTTTTGACCTACTTCTACAGTTCATTCTTTATCAGCATTGTGCTTATACCCTAACAAACATGGTTCACCTACTTCAAGACTAACATCAGATGACAATTCAGCAGAAACTGCTTGACAAAATAAAATTACCCTACATCATGCTGTTAAAGTGCCACTGTTGCTTTGTTTTACAGTTCAACAATGGCTGAACACAAGAATAGTACCCTCCTTTTATATGAAAGGTAACACTGCCAGGTTGTAACAGTGACTGCATGCCTTAGGATATTTAATGTCATTTAAATTTCTTTCCTTCTGGTGCTCAACAGCTGCACCCTTTGCATGGAGGCTCCAGGTCTTCAGCCTTATATCTTTATGAGATTGAATCTAAGAGTATTTATCAATAAATAGTCTCATGGAGCTTGCAATTACTACCACTGCACTAATAAATGAAACCAAGACAAGTCACACAACCAAAAAAAAAGTATCCTCCTCTGGTATTAGGCAAAGTAAATAAGACATTCTAAAGAAATTACCACCCGAACTGGACCAATTTACCGGATTTGTCCAAGGTGGACGGGCCACCTTTACTTAACCCGGAAAAGGAACATATATTATTTATATGTGTTCGAGAAAGAAGTTAAACTAGCTTTAAGTTATTTACTAGAAAGATGAAAGGATCCTGTGGGGTTTGAGCATGCTTACAACTTTCTGATCTTACATTTTTCTGATCAACATTTCACTCTGTCAAAGCCTCATTTACAGTTCTTGGCTCAGGCTCACAAAAGGTCAGTGTATGCGTCAGGCATTTTGTAAATGCAATTAGAAGGCTTCTGGGAAGTGCCTACTGTACTTTCCCTGACTGTCCTGTTTTGAAAACTCTGTTTCTGTAACAGATCCTGTAAACTGGATTAACTTATTTCAAATTAAACAATCCATGCTTTGTACAAATCTGTGAGATAAACCTATTGCAGTACACGTGCAACTGGAATCAGTGAGGCCATTTATTCCAAGCTGTGTCTATCTATAGCTTTGGAGCTGTCGCAAACACTTAACTTGTTTCAAACTACTCTTTCAGTTAATTCAACAGCACTTCAGCAGTGCTGTAATGGGCATCACACTAGGTACCCAACTGTTCCAAATCCCTTACTGCCCTGATGTTCTTCCTGTGAAACTGGATTAGATCAATTGTTACCTGGTAACTTATGTTATAAAACTCACCAAAAAAAGCCTCACTAACTTGAACTCCTCCCCTAACTGGTAGCTTACGCAAGAAAACAAACCTTTTCTCATTCTCAGCACTCACCAATGGGGAAAAAAGTTTACAAGATAAGGCAAAGCCAATATATAGGTGTTTTCTTTTGGCAGCTTTTGGAGAAAATAAAAACAACTCAAAAACTAGGCAATTTGTTCTCCTTTCTCTGTCATTCACATTCAGCTAGAAATATTTCTTTCTAAATATCTAGCTCAACTATTCCCTGCTTTTTTTTCTTTTCTCATTAAATAATTAACTTCAGATATAACGGATCAATTAGGAACCAATTCTTTTCAGTCGTACGCCAAGTCAGGAGAGTCAGGTTCATCTAAATGCAGTTCTTTCCTCATTGACCCTTCTATTTCTGCTGCCAAAGAATCCTGGTAAAAATAAGCACAAAAGAGAAACAAATATCATAGTATTAATAGGTTGGCATGACAGAAAATAGTAAGTAATAAAGAGTATTTCTAGAAGAAGAAAAGGAAGGTTTAATATGATAAGTGACTGGAAAACTAATGTAGATATTTAAAGCACTGACAAAATATGGCTTAGCTTCATTTTCTTGCAGTATGCACCACCTGATGATACATAATATCCACCAAAGAACCTTAAGAAAAGCATTGTAGGCAACAAGATAATCCAGCTTCCCAGACTGAATTGCATACTCAGTAGCACTCACCTTTCAGGTATAAAGTTTTGCTCTTTATATTCTCATTTAAAATAAGCATAAAACCCACAGCATTATCCACCCATCCACAAAAATGACATGATTCTTGGCATAAAGCACTATATACTTTCTCCATAAGGTTAGAGGTAACAGGCCATCAATTTTCAATAGCTGGTGACTACGTTTTACTGCTGGGTACAGTGTCCAAGTATCAAACACTAGCAAACCTAAATGATCTTTAGTCCCATTATTCAATATTCAAAAATAATTTTCACACAAAGCACATAAACCTATCTCAGCACAAGCATACTTTTAACAGCTTTCAGCTGTATTTGTGAAAGCACAATTTGTATTATTTTTGCAAGCACAACTTGTATTTTTAAGCATCTACACTTTAATTTGGCCTGTGTTCAGTCTCAGGAGGGAGCACAAAAATGCAAGCTAAGCCTTTGTTGGCAATTTAGTTCTTGTGAGCACAAATAAAATGTGTTCTTCAGCAGTAAGACATGACAAGGCAGGCCAGATTTTGCTGCTTGATAGCATTAATGTATTTCAAAAGAAGCCACTGATAACACTGCCTTCAGAAGTAATCTAACTACTCTAGAGTTATACAGGCAAATACAGCAAGTTACTGGACACATTTTTATCCACTCTTTTTTTTTTTTCATTTCATCATGGGTACTGCGTATTTCCTGAGTTTTAAATGTCATAATCACATTAAATCAGGTAAAGAAAATTGATAACACCAGTGAAACCACCATAATTTTTTGCCATAAAACAGATTAGCAACTAACATTCTTTTAATGAACCACTAAATTTTCAGTCAGCATAAACCAAGAAGGTATGCTTTTAACCTTGTTCAAAGGTTTAGACTGAGGAACTAGAAAGTATATCATAAATGACTAGAAGTATGCCATGTCTGGAAACCACTGTTATTAGGAAGTTGTATCTCGAAGGATATTGAAGATAAACATTCCTAATGAACATCAGACACCACATTACAGGAGATGCTTAACAAAGACATACAGAATGTGTAAGAACCTGTTATTGCTACCCAGGGCTCACAGCATAAGCACAGAGAGCTGCAGGTTGTATACAACACTGCAGCAGAGCTGCACAGCCCCACACTGTTTCAGAACCAGGTATGCAAAACTCATCACTCAGATATCCTTTAACACTATACAAACACACATTTCACCTGTGCTTATGTCAGACCTAGCATCCTATCCCTGAAGCTGTAAGTCAGATACAAACACACTTCCTTGGCTTGGTGTGTGCATGTTTTTTCCTTAAATCTGCTTACCATAGGGAAGAGACCAAGAGAGTGGTACCGACGTGATATAGCATTTGGCATCGTCTTGTTTCTAAGATTTTTCAGCTCTTCTTGAGCCTCATGAAGCATTTCCATGCACTCTGCATACTTGTCTTCCAGCTCTCGTAACTGTAACATAGAGAACACAGTCCAAGACCTTATGGGGTGCACTATTACCACAAAAATCCTGCAAATTATTTTAATACTGGTAAGCAAAAACGGCATAGGGAAGAATATCCCACTTTAAAGCAATCAACCTCCAACAATTAAGTAACAATTGAGGATCATTAATAACATGGATTAGTAATGGGAAGGCAGGCAGGGAGGGTCACAATGCAGAAGGAACTGTTTGCTCCATTTCTTTCCCTATGTATCTACATGAAGCCATTGTCAAGGAGAAAATACAGAGCTAAAAAAGTATCTTTAGTCTGATCAGGTTTAGTGCTTAATCACTGCCATGATGACCACAGTGGCAAACACCATGGTCTGAGGAAAAGATATTCCACAATGGAATGAAGGAATTCCAAATGGAGGAATTCTAATGGACTTAAGGATTTTAGAGCCAGGACTTCCATGCATACATACATACACACACAGCTTTTAACAGCCTAAGACCACGCCTTATTTTTAGCTTTCTCAGGAAACGTATCTTACGTAATCACTCTGTCTACAGATGTCTGTGTACCCTCACAGCTTTTGGGTTCATCAGCCATTTCAACTAAGTTTGGCAAAGGGGCAGAAGTCTGAAACATCACATTCCTACAGCTTTCATAAAAATCAGCTATTTGGTTTAGAAAAAGAGATCTGGTTCATTTTCTTTCCTAAGAAAGGAATGGTGAGGCATGAGCCCAATTTTTTAGCGCCACAGATACAAAAGGTTCACCCACTAGAAAAGCTTCTCTGGCTATTCCTACTCTCATCACCAAGTAATGCAAGTGCAAGACACATCCTGAAGCGATCAAGCTCTATTCATTCCATCTTGTCCACCTTTTTTCATGTGAATATAGCACCCATAACACAACCTGAAATATCGGACTGCTTTATGTTTATACACTGAACAAACAGAGCACAAATGAGCTCTCACTTATCTCACTAGTCAAAATAGGCTGAAATTACCAGCCTAGAGAAGTCAACCTCTAAAGGCTTTCCTGCACAGCCCAGAAGTCTCTATGTTTCAAAATGTATGTCACTTGAAGGAGGAGAGAATAGGGAAGAAAAGGGTTGGAACTCTACTAGGAACATAAATGTTCCTTCACTTCATATACATAGGCAAAACTATTTAATATTTCTGATCCAGCTCAGACTAAACCTCTCATGGCAAAGTGAATAGTCATTGCTTGGCTACTAAATTATTGTACTACTGAGTAATGTACTCACCTCTGCTGTGAGCTGTCTCTGGGCATCTTTAGCTGCTCCCAAATGCTGGACAAGTTCCTCATTTTCAACTGCACACTAAAATATGCAAAAAATGTTAGAAATATTTCAAGGTTTTGTCCTGTGATATTTGTATCCTATACTACAGGTAAGTAGAAACATTCTAACTTCTCTCATCTCTCCTTTGCAGCAATATTAATCTACACATTAGTTTAAAAACATTTAAAATTTTAACACAAGAACACACAGCATTAGAATGCGCCTTGCTAAATGAACATCCAAACAAGTATGTGTCCACTGAAATATTTGCACTGACACTGTTGTCTCACTGACATCATTCAGAGCAGAATTTTGTATCTAATATTTAAAATTATTTGAACTATTGCATTTGATAAACCATATATCCATCTTCTAATAAACTGAGGCTTTCTAGTCAAGTATGCCAGATATTAAACACCAAACAAGGCCATCCAGATAAGGTGGAATATTTCCTTCAGGCTCTAGTACAGAAAGGATTTTAATCTGTTGTCCAGTTATATTAGTAGCAAATAACAACAGTAATCTCTCAACTGGATTGCTTACAGCTTTTGCCTTTTTCTGCAGGTCGACTATTTGAGAGAGAAGATGAGTGATTTCTTCTTGCTGCCGGGCAGCATCTTCAGTTTTCTTTGCTAACTCTTCAGAGATATTGGCAATCTGGATGTTTGCATCCCCTTTAAGATAAGTAATTGCAATTAACATCAAACACCCAAAATCAGAAAAGCAAGCACAAAGATGTTCTTTTGGAATGTCACTTTCTTCAGCAGAATCCTACCCCCAATTCACAGTAAGGTATTTTTGAAAAACACAGTAGGACACAAAACCAGAAAGGCATCAAGTGCACATGCTGCAAAGAGATCAAACATTTTCAATGCAAAACTATTTTTAAATGAGAAAGATTTAGCTTTCAGCTAACATTTTCTCCTGTGAAATTTCAGCCTTTCAGAGATTTTCTCCTTATAACCATTTATAAAAGGAAAATAAGTACCACAGAAACGGTTTGTTTTTTTTTTTTACTTAACTATCTCAAAAGAGTGTTAAGAAGTAGGGACATACTTAGCTCTTTTACACAATCATTGACAAGCTGTTGTTCTTTCTCTTCATAAGTAATTGTTTCAGTCTTCAGCTGACAGGCCTGTTCAAGAAATCCACACCAAATATGCCACATTAGCACATTTGTTCTTTGCCAGTCTGTTGTTGCACTTCCATCTGCTTCAGAAAGACAAGCTATTCTAATCACTTTTTCAGGAAGACAGTGAGAAACTACAGTTTTTGCCTGCCCTCCCACATGTTCTGGAAAAAGAGGCCAGGTGAACATTCAGGAGATTGCTGTATGAAGGAACTTGCATCATTATCACTATATCCCCACTAGATGTCACTTGTGTATTTTACACTAAAAGTAAAAAGAAAAGAAAGGCTCGGACAAACAAAATACTAGCATGCAGAACTTGATCTGGTCACCTGAGCAAAGGTAGGTATCATCAAAAACTAAATAAATGCTTGGTTTAAATAACTGAATTAAACATTCAAGCATTTAAAACGCATGCTATTTAATCTGATTTGAAAAGTTCTGGCACTGTAACCATATATCCCACAAAAAACCTTAGTGCTACCTCCTTCCCTGCTTTGTCTTTTCCACTCTGACCATGGGAGTGCCAAGAGCAGAACGGCTGCAGCCTGTTCTGTCTGGCACCACCTTGGTGGGTCTATAATCTATTCCCAAAGCTCAGGGCATGCACAGACACCCACAGACTGCATCTGTAAAGAACCACACAGCTCACAGGTTTCAAATTTGGCTTCATCCTGTGCCTTGCTGGCACAGACTACATCTCCTTGGATGGGGAGGCAGTGCTGCATGGGGTTTCCTACCATCTCCTGATGCAATGGCTCTCTCAGTTCTAACATTCATTATTCTCAGACCATCTACTTCTCATCTTCCTTGTGCAACTTCTCAGTTAAGAGCAGCAGCCTCCATTACCAGGCGTCCAGTGCAAAGGTGTGGCACTACCAATTTACAATGGGCCTAGCATTTGAAGCAGGAAAGGCAATACACTGTTTCCATTTATTCACTCCTGGACCAAAAGTATCTCTTCTGCTATACTCTGCTACATGTTTGCAAAGTGGTAACATGGTCCTTCCGTTTAAAAGTTGGATTGAAAACAAAATTATTCACATCACATCCAATTATTAAACTTTTAAAAACTGTGTAATCTGTGAAACAAACAGAATATTATAAGAAATAAAGAAAAGAAAAGCACATTAAATTTAAAATACTAACATCCTTACTTGAAACACAGAATTAAGAAATGTAATGCAAATTTAGGCTAGCAATTATTATTTTCACAAACACTGAACTGGTATCAGAAACCATGCCAGTCTGAAAACTTGAGATTTGTAGATCAAGTCACACATATCTGCCAGGTCAGCCCTTTAAAACCTGTTTCAAAAGTGCAATCCTGGACTCCAAAATCCGCCCATGCTCCTGCACATTCTTACTGCACAAACGCTGCTGTGCGTGTAGCTTCATTTGGGAAGAATTTCTTCACAGAAAGGGTGATAAGACATTGGGCTGGAGTCACCATCCCAGGAGACTCAAGAAAGGACTGGACATGGCATTCAGGTCTCTGGCCTATTTGATAAGGTATTGATTGGTCAAAGGTTGGCCTCAATGACCTTAAAGGTATTTTCCAACCTAAACAATTTTGTAGCTTCCACATTTCAGACTTTTTTCCATTAAAAAAAAATAAAGGAAGGTGATTAAACAACTGCAGAGAGATCTGTTATATGTGGAATTATACTCTTAATTAGACTCTCAGCTTTTAGTACAAGCTTTTCAATACCTGTGTTCTAGCATTTAGATGAACAACTATAGTAAGCAAAACAAAGGGAGCAATTTCACCTCAGATCGAAGCACAACATTTTCCTCTTCAAGGTCCTTGAGTTTCTTTTGAAGAGAGTCCAAATGAAAGTAGTTCTGGACAGAGGAAGAAGATTCATTCCTCTTCAGCCTTGTAGGAAAAAGCAACAATTTAAAATAATTTTTACTTGTATTATGGCCAATCTCACAGAAGCACAGAATGAACACAGGTCTCAAAAGCAAACAGAGCCACATGAAATACAGCTAATTCATGACAGTACTTTTGGGCAGCAATAAATTTGCAGTGAATTTCAAAAGAGAATATTTAATAATTTTATTTATTATTCTGCATATTTCCTATATAAAAAATATTCAGCCAAGGCTACGAGAAAAGAAACCACATTACTACAGGGAGCAATCCAATAGCTCCTGATTAATGCTGCACATGCTTCCTCAGAATGCAGCAATAACTCTGCAAGGGCAGACAGCCCCTCAGAGCCTGCAATGCTGTTCAGCCAGCTAACTGCCTGGAACCCAGGCTGTAAGCCACGCTTTATTTCTTTCCCACGGCTTGGAATTTTCCCTTAGTGCCTTCAGAGGTCCTTCAAGCACAAAGGTCACATGCAGCATGTTCTAGCACATGCAAATGGGCAGCTGTCAGTGTGACCCATGGCTGTCCCACCACAACATGACCCAGTTCCTCTGAAAGCTGCAGTGTCGTGTCAGCAGTCTCACTATGTACTATGTCCCTAGGTCTCCCTATGTACTGTCCCCTCCTGGCTCTTGTAACACACCTGGATAGCCAGCTGGCTCAGTGCAAATCCCTCCAGCTGGAGCCTTGCACCAAGTTCTGAGTCCCATTTATAGTTCCAGACAATACAGAGGCAATTTTACTACTTTTCAAAGTTATTAAATCATCCAACAGGTGACAGTTCCACGGTGCAGATCAATTGACTTACGGGGTGGAACAGACGGACTCCGGTTCGCTTTCCTCAGCAGCACTGGTATAGAACTGGAGCAGTTCATCTTTCATGGACAGCTCGTGCCGCAACTGAGAAACCTACACAAAGAAAGAGCTCACAGATCAATGAGCTGATTTTCCAGTCACATTTTTAAGCAAACCCACCACAAATTAGCTTGTTACTCACCCTCCAGGCGGCATCTTGGACTAAATCAAGAGTTGAAGACTGAAACAGAACCATTTCTTTGATTTCTTAGAAAGAAGGGAAAGTGTATCTTTTAAAGTAGCCACTAAATGGTTTTTTACAAGTCCAAATATGCAATTATTCACTGCTATTAAACATGTTTCTTTTTTACCTTCTTTAAGGTGAGCAATCCTGACTCACTCTTGCATTAGTCTAGATTCACATGCACAGTAATGGATACATTGCAATGATACAGCAAGAAATTAATGTGGCACAATCAAGCCAAACATTGTTTTTATCCATTTTGTGTGATGACTATCACCTGCTGGCTTGGATGCCAACCTTGCAGGCCTCAGATGCAGACATTTCTTCCTCTCTAAGAGACTTTACATAAAATTACTGAAATGCTTGTGTAATAGGTTACAATTGTGACTCAGGTGCCTGTTGAGCTGCAGAACACCACCACAGAGTGGGAGGCTGCTGTTCTAAGGCTGTTCCAACAGTGGAGGCTGCAGTCAGTTTCTGGGTTTTATTTGCTCTTGTATAATAGTTTGTGGGATCCCATACTTAGTACACACATACCTCAAAAATGAACAAAACATCAAAAGTAGGTGATTGAGATTCCCTGTAATTGTGAGCTCCACACATCTTTGTTACTTTATATTGCTATTCTCCAAGTAAAGGGTTAAAAGCCTAATTAGACACTAGCACCTACACCATACACATATCACATAGCTGTGATTTAAGATGACAGCAGCAGGAGATTACTTTTATTTGCTTTGCACAACTATAGACAGCATAACTGATCAGACACATCTATTCCCTGCCAATTGTATTGCAAGACCTGGCCCTCAGTTTGCACTTTCCTATGTAAAAAATGCACAGTACATTTCTTTCTATTAAACTTCTGCTTTTCATATCGTAAGCATACTTTCCTTTGTAGTTATTATTAGAAAAGAAACAGAGAGTATCAATGACATAGATTTGAACTCCATTTTCATCGAACAAAAGAGCAGACACAATCCAAAAAAGCACTTGAATTGTTCAGAATTTGAAGCAAACAAGGTCATTTACTTAATTAAGACTGTTCTGCATAATGAGAAGTCCTAAGGTAACAAATCCTCCTGAGACAGGGGTTTTACAAAGCAAGGGGAAAAAAACCGGCCCCATCCAACTACATTTTAGAAAACTATTAAACAAAATCTGTGCATTCATTTTTGGAGGCTCGCTTTCTCCATTTCAGGAAGAGCGAAAATGCTGAACCAAAAATAACAATTTACTTCCTTTCAACACATTATAACTTAGTATCTTTAAGAAGCAAGAATTCAGATACTGTCTGTGGGTGGACACTAAATAATTTCCAGCTCTTGCTACCGGTTTTTTTCTATGAATTAAAAAACTGAGGATACTATTTTTACTACAATTTCTGAGCATTCTAATCCTCCAAAAGAGGATGAACAGTCAGAAAGTTTGATCTTTTAATGGAACAGGACCTGAAACAATAGGCACAAACCGAAACATGGGTGGTCCCTCCTAAACATCGGGCGCAACTTTTTAATTGTGAGCGTGACTGAGCACTGGCGCAGGTTGCCCAGAGAGCTTGCAGGGTCTCCAGCCTTGGAGATAGCCAAACACCCTCTGGACATGGTCCTTGGAAATGAACTGCAGGGGGCCTTGCTTAAAAAGAGGGTTTGGACAAGATGATCTCCAGAGCTCACTTCCAATCTCAATCAGGCTGTGAAACAGAACTCACTACAGCAACACCTCCCTTTGATGCAGCATTTTGTGGTGTGCTAACTTTGGTGAGCAGCTAAGCACCCACCAGCTGAGCACTCAGTCTGCCCCACAATTCCCATAGGATGAAGAAGCAAACTCAGAAGCTCAAAAGCAAGAAAAACTTCTTGCTGAGATGGTTTAATAAGTGAAGCAAGGCTTCCCATGCAAGCAAAGGAAAATAAGGAATATATGCACAGTTTCTATCAGCAGGTGCACGTTTAGCCACTTACTAGAAAGTAAGACCTTGGCACACAGAACTGTCACTTGTGAAGACAAACACCATAACCATGCATGCCCCAGATTCTTCCTCCTTTCCCTGACCTTATATTGTTGAACATAACAACATTTGGTATAGAACATCCCCTTTGGACAGTTTAAGTCAGCTACCAGAGCTGCGCACCTTCCCAGCATCTTGTGCAGATGGTGGACAGGAGGCTGGGAGGGGCTTGAGGGAAAAAGAAAAGAGCCTGGTGGATGCTGGGCAAGCACTGCTCAGCAACAGCCAAAACATTGTTATCAACAGTGACTTAGTCCCAAACCCAAAGCACAGCACCAGGTAGGCTGGTGAAGAATATTATCAGCGTCCCAGACAGAGCCAGCACACATTTCCCACTGCAAAACACTGGACTTATTTTATGAACAGAAACAGCCCGTTCTACATTTTCACAAGCCACGGCAACATGTGCCCTCTGGAGCAAACACTGCCACGTGTTACTGTTGCACAATCCTGGTATTGTCACCAAGCACTGAGCCCTTGCTGCCCATGGGAGAAGGCCCACGACACCACATGAACCATGAAGCATGGTGCTAACTCATCTCTTCAGGCTTTTAATTGCCCCTGCTGGCCTGATAGCTTTGCTCAGCTTCAGAACTAACTCATTAAATAGCTATACCTATATTAAAATAATTTAAGTAGAAGATAAAAATACCTTCACACAGAGAAAAATAGTTTAAAGATTTGGAACCTAATTCACAGGATCAACCTTTACTGAATCATGAACAACTGTTTCAAGAGGAGAGATGTTCTGTTTTCTTGACAACAACTAAGTGCTTAGCAGATTAAAATTACTTCAAAGGAAGACACTCTGTTACACTGTATGTGAAGAGCACTCCTACAAGAACCTAGTCAAAGAGTACTTCAATCTTTCCAACATTACTTTCTTAACAGACCAAAAGCAATGTTCCCTTTTTTAAACCACCAGATTATAATTCAATTCCGATTCCAGATTATAATTCAACTTTTTCCTTTCCTCTCACTTTACACGGAACAAAATCAAACCTGGACTTTGAAACCCACTATCATCAAAACACAAACTCTGACAGGTGACCTGGAACTCAAATAACAGGTGTAGAGGACTATATTACACACAAGTTAACAGAGGTTTGAGGTGGTGTTATTTGAGGACTTAGATGGCATTGGAAATGCCATTTCAGCTTCAGAAACACAGGACAAAATATGTAGAGGAAAAAGAAGCAGAAACAGGGAAATGTAAAAAGACTAGGAGAAGCTAAAATCTAGTGAACTACTCAATTTCAAATACAATTCATATTGTGCAGATTTATGGTTCACACTTCTTTGAGTATATTCATTTCTGAGCTCTAATGTCAAAGGAGACAATATCAAAGTGTAGGCAGAACCACCCCAGAGAACTGGAACATGGAGCTGTAGCATTCTTGAATAGCAGACAGACGCTGTACCTGGGAACTACACTCTGCTGCTGAAAAGGCAGACACCCATCTCTGTAAGCAAAACACTTTAAAAATAAGAACGTTTCCTCAGCATACTGTTTATGCTTCTAGAATATAATAGTGAAACAGTAACCTGAGACTGAAGGGTCTGTGCACACACTAAAGTGCTTGCTTCAGTCCACCTACTCTTGTGTTTTCCAGTACAGCAAAAAAATCTCAGTTGCATCAGTTTTTACTGAACATGATCACAGCCCCTTCTTAAACTTAACAGTGCCTAACAACGCAACACTCAAAAGACAAGCCCAGGAATCTGATGCACTTTGCACAGGTCTTTATAACTTTGACATGTATACTATCAACGTGGCATGTTACCAGCACACAGGAAAAACTCAGTCTACTTAATGGGATGAATAGAAGGTTTTGTCACAACAAAGGTCAAAGAGATATAAAGCAAAATTATTCATGCCATGATACATATACCAATAAAACCTTTATTTCATGCTACCAGCCAGAAAGAATTTGTCCCTGTATTACAGAAAACATATATATCCCAGACAAACCATTTTTAGGCAATTTTGACAGAATTTTAGAAGTATCAAATAACTTATTTCCTCTCTTCTCTTGCCCTTACAGACAGCTGTTACTGTTAGTTACTGTTCTGTTCAAATATTCAAAATTCAGTTTTAATAGAAAATCTGCAAACTACTAAAGGCAGATTTTCAGTACACAAAAGCATCATAACTTTAAAGTCTGATGAGCTGTGCCTTAAAAGCATCAGTTTCTGAAGGAGTCAAAATAACAGTGTGAAAGAGGAGTGTTGACAGAACATATGGCCCAACATCCCAAGCCACCTGCTAAGAGGCTTATTTCTGGTGGCACTTTTCCTAATGCTGCTCCTCAGTCCCACTAAATAAAAACAGACGTGGACAAAGGCAGCTTGCCCCTGTCCTCCACCTTCCTCAATCAAATTTTCCACTCTGGATGGATGGTATGAATGCACAGTCTTGTTCAGTCACCTTGCACATATCTAGTACATGTCATACTGACCAATACACAAATAAATTTGTCTGCCTCACGATGGGACTTGGGCAGCAAGCAAACAGCACTCCTTTGGGAGAAAACAGAACCAGTTTTCCATGCTAAAAAGGGTAGGTCACATCAAAGGATATTATTTCATTGTGTGTGCTCCACCACTATTTATCACACATCACTGATCATTCCATCTGTGAGTGAGATACTTACATGTCCTCTATGTGAGACTCTTATAATGCAACATCTCACACCTCTGAGCAGTGTTAATTATGAACCATTTTAGAAGTTTTTACTCCACTGTGGTTCACTGTTCTCTTGCTCTCTGCCTTGCTCAAAACCACATATGGGTGAGATTCAAAAAGCAAGGTCACTGCCTCAGAATATGAGAAACAACATTGGCTCCTAACTCATTTATTAAGTTGGAGTTTAGTGACAGTTGTACTTACAGATAAAGAGCTCTTTTAAAGCACAGGTACTACACTACTTGTGCTTTATTGACCACACCAGTATGTACACTCCCAGCCCAGAAAGCCAGCCATCCTCTGGCCTGCATCAGGCATGGCAAACAGGTTGAGAGAGGTGATTCTCCTCCTCAACTGTTCTCTGCTCAGCACCCAGCTCTGGAGTTCTCAGGACAAGATAGACATGGACCTGTTCAAGCAGGTCCAGAGGAGAGCCACAAAAATACCCCCTTCTCCTGTAAGGGAAGGCTGAGAGCACTGGGGTTATTCAGCATGGAGAAGGTAATGTGGAGAGACCTTATTGAAGCCTTCCAGTACTTAAGTGGGGCATATAAGGAAGATGAGGACAGACTTTTTAGCAGGATCTGTTGTGATGGGATAAAGGGTAATGGTTTTAGACCAAAGAAGAGCAGATTTAGTCTAGATATAAGGAAGAATTTTTAGCAGGGTGGTCAGACATGGCAGCAGGTTGCCCACAGCCAAATGTATGGACAAGGCAAAGCTAGAAGGAAATTGCCCTCATCACTGTGTATACAGCACTCAGGCATAAAAATCTTACCTCTTCTCTGATGTGTTCAACTTGCTCCTCCAGGAAATCATTTCTTTCTGTCAGTGATTTATTCTTCTTTAACAGCGACTGGCCAATCCGAGCAGCTAATTCTAAGTCCCGTTCTTTCTGTGAAGCATTAAGAATAGAAAGCCAATTTCAATTTATATTTTTGTGATCACCAAAGGATCAGAGGGAGGGTAAAAGTGCCTTGAAAGCGAAGGAACAAGCAAAAATAAAAAGACTTTTTCCTTCTGTGAGGGTTTATTTGTCAGGGTTTTTTTGCTGATTTTCCCTTTCTACTCTTGCATATCTTACAACAGCATTATTCAGAAAAGACTGACACTCAAAGCATTCTTCAGTTTCCACTTGCTCCACCTACAAATAAAAGGCAATAAGCTATGCAGGAGTAGAAGCCAATTACACTACAATGAATGTTCAGCTCCTATTTTTGTGTATGCCAACCATAAGAGCATTTGTACAGAAACAAATCCTAACTCTTTCTTTTTTTGTAGATGCCCCAAACTACATTAAGTGGTTACTCTCATGTCATGCTTGGCCTTTTCCTCCCCCTCCTCTATGAGCACAGTACTGGAAATCACCTGTCCTGACAGTTCACCACAGGTACCAATAAAAACTAGAAGCTTATCCTGTTGATGACATGTACACAGAGATGTCTCAGCCTTGCAGAAACTGGTACATGGGATTTTAATCTGCCTGGGAGATGATAAACTGCATAAGAATTTGTGCTGTTCATTAAGCATTTCTATTTATCATTTTCTTATTTAACTACTAGATTTTTTAAATAGTGGTAAAATGGTACTGTGGTTAACTCCCAAATGTACCCTTAGTTCAATACCATTTGAGGAAGAATTTTCTCCCTGTCAATGAAAATACTGCTTGGAGCTTACTTACTGCCCCTGACTACCACCCAGACTTTATGACTAGATGATACTTTATGTCATGCATGTGTTAATGACAAAGCCTCATAATCTACAACTACTGTTCACATGGATTTGAAGTCAATGAATTTGAATGAAGAGGCTTTCACAATGGAAAAAAAAAGTTATATAATAACCAGTAAATAAAAAGAGAAGTTACTGATCAATGCTGTATCTGCAAATGGCATTTTCCAAATGGTTTCTGAAAGTCAGACTTATATTTGCATTGAAAGCTACTGGCATTATCTATCTATAAAATCTTCATGTAATCTCATATACGATCTTTCAGAACAATAGGTGCCACAGTTACCCAAAACATGTTTGGATATATTTTAAGCCAACTTATTGTTCACTAATTTGGCTAATTTCATTAATATTGAGTGGCAAAAATACATTGCTGCGGTTTTGACTCTACAGAGGAGGAGCTATCTAGCAGCAATGTTATTTAACTTCCAGTTCAAGGAATGTAAGTGCATGTCCAGGCTCTTCTAACAACCTCCCCAGCCTTCCTACACAATTTTTAGCAATTCAGCTCTAAATCTCAGTTTAGGGACATGCCTCTTACTCACACAATGATAGGGAATCCATTTATTACAGCAATGTGTAAAAAAAATAATATTGAGAAGAAAGACACATTTACACAATAATTAGAAAAAGGTGAGGAAGCAGATTCATGAAGAAATCTGCTCCAACTCTTACCAAATACCTAGGCAGGCTTGGTGCCCCTCCCTTTTGTTAGTTTTAGGGCTATAGGCACAGATTTCTGAAATACCTGCATACATGGTGTTTCAAGATTCTCTTTCCTGCCTTCCCAAATGCTGCACCTTTCACTCTATCAACATAATGCAAGCACCTGAAACTTGCATAAAGAACAGACAAGGGGTAGCTTTTGTTTTTTCCCCTCACTCGTATGTGTGAAAGCAACAGAAGAATATAATTCAGCAAATGGACGCAATCTCTTATGATAACCACCAGACAGAAAACAAGAAAAAGGTGCTCTAAGTCCACCTATCCCTAGGAACAGAGTAATTTTGTTGGAAATTATGGTCAAATAAAACAAAAAGATTCACTGGAATATTATGACATGTTGACATGTTATACACTCCCTTATTTTTCCCTTCCAAACATCCAGATACAAAAGTATCTGTAGAAGCTTTAAAAGAAGCTTTAAAACACTGGCTCAGCAAGTTCTTCAAGCATTACTCCTGTGAGTGTGATGCCTGGATCTATGGACATCTAACTACAGGAAACTAAGGGGAAGAAATGGTTTGGCAGAATGCTGCCATCATTTCTAGAAGGAGCTGCAGACAAATGCAGTAAATATCAGCCAAACAAGGCAAAGGGAACAGAGCACAAACAAGTTAAGAGACTGTAACTACAAGGTGATGAATTATTTCAGAAGTCTTTTGGTTATCACATCAGTTTTACCAGGTAATTTGTAGAGAGGTGTTTGAATGGGTTTGGCTCAAAGCACAAAATGTAAGACTGTACTGCATTGAGGAGTATCCAGAACAGGTGGGACACATGAGCATTCATTCCCATGCTTGCTTCTTTGCAGAATTAGAGGAATAAAAGACCACCCAACTGGTTGGAAAGAAGCCATTTTCAACATTGCTACTGCAATAAGCAAGCAATTGAGTATAAAGGACTAAATTGCAGTCAGCTATGAACTAATACAATTGTAAGAGTTTTCACCTAATGAATTACTCGTAAGCATTTTTGGCAAAATCATTGCTAAAGTTTACTGCTGAGAAACAGCTAACTTTAGTCAAACAATTTATGATGATATTTACTGAAGCATAGTAATGTGACACTTGCTTTTTGACATTTCTTGAGTGCTAATAAGGATTACAATACCAATTTTTATAATAATGGTATTAAAAATCCCATAAACAATAACCAAATCAATCATACATAAGGAAAAGAAGGAAACAAGACAAATGGAGGACTAGATATTTTCTAATTTTTTGTCTGTGTAATTCTCTGAAAGAAATTATCTGAGTAAATTATTATGAAAACAAGTCTGTGAGCTTGTTTTTACTATATTCTGAAGAGAATATATCCATCAGTAATGATAGTTTTACATGTACTGTACTTAGTTTTACATGTACTGTAAAAATGTGCCACTTTAAGATGATTCTTCCTCCATTAATGTAAACATTTGGCCAAGATCAAGTTGCATGGCCTCAGCTGAAAAAGAACCAGAAGTAATGGATCCATTTGGCTGAGGTAAACAAACGATCTTTATGTAGAAAGAATATTTACCTTACCAATGAGATAAAGTGCACTTAGAGCCCTTGTTCCTCCACAATGGAGGACAATCTACCAACGTTTAGTAGTGGTACCACGTAATTTCAGTACTACTTTGTCACACTGTGTACGGATCCTTCAACAGATGGAATACTTGCCTCTTCAAGAAGACGTGTTACAGCATCTATGTCATTGTATGTTTTAGTCATCTGGCCCACTCTTTCAGCACATAAAACTGCAAAGAAATAAAACAAAACAGATAGGCAGTAATCAGATAGGCAGTACTACAGGAGGAGGATCATAGAATATTCTGAGCAGGAAGACACGACAAGGACCACTGAAGTTCAACTCCCATCATTCTCAAGAAATATCTAAGTTGAGATGTGCACATGTTTTCATCTAAAAAACTGCTTATGTCAACCTTTGGATGAGCACATCAAGAGCTAAAAACACAAAACAACAAACAAACAAAACTTAACCCCCTCCCTCCCCAAACCTGCCCTCAAAAAATCCAAGATTCATGTGATACTGGTAATACAAATGCTCCTCTTGTAATAAGCACTTGCTTGTGGCAGAACAAACTTAAAATCTTAAAACTTTCTTCTCTGAAGAACAATATCTTGAGTTTATTTAAAAAGAAATTATAAGTCAGAACAGATGTTCTTAGATACATAATTAGGATTCCATCATGCCACCTACTCGTATGACATGCAGTACCATTACTCCATGAATAAGCAACTCCAGTACTGTCAGGGATACTGTTCATCAGAAAGAGACTATGTCATACTAAGTTGATAAGAACTGGGTTTTACAGTATAAGACAGCAAAGTATGCATGCAAAATAAGAAATGGTTTTTGTAATACCCAGCCACACCTCAGTGACCACAGTACCACCCATAATAAATACTTACTTAGACTGGCTGAAATTGTTAATCACTAAGGTGGAACCAGAAATTTTGTCAGAATGAACAAAGTATGCAGAAGTTCAGTCTACAACCATAGGTGATCATTTAAGAAGCTACACTGACTTATTAAGAAGTCAACAAGTTTTTGAAAAATTCACCAACAGTCACAGGAAACAACAGCACTTTCTGCTCTACCCTTCTATTATTTTTCTTTTTTTTTTTTTTAAACTACACTTTTCCCTCAAACCCTGTAATTCTGGAAAAACGGACTGTTAATGAAATTCAGTGGATCACATAGACTATGAGTTATCAGGCTGCGGTACCCTGAACTGCTCTTCGAGGGATTTACCCTTGGCAATGTCACTTAAGGCTCTGTCTGGCAGATAAGCTAATGTTGTTCTAGTGCACACTAAGGCAGGGGAAGAGACAGATCAAGCCAAATAGGATTTATATAGTGAAGAGAAAAAAAAGAAGAACTGTACAGTAATATTAACAGGAGACTGTCACACTAAGGAAATAAATATACAATCTGCATATATATAAATACACAGCTGATCACCACTAAGACACATTGATAATACATCAAATGCAATAGTACTTAGATATCTGTTGAAATGTAGGAGGATATTTTTCCCTACCTAAACATCAGAAAATTGCCTAAATTATGGCAAAAAATTAATTTTCTTCATTTATTTTCCCATTTAATTCTACTTTTGTAGATCACATACTAAAAACATTTAAAATATTTATTGACATGAGTAGTGCGCCAGTGAACTCCAAAGAATGCTGTACAGAAGTATTTAAAATATAACTGCATTTATCCAAATAATAAGTCTGAAAGTGGTAACATTAAGAAATTTATGCTTCAAGTAATAACCTGACAAACATGACATATCAATAGAAAGAATAACTCTACCACTGCAGAAGTAAAAATACAGTACATGTGTAAACTACAGGCTATACTACTCAAAAGCAGACTAATAAGGATTCCACAGAAAAAAATGCAGTAACTTGCTGAGCATTTGCTATAATTAAAAAAGGTGTTTAACAGAAGTTTTCCATAAGAACTTAACATAAATACAGAAGGTGTAATGTTCAGAAGACTATTCATACACACACACACAGACATATCAACATAAACTCAATTTTGTTTTAAATATAGTAATTTAATAAGTCATGACATAAAACATCTATCAGAAATAGATGCTGATGCCAGCAGGTTACCAATACAACTGCACACTAAATAGTTCCCTTGGTTACAACATTCCATCACTACTATAAAATAATATTTGACATTGTCATTAGCAAGCTCATTTCAACTCTACCTAGCACTAACAATCACCAATGAGCAGGACTATGGCAACCTTACACCATCCTAATTCAGGTAAATGTATAACCTTCCTAACAGCCAGGCTGATAACAGGATGGTGTCCTCACAGACAGAATGAAGTCACTCAGCTGGGAGACTGATAAAGGTTGATTTGTGTGGATACGCCCTTGGTTATTCCTTCAGAACTTGTCATTTAAACTTTAACCTGGCAAGCCAATACCACATCATTTTAACAGACATTACCAGCAGCAAAGAAGAATCTGGTCACCAATAGATTTTATATCCAGAAATTTCCATCAAAGTTCTGTTGGTGATTGTCAAAGCAGAGATCTTCGTATGCTACTCTGTCAATGTAAAAGGGTTTCAATGCAGAAGTGTCCTTCTATGCATCCTCTTCATCCAAGTGGAAATAAATGTCAGTGAACTGCATATAATAAAATCCATCAGTCATCTACTGTTCATACTACTACTATACTACTACATACAATACTGTGGAAACACAGAGCTACTAACTAAAATGAAGGATTCCCTTTCAGAAGGACAGCAAGCTTGCAAAGAGGTGTTGCTTTCAGTTACTCAGAAATCAAGGCTTGTGGGAAAGAGAAGGTGAAAAGTAAGGGGAGAATGGAATTCAGAAACATAATTTAAAAAAAAAAAAAAAATCCTAAGAAGTATCTAAATATCTAGTTATTCAGCCTCCACAGACTAAAGATAACATTTGGCAGTGTACTACAGCAGTTTTTATTTCTCTAGTGATCAAAAAATCTATCAGTGAAAAAGACAGACTTTTGAAACACCATTTAGAGGTGTGATCAGTGAAGTATGCAGCAGAAACATCCTCCCCTCCCCTCAAGCCACAAATGTAATGGATCCTGCATAGTAGGTTTCTAGCCTGCTGGAGTTTCTGATGAGTATGAGAGCCTAGTAATGCTGCTGTAAAGATAAAACAAGAGCAAATGAAGGACAGTGCCTTGTAATGCAAAACCTACAGTGCCAAGTTACTGACCTCTTTTTGCTCACTCACACATTGGTAATTTTTTGCTTGAGGGTGATAGGGAGCACTGTGTCTAAGTGCACAGATGCATGCAAACAGCCAAATCAAATATACTGTGCACTTCTCAGCTTATGGAGTAGGCTGATAGACAATACAAAAAGAAAGAATAACAAAAAAAACCCTCACATATTTTGATAAGTGCTTTGAAGCTAATGTCACTGATCCAAAACAGGAAACAAAGAACAGAGAAAGTTCCCATCACATTATTTTCATGACAGCACTAAATACATGCTACTGGGGACACATTTGCAGTTCAAAGTATTTCGGGTTTTTATTTAAAGCCAAACATGTAAATGGACAAACACTACACAAATAAAATATTTCTTCTGCCTTAAAGTACCTGGCACCATCTTTATACCATCCTAGAGCCTGCAAATTTACTAGTAAGCACATTCCTGTGTTTCCTAAAGTAAGTACAGTTGAAAGGATGTACCCTGCATTTATTTCTTGTCATCTAGTTAGTGGAGAACTGATTTCCAAGCTGAAGATGTGCCGGGACATGGAGGAACACATGCACTTTCCTGGATTTGCTCCCTGAAAATCACCTATTCATCAAGTATGCTACTTAGAGTAAAGGGTATCTGCAGGAACAGGAGACAGCCATAGAAGGGAAGGGGAACAGGAACACCACTATTGGCAGCTTCTGCAATGAGCCACCAACTGCCAAACAAAGGACTCAAATAGAAAGAAGAAAAAGAATGCATCACCAATGCCAGCAGCCACAGGTGTCCTCAGCTCCTGTTCCCCGCATCCCTCTACACATACTCCCTCTTCATTTTTGAGACCTATCAACCAAGGATAAACTAATGAAATAAAAGAGAGCTGCAGCTGCTAAACAGGAAAGTCCAGATCCCACTGCTCCTCTTCACATCTATTTATAACTACTGTGACACATAAGAGGGCTAACGTGACACTGTAAATTTCACTTTTGGGGCAGGTAATATTGACCTATATAATTATGGTCTAGCAGGGAAGGCCCTAGTGCATGAGGATTTACTTCATCAGAAACTCCACCAGAGGAAATTAATACTGTCCATAGAGCATAGATGTTTTGCCTTTTAAACACCCATGCTTCTTATTGGCAAGGTGGTTTGACGGGCCAGTGCTTTATTTCAAAACAGTTCCCTGCCCAAAGCCTTTAACTATGGCAAGGCCTGCTATATTCTTGCTCAGTCATGACAAGCCCTGGCTCACAAACAGCTTCTGTCTTGCTCCCCCCTGCTCACAGCCCCGACCAAACACCAACAATGCAATGGCAAGGGCATTGCATCCTGCAGGTTGCACATGGAGCCACACAGAACACAGGTGGCAAATCTCACTGAACAGCTGTGCTCCCTTCTGCCACTTGGCAAATGTCAGCCCTCGAAGACCCTGGCAGACTCGGACTCTTCAGCTCTCGATGGATTCATTCCTCAAAGGTTATTGTTTACACTCCAAGGATAAAGCACCCACTAAAAACAGCTTCAGTTCAGAGCCACTGATAGTTATGCTCTGGCACAGGTTACTGTGAGCACTACATCAGCTTGAGCCAAGCACATGTGGAATTCTGAAACTGTGCCATATTAGGTTTCAAATAAACTCAGGAAAATTATACCTCAAATGTGCTGTCAGCTGTTACTGATTTTCCACAGTTAAAGACAAACATGGTAGCTTCTCCTCCAATGAAGAGGTGTTTTTGGCGGCCCTGGCTAAACTGGGGCAGAGCCTTCAGATCTGCTGCTGCCTGCCACATTTGAGACAGCTCTAAGAGAATACACCCATCTAAAGAGCTTAGAAATTTTAAGATACTACTGTCACCAGAGCTTGAAGAATGTGCTTCTGAGTCACAGTTTGCTAGAAATCCAAATCCTAACAAAACAGCCCAGCAGTTCCCTCAGCTTCCCCCAGCACTCCCAAAGCAGGGAGCAGGCCAGCCGCTCCAAAAGGCAGACAGGGAGGTCAGTGGTGGTGTGACCCTGATTAGAGGGATAAGGAGTGTCACAGCAATGCCAGCTGCTTCACAACTGTCAGGTCACACAGTGAGCGAGCTCTGTGCAGGAGTCTGGAATAATGTTGTGAGAGATACATAGTCAGGAAGTTCAATAGACAATCCAATAGATTCGGTTTTTGTCTTCTTTAAATGCTACAGCATGGCTTACTGTAATTTTAATGGCACTGTTTGCAAAATAAAAAGCTGAAGGTACTGATTCTTCTGGAAGAAGAGATTTTATCTTGCTGTTCAAGGCTATGGTTGAAGGAGTGTTTGTTTACTGCCATCTCTCTCACAGGGTATTCAAATAGCTTAGCAAGTCCAATATTAAAGCCTCACATAGAAACCTATATTATTACTTAAATTCAGGTTCACAAAAAAAACCCCAAAAAACAACAAACCACTATTTTCACTTCTTTTCTAAAGCCTCTGCCTGAAACCTGAGGCAGGGAGTAATTTCAAAGTACTTCCTCTAAGTAGGACATGAACTGCACCAAATTTTCTAGTGATAAACGAAAAATCAAGTTTAAAAGAAATTTCAAAAAGAGCATGAAACACTTGTTCCCTCTATTAGCATAAACAGATCAAAAATGGTAACTTGAAAAATACAGATACGATGTGAAACTAAGAAAATAAGAAAAAGTCTCTGGCGAGAACACCTTAATTCTCTTAATTGCCTTAATGCATACACCATTTGGAGACACAGCTCAGGATAGCTTTTCTCTTCAAAGACAAAAATTTTTTTTGCAGGATTATTTACTAGTAGCCACTAAGTTACTCTCTTGATATTCTCTTCCATTCAAGAAATGTCTAGACTGCAGCCAATGTAACTAATGAATGGGTGAAAGATCTAAACTAGGATCTGAACTGCCCATCTTTAAAAACCTTAAAATGAAGTTACAAGCCTGTAAGCCACATATTGTCAGCTGCCTCCTTTCTTAAATATGTGATCTTTTCCTATTCCAACTTTGAGAAGGAATGGTTGTGCCAAAGCTTTCAAGAATGTGACTCCTCTCCACCTTTTTTTGATCTAGCATTCACAGATTCCAGAGCTCTGAATATCCTCTATCCTATCGTATTTTATGTTTTCTGAAAGGCAGAACCCTGGAGTGCATGATTTAAAATGGTGTAATAGTGATCCCAAGACTTATTTTTTTTTAAATTCAACTTGATACAGATTCTTTGCCTGCATTTACTAAGTACTTTAGATAAACAGGACTTTTAAACTAGTACATTAGTAAATGGAAATGGCTGCCATCATAGGTCCTATGTAGGTAGTCTTTTTCTATCCCAGCTGCAAAAGCAATAATCAAAACATAGCTCCCTTTCAGAAACAGCTGACCCAACAAACCACGGATCAAAGGAAGCTGTCAGGTTGTCCTTTCACAGCTCAAGTTCCTTTATGAAGAAAATCTGAGTAGACACTATCAACAGATATCCCTGAGCAAAGTTTCACTGCAGTCAGCCCCGAGGCCAGCTTATCAAATGAAAAGTAAATATACTGCTGTCAGGGAACTTTACAATTCCAAAGCAATGCAGAGACTCTAGGACTATTCTGCCCAGATCCTTACGAAGGTGCCTTGCACTCTCATCAAGAGACCCGACTGTAACGTTAGTTCTGTGACAGGCTCTAGAAAAAGGACTGAGGGGAGTTACAGCATCTAAATGTCAGAACAAAGAAAAACTTCTCTACATCAAAATGACTATGGAAATAATAGTCAAGAAGTGAGTACACATCCTGCACATGGAACAGGACAAACAGTAAAGGAGTCTCAATGATCCAATTTTTATCCTCTTCTTTTCAATAACTATAAATGGTTGTAGTGAAGCATATCCTCTGATTTCCCATTTCTGGTACCAGATTTACAGCCAGATATAGCTAAAATGTTTCTTTTGTTCAGGATGAAAAGGCTACATGCTGGTGTTTCCATCTGCTCTACTTACAGAATGGATTGACTCACCCATTCTCCTAGAGAAATAGTACCCTTTGCAAGCACTCCCACGTGCAAAAATACATAGAAATACCATATATAGGTTTTGTGTATCTGTATCTCTGCTAAACTGAGTGTGTAGGTGACATGAATGCATAGGTAGAGAAGAAAAGGCATCTTTAGAAGACATTTCAAACACATACTGAGCTATTGAGAGGAAGGCACTGTAGAAAGACAGGGCTAAATTTATCCCAGATAGAACTCAACTTTTTCTTTTCCCCCCTCTCAAAATCAATAAGAACAGCTTCAGACTGTTAGATCTGGATGAAAGGTAAAGTCAGCAGATAGAATAAGAACAGTATGATGTATGCTTCAGCAATAATTTAATTGCTAAAAAAGTAGGAATAAAATATAAAAAAATGCCAGCTGGCCTCTCTTGATAAGCTGCCTCTCCATCCTAATCCCCAGTCTTAAATTTTCTTTTTACCAATACGTTCTTCAGCACCTTTTTTTTTTTTTTCTTCTTTGCACAGACACACAAATTTGAAAACCAGATTGGATATTTGATTGTGAGGGAGTTTTTACAGGAAAATCTTATTCAATGTCATTCAAAGAGCACGGCTTACTCACTCTGGACACAGGAACTGTTAACCATGAGGTGAACAAGGATGCAAATTCACATCACATTGCATTTTCTGTGCTAACACTCCTTCAAAGATCCTTACATCAGCTTTACAATAGTTTATTTGGAAGTAACAATTCTCTACCACAAAACTACTGCTTCAGAGCAAAATTTACAGCACATGAAATAACAGGAATGGGGCATTCAACTTTTGCTGCCTGAAAACCTGAAAAAGGTTACCAGATTGGCTGGAATCAGCCCTAGAATAGGTACCCATTCTATACAGCAGGTGCACAGGAGGATTTTCAATACATGTGCATTCCCATTTCCATCTGAACAGGCCAGTTGCCCATAATTTCCAGAAAGTATGACAACATTTTTGGGTTGGTTTCTATATTGAAGATTTAAGTCATAAGACCCCAAACTTGGATTATTTCTGTCTATGTGCTTTCAAATTCATGGATAAGCATAAAATTGCTTCTCTGTTCTAGAAGCACCTGCTGGGAATGACAACCTAAAATATACAGTTTCATAACACACACACACACATTGTGTGCATATAAAAATGCACTACAATTCCAGAGAGAGAAAATTTCCCACTTTCTGTTCCATTATAAAATAAGTATTGCACAGCCTACATCTGCTGATCATGCCCTTCTCCTTTAAATAAGTATACATAAATTAAGATTTATCTTATTTAAGATATTACATGAATATACTTCATCCAAATGTACTGGCTACACAGATTAATCACAAAATTTTGTCTATGTAATCCACAAATATCACTCAAATCACTTGTATGTTGCCATGCTATTACCATGAAAGATTAAAAACAAAAAGGTGCAAAGTACCTTCTTCCAAGATATCAAGGCTCTGCCTGTTAAAAGTGCATTCCCTCTCATTTTCCTTTTCACAGTCATACTCATAGCTTTCCTCTTCGTTTACTGACATTGCTGCAGTTATCCCAGACAGACACGAAACGATGCCTTAGTCTCACAGGCGATGGGAAGTCATTCCCTCGGAGGCTGTATTTCTGAGGAGAGCAGAGCAAGGTCTCCACAAAGCAGGATACCATCTTTTCTCACTCACATGCTCAGCCAGGGAACTCCGGAGAGACTGAGTACTTGTCCTTAGTGCAAAAGCTTTGAGCTGTACAGATGGGGTGGAGGGAAGAGACCAACTGTCTAATAATTACAAGAAGGTTTATGTTGCTCCTCAGACCAGCTCTGACAGTAGCCAGTTTTCGCTCAAAAGCCCCACTAACATATTTCAGACAAAGTCAGTGGGCTGACACTCCCTGACACTCCTCACATCAACAAGGCTCCCTCTTTTCTGCTCCTGCTCTTATGAGTGAAGTGGTAACTCCCCACAAGTGTCTCAACACGGAAGTCTGGCCCAGCCTCTGACTGTCACACCTGGAGAAGGGTGTGCACCAGCACAGAGTCATAAATCACCTCTCGCCTCGCCCAATGCAGCAAGACCTCACTGGAGTTGTGAGCAGCCTGAGCCTGTGCACACACAGCCAATCCTACCCAGCAGAGAGATGTTGATACCCAGGGCTATAATGCAGTACAGTGACTGCAGCATCCACCACACGCTAGAACCATGAACTGAAGAACTGGGCTGGGGAAAGGAGCTTTTTTCTTACTTCTACAAAGGATAGATTACACTGGTACAAAGAACTTAAAAAACACATCCCGTTAGCTGTCAATAACCACATTTTCCACAGGCATTTTTCTCCTCAGTTTGCTGTAAGAAAAGAAATACCTCACAAGTCCACATATGGCACCCAAGTGAATTTTCAGGAGTGCATGCATCTCTTCTTTGTTCAGCAAATAACAAATCTCCTGTGCTCAAACCTCTTGGTTTCCAACAGGTTTTGTTTACTAATCTTGACTACACACATAGGGCAGGCCAACTTTCTTATTTAACTTTTTGTAGCCATAGATATTTAATGTTTGCTAAGCTGCCTCCCTTACTTGCAATGGCAAGCAGGCACCCTTTGCTGCTAAAGCATTCCTATCCAGGTCACAGGGCAAAGCATTTGGAGTGGGGGCACTGCACAGCAAAAGCACCTCATCATCTTCTGAGGGGACACAACTGCTAGGAACAGGCAGACAAACATTACATTACAAGCCAGCAGAACGTAACAGTTTGGGCCATGTAGGAACAATTTCACTATTGCCTTTTCTCTAGTGGAGAGGAAGAACTAGGTAGTATGAGATGGGAAGCAACTATTTTTACACAATAATGATGAATGATTCAGTTTTATGTTTTAAACTCCTCATATTTATATGCAAAAAAATGCAACAATGTTTATATAAATAACAGTTAAAGGATATGAAATACATGTAAGAGGTTGCTGATGGAAGAAACACTTATTTCTGAATAAAGATAGATTTTGCCACTCAAAGCAACTTGATCTTTGACTGCCAAAATTTACTGCAATATTCAGCAACAGCAAAAACCTCAAGAACTTGGGGGAAAAAATAGGATTGCCCCTTTCTCCTGACATCATTACATTAAAATATGCAATTTTAGTAATAATGAGGATTACTTCTAGTTTCTAACGCTTAGAGCTTTTGTGGGTTCAGTTCTTCCCTGTAACAGTGAATCAACTCTTTAAAAAATACTTACAATCAGATAGTAAGGGTCTTGAATACCTATTTACCATTCAGTGACCATTTATCATATTTCAGTAATAGCTAGAAAATGGAAATTAAGAGGTTAACCAAAACAGTAAGTAATATTAAAAGAATTCAAGAAGCACCTTTTAAAGCCTAGGGACAGAAAAGTCCACCCTTGCCAAACAATCATCTAGTAACCATCTAGTTTATGAAGGACACACTGAAATGAAGCATGTTGCTGTTCAAAACACATGACAATATAAGGAGAGTAACTGAACATTCCCACAAGTTGGCTTATGAATTGTGACTCATTTCAACTCATGCCACACAGGAGGACTTTGACATTCAAAAGCTGAGAGAAAGTGTTGCAATTCCTATTTTGATATCACCATACGATAAATGCTGGAGCAAATTTATAATGGGTGGAGAAGAAATGTATGCCCCACCCTCACACTATCAACTCATTTTTCATGTATTCTGCATTACACCCCCTTAGCAGTGCAGGAACATTTACTTGCTAAAGATTACGAGCCTGGTTTCCAACAAACACCAAACAATAAGTAGCTATGGGAAGAAAAAAAAAACAAAACAAAAACTACATTGTATTCCATTCTGAAAATATACAATCTAATCTAGAAAGATTCAAAAGAGATTTTTAATATTTCCTGTAAACTTCCTTAAAGTCCCTGTATGCTCAGGGACCTTAAGAGTATACTAGAATGAAGATTCTTTTTAATGAGCTACCACTGGGAAGTAAATTTGTTGTATTTGCTGCAATCCCCACTCTGAATTAGTGGCTAAAGACCTTGACCTCCTGTCAGGAAGCTTCTTAAGGGGGTTGCAGTGCTCCAAGCACACTTGCAGTACAATGGCTGCACTGAGGTACAGAGTATATTCAGCAGCTCTGCCATGAAACAGGAAACACACAAACCAGGAGCTAGTATGAAGAAGGGTGAGGCTGGACACAATACAAACAAACCCTCATATCCTGACTCATTATCTCCAAGGAACTCCAATGCATTCAAATAATTTTAACTTTTCCTTATCAATAAAAAATATCTAGCTTCTGCACAATTAACTGTTACTAACAATGCTGCAGCTAGAACAAAGAGATTCTCTGTAAGCCAGCAAGTCTAAAAACAGCAGATGAAATGGCAGCACTTGGATTTAAACACCCTGATAAAGAATTGTGGGTGTTTTGGGGTGGGCTCTTCAGGGAGGGCGATAAATTGGTTATTGAATGTGTGCTTTCTGTTAATATGTACAGTCAAACAAAGTTAGTTTGTTCAAATTTTTACAGGTTTCATGTTTCCCACTCTTTCAAAATCCCACACAAAGTATCTTCTGTCACTCAACCAAAAGGAGAGCATGTTACTCTTGCAGAAAGGGAAAGAAATTGAAAGAATGGGAAAACACTTACCTGTAGTAGTAGGTACAGGTAGTTCAGCAGTAGGACAGGACAAAAACAAAAAATATCTCTATGCTACAATGTGTGTTGCCTTATGTGACTTGACAAAGAACAGAGTGACAATGAAGGAGTAAAGAGAAAGAAGTGGCATGGTAAAAAGCAGAAAAACAGGAAAATGGTATCAAAAATTATGTGAATATAAGCAAGGTTCAGCTATATTTATGTATAGAGATAATGGACATTGGAACACGACGAGATCAACCTGAATGAGGATTTAACTGCATACCTATAGAGCAAGGGCTGTTTCAGAAATTCCATGCTAAAGGCATTCATAAGATTCTCCCAGATTTCAGTAGCATACCCAGTGCCAGCATCCACTACGATTCAGAGTAACACCAGGGTTACTCTGTCTGCAGGAATGGACACAACAGGGCCAAAATATGAGGGAGATAATGGGTCACCACACAAACATAAGCAGGGCAACAATAAGTAATCACTCCTAAGAGATCAAGCAGAACGAGCAATAACATTATCTACTATTATTAAAAAGAAAGTTAGTGAGTTTGCTGATAATTGTATCAGCAGAGTGGAAAACAGAATAGATGAGGGAATCTCTAAACAATAACTGTGAATGTAGCAGGTGGTAAAAACATTTTAATGTGAGTGGGAAGAAAATACAGGAAGGAATGCTGGAACAAGATGGAGTGGCTCAGGCAAACATAAAAGTGGTTAGAAGGTTCAGCAGTGCAACAGACCAGGCACACCGTGGGTCTGGCAAGGGAAAAAAGGGGAAGACACCATTTCCTCCACAAGAAATTGTAAAAACTCAGGGCCAATGAAAGGAGGAGGAAAGATCCACCTGCTCATTCACAAAGTCATCTGGAATTGTAGGCTACTGAACTCATGCATTGTTATAAACTGTTGAGGTAGAAATAAACAAGTAACGGAAGAAACCACAAGAAAGGTAATTTGCTCTAAAGTCAGTCTGGATTTCTCTAGAAAGCATTGTTCATTAGAAAAATATTGCATTAAGAGAGAGGCAGGGAACAAGCATATTCATATATATTTCTATGGATATATATACTTACCTTTTTGTCTATTTGTTTAGTAGTTTGTGGGGATTTAGTATTATTTTTTTTCACCCAAGCTGCAGGCAAGATTTTTAAGAATGTTTTTTTTTTCTATAAAAATATACTTAGATGAACCAAAACTTTTATACTGTTATCTTTCATAACAAGAGTAGAAAAGTTTCAGCTTTTCCCCTTTATCACTGGTTCTGTCCAAATCTGCTATGAAAATAGCTACTTTCCTACCCAAGTACAGACCTAGCTCTTTCTCCATTCCACCTACACAATATACTTTGTTTATACCAAGAAAGGTGACAAGTACAACTCGCATTATAAAATATTATACTTGAAAATGTATGCAAAAAGCACAGTATAGTATTATTTACAGAAGTTCCAATTCATTGTAATGTTAACACCAGCGATGCAAAAGAGTGTGGCATTTTATTGTCTATTTTCATCCACTCCTATAAAAAATAAACTCTGGAAAGGACCTTATGTAAAAGGATTAATTAACTATTCCAATCCTAAAAAGTCTTTGTCAAGACTTATATATTTTAAATTTTGACCATTTTTTATTTTGCAAGGTATTAAAATAATACCAGCACCAAATTCAAGTAGAAGACATCATTACTGCCAGTCAGTACAGAAATTCATTACATCTGAAGTAAAAGTAAGTTGCTTCTTTACCTATTAAGTTAAATAATAGCATTAAAACCTTACATCCTGACATAATTTTAGACTGGTTTTTTTCTCTGAACAACATACGCTATTAAAATAATTATTAAATAAAGGAATCCAAATGAAGTCATGTGTTTTAAATGGAAATCTGACTCCCAGAGGCCCTGACAAAGAATGTATGAATGATTTCATCAGAAAAATAACTCTGCAGGATATTATCTTGTGAAGATTCCTATTAATTTTAATGTACCACCCACTATTTTCCAATGTTATATTTATCACGAAAGATGAACTGGGTGGGATTCATAACTGAATGCACACATACATCTGAGCTCTGGAGAGTCCATGTATGGCAGAGAAATTGGCTCTTTAACTGTGCTTCAATTTGTCTTAAAATAGATATTCAAAACAGGTCAGCTGAGCTGCAACTGCCTATCTCACTACACTGAATGTAAAGAGAATCTCAGGAAAATTACTCTGGCATCAACTAACAGATGGCAGAAAAATAAAAAACCAATCAAGAGACAGGCATCTCTTTTAATATGTCATCTGCTTCAGGTTTTTGGAAAAGCTGTATTTTCTACTATAATGATGCCTTTTGTCTGCTACCACAATTAGAATACCTTTCTCTGTCAAGGGTAAATGCCAACGCTATTTTAAACCCAAATGAACATTCCAGTATCTCAGACTGTGTCTTCCACTGCATCTCTCAAATCTTCCTCTCTCTCGCATACCTGAACTCAAAGAGGCAAGGAAAAGCTAAACCCTATAAAATTCTATGAATCCTATGAGACTGCTGTTCACCTGAGAGGCCAAAACAGGACTGACAGCACTACCTTTCATCGTGCAAAAACTAATAGTTTACTTAAAAAATAATAGTAATAAAAAATGCAAAAAAGCATTACGCCTTACCTGCCGGAGAGATATTTTGCTATCAGACATTAAACCTTTCTTACTCTTAAGAAAGAACCTCCCAAATACTTCAAGTAGACAGCCAGCACATACACAGCTGACTCTGCAGATCTTGGCTCATGGAAGAGGTATTCTGGGCAGGGGCTCAGCACCCACAGGAAAACCTGTAAGCCCAGAATCCGACCAACCACTACTGTGCACCTGAGGCCCTCATCTCACGAGGTATTTAAATGTTTGCCCAACACCTGTTGCTTATTCCATTACCATGGAACTCCCACAGTTTCTCCAGTGCAACATACAGCTCAAGACAAAATAGGTGAGCAGATCAGCTCTTAGCTCAGACATTCAGACACACCACCCTACCACATGACACTCTGCCCAGACAGACAAAGAATCATAAAAATGAACAACTGAAAAAAAACAAAAAAAAAACCAAAAAAAACCCCAAAAAAACCCAAAAAAACCAAAAAAAAAAAAAAAAAAAAAAAAAAAACCAACAAAAAAAAACCAAAAAAAAAACAAAAAAAAAAAAAAAAAACAAACTACCTGTGGGAGCTTTAACCTAGGGAAAGCTACAGCTTCTATTGACTGTACAACTGGTCTCTTTCTTAAGCTTCTAAAAGCAGGCCAACTCAGGCTGTTACATCATGCAGATTAATCAGATGCTACAGTATTTACTAGGGTTAAACCTAGAGGATAAAGGTTACATAATGGATTCAATCCAATTTAAAGTAGTCAGATCTCAAATAAATGTGCACCTTTCTTTTTGAACACCTGGACAGGAATAATCAATTAAACATAAGAAGTTCAAGTGTAACAAGTTTCTGAAACTGCATTGAATTCCGAAATCTAGTACTGAGAAACAAATGGAGGCACACAACACTCAAAGGACCATAAAAAAAAACATTCAAATTTTGTCACCCTTACCTTTACGCTTCACATCCACTCTGGTATCGTTATCAGAGCACTATCATAGAAATATATTTATGTTTTACATATGTACATTAGTCCCTGGGCCTACACTCCTTCCTTCTTTCTGTGTTTTGCCTCGCTGTGATCTTGGACTTGACTTGTTTAAGCTAAGCTCTCCCATCAGAATAAAATCCATATAAAACTTCTGCATTCCCAAAGGCTGCATTTTGCTTAAGAGTGCTATCAGTAAGGGATTTCGATTTTTTTCTTGCTGCAGAGAATACAGTTTTAGCAATTCCTTACCCATTCTTGTGTGCCTTCTATCAGAAGCCTGATGAAAACATTTGATGTCCTGACACAGAAATAATCACCCTAGCAAACATTACATAAAAATTGCAATCGGCACAAAACATAATGCTTGCCAGAGTTTGTAATTCTTCCAATTCAAATATAATAGCTCACTTTTAAGAATCTACATTTTTAATGTCTTTCATAGACAAATAACCAGAGAGAAAACATGTACTGTCTACTAACACATCAAATATATACATATTACAGGACATTGGTAACGCAGAAAAAACACAGACTTCAAATTTCAACCAATAATCAATCTTACCGTCAGTATATTGAAATTCACCTCAATTATTATTGATAGCTTTTTGAATATTCTTTCCCTTGCCTAAAGACAGCACATACGGAGTGTATGCTGCTCTGCCACTCCCTTCGGAGAGGAAAAAGCTATACAGCAGTCTCTTGCAGCACATTCACAAGAGATGCTGAGGTGTAAAAAGGGTGCAGGCATCTCTGCTACACCTGGGTGTTGCCTTTTTCTGGGTATTTCCTTTTTATAACCATTGTACAACGATGCTCCAGTCTTACAAGCTCAAAATTCTGCAACAAGAGACTAGAAAGAGATATTTACCATCCGTGCATTCTTCATAATACCAGTCCAGTTCATAATAATCTGCTTCAATAAATTTCTGCATAGTCAGTATCCTTCAGTGACATACAGGAGATTTCACTTCGCTGCTAAGGTCAAGTGAAATGCAGCCATGCCTTCCTGCCTTTGCAAAATGCCAGAGCACAAGGCAGCTCACGGGAAGCTGAAAATGAGCTGCACATCTTCACTGAGGCCGCAACTAAAATAAAAGGGGGGTGTGAAGGGTGTACTTGGAAGAAAAAAAAAATAGAAAAAGGATGCAGAAAGGAAGCAGATGCCCTGGCAGCTCCTCTAATCAAGAAGCTCTGCATAGAAGCCTTGGATGGGTGTTAACAAAATCCTCCTATCAAAAGGCTGATGCGCTGACGTTGAGGACACACACCACCGCCCGGCTGGTTCTAACTCACCCCGTTCCTCCCCAGCCTCCACATCTCTTTCAGGCTAATGTGTTGCCATGGAGATGAGCTGGCTCCAAAAGCGATGCAGAGATGAAGAAAATGCATTTTGCTGTTTCTGGCTTTAGAGGCTGCGAGTCCTCCATACTGGAAACAAAAATTGTTGCTAAGAAAGATGATACAACCCATTGCTACTGCTCACAGAACAACAGCATCACACTGTTGCAATTCACTAGGGACATGCAGCACATTAATAATGAAAATCTAGTCCATCACTACTCTGATCCACACACTTTGATAAAAGCCTGCCTTCCCCATGGAAAATTAAACTATGTTACTGCTTTGTTTCACTATTCCGGTCTGATATAATAGAATGCTTTTGGCATCCTGCTGTTGAGAAATTCCAAATGAAGAAAAACAAGAAACAGCAAAATTAAGACAGCAATAAATTTCTCCTTGGGGAAGGAAAAAAAAAAAAAAAAAAAAGCCAATCTCTATCTACATTTTGCCTTCTCCATGTACCTTTTTCCCCCCAAGAATCTAAGTTTCACAGCTGAAGACAAGAGGTTAGGCCAAATTTTCACTACTCAATTGCTAAAAATGCTGAAGGTTATCATTCAGAATAATTTAATGTTTGTGTTCAGTGTTTTGGAAATGGAAGAAAATATTTCTGCAACCCCCAATAAAACTGTGTTTAAGCTATTACGAGAGAACTTTCTGGTGAACAGATGGCATTAAATCATCAAACACAGCAAATCAAAAAGCATGTCTGAATATGTGCAGGTACAGATACCAAGTGGACTGACATCCATTTTGTTCATAACAAGCACATTGTCCTCACCCATTTCCCCCCCCTTTTAAGAAACGCTATTTCTTTGCAAACACCAGTAGAAGCACTGGAATAGATTAAGTCACAACTTAACCTGTGACTTAACTTATCCTAGTAGATTAAGGTAGGAGGCCATATGGGGTCTGATCAGGGAAGTCTGGTGTCTGTCTAGCCAAAGACTCCATCTACAAGAATAGCTATGAGCAGGCAACAGAGAAATGTCCAACATTTCCCACAACTGCCCTCCCAATCTCTAATTTCTTCATCTTCAGAGACAGATACAGCTATTGCTTTTAGCAATTCTTGAATAACTTATGTTCTCTGTTCCTGAGCCCACACACATTTTTAGCATCTCCAACATTCTCGTGCAAGGAGTTACACACACCTACT
This sequence comes from Oenanthe melanoleuca, assembly GCF_029582105.1. Classification (NCBI taxonomy): domain Eukaryota; kingdom Metazoa; phylum Chordata; class Aves; order Passeriformes; family Muscicapidae; genus Oenanthe; species Oenanthe melanoleuca. The sequence goes on along the minus strand of NC_079335.1, from coordinate 105,083,865 downwards.
GCTCATGATATACAAATACCTCACCTTTTGCTTTGCAACTCACATTTACTAACCTAATTTCATGCTTCCACCTCTGGAAATCTGAATGCTCAGTCTATCTCTCCTTTTCAATCACTCATGATTTTGCACGTAGTTGTTAAGTTCACCCTCACTCATGTCTCGTCTGGGTTGTTATCACTTATTTTACTCCTCAACTGGTACCACCTTGCTTTACTGTAACAGAAATAGGTAAGGCATAGTCAAGCTAGGCAGAGGAAAATGCTTTGGTTTCTTGATGACATCAGTATTTCAGCTTTACTGGTATAAGAAATTATCACTGCAGTAGCTTTGAGCCTTGCAGAGTTTCAGTTATGCACACCCACAAGTTAAAAACTATACATGCTATTAAATGCAATTAAGGCTACACTGTTAAAATACTGCCAGAGAAAAATAAAGGTTCCTATGGCAACATCAACTCAATTGCTCTGCATATAAGCTATTTGTTCCACTTGTATTATTTTTGTCCAAAAGATAATTTCAGTCTGGTAATGTTATTAAATAAGCATTTAAAATAGAAAGAATTAACACTGGCTACCACCTTAAATTGCTGCAGGGACAATCTCTTTTTTTTTTTTTTGGCTAACATTTTAAACAAAGGAAATCTTCAACATGCTAGAATTTTCTTCTTTCCCATGGCACACACACTCCCTTTCAATGAGACAGGATAAAAATAGTTCAACGTAGGGGTTTAGGGCTTTTCTGTTTGTTTGTTTAACGATTTTTTTTTATTTATTTTTTTTTTTACACACATCTGATTGGAAGCATACTGGTGTAATTCAGAAAAGCATTACTTTTCTGCGGAGAAAATCACTCGTGTGGCCAAATGATTTGAGAACTCCTTAAGAGACTTGGAAATACGGAATAAGTGTATTCTCTTCCCAGCATGAAGACAGAAACCCTGGGCAGACAGAATACTATATATCCAGATATCCACTCCCAAGCATCCCTTCAATTACATGAGGAATTGTATTCCATAAAGCTGGAATGGCTGTCAAGTTGAATGGGAATTTGTGACCAAGCTGACAAAGCAGCTGCCCACCTGCAGAACCTACTTTCAACCTTTGCAGCCCTACTTTTCCTTTCTACAGGGGTGTATCAGATTCATTTTATAGCAAACTTATCAGAACAGTACATTTTTCAGGTGGACTGATTATACAAACTTTGAACCTCTGTGTACTCCAATGTCCATGTTGCAACACTACATTTGGTTGGGGTACTACTGTGTCACTTATCTAAAAGTTCATATATAATGGGGCTAAAAAAAATTTTAGGGTAATAGGTCTGCGACTATAAAGAAGCTGCAATTTCCTATTCCAAACCAAAACACAGTTATTCACATTTGTTTGGCATTCTCTTTCAGCTGCTAAACTGTGTTCTATTTTTTTAATGCTTACTTCTAACAAAACAAACACCTCCCATTTTATCTGCTCTCCACAGGGCAAAGCATACAGATTGATTAAGAATTGTAGTAGCCAACTGTGAACAGCTAGACTAAGCATTCCTTAAGTTTGTGGTTACAAAGGGATTTCATTAGTCAGAAGAGATGGCTTGAAAAGCTCAGGAACGCTCTCCTTCCTTTTTGCTGAAATAAATCCATACTATAGGTCAAAATTAAACTAATGTGCCTAAACTACCCAGGTTATAAAATCCACACAAACCCTTCCCTTTGTTTTGATGCCTAGAGGAGCTGGAACAGAGGCTAGACAGAGTTAAGGGGAATAAAATGGATATTTACTGAGAGGCCTTCGAAGGCCACACCTTGGCAGTACCACTCATGGTCCCTGCCTGGATGGCTCCAAGGTGGGAGCAAAAGACAGCTGGGTCACGAAATCTCACATTTTTATAGGTTTTTGTCCATTCACATGCAGGACTCAGCGGTCCAATTAATAGCTTCAAATCAAAGTTTCATCGTCCTTGCTTGCCTGCCCTCCTCTTTTCACATTGTTTATGCTTAGGGCCTGAAGTCTGAAGACATTGTCCTTGAGTTCTCAGTTGGAATATGACTTTTGTCTTAACCACCCAAACACAACAGAAAACACACCCAAACAAAACAGAAAAAACTTAAAACTTAAGGCATCAGTTTGAAGAGAATTTTTGAAAAGGTACTTTTACCTATCCCAGCAGCATACTCAAGACTGTAGTGCACTGTTCTGCTAGGGTGCAAAGCAGCAGCAAGTCATCCCTGTTGACAAATAATGTCTTAAAAGGATATCATTACATAGCATGTCACTATAAATGCTTAGTCATTCTCAGCCTTTTTCTCCAATCTGTAAGGGTGCTTTTTGAAACTGAACACTGGAATTGGATGGAGTATTTCCATGGCAGCTGCAATGGATTATCTCCCATTTGATTACCTCTGGGTCACATTTCTTCTCTTGGCTACAGCCTCAGGATAAGTAAACACCATATCTCATCATCATTTTCTACAGTCACCACCACTCAGGATAAAGTTGCCCATCCCATTAACATTGTCTGGAGTCCTTTTTTATCAGAGCAGTAGCTGCACAGGCCACCACTATGCAATGCATATTTGATCACAGTCAAGCATTGCCACAACACATACTTTGCAAACTGACAAAGCAGACATATTTAAAAGCCCAACTGATTTTCAAGGATGGGCTGTCACACTTATTTCTACACTGGTACAATTTACTGAAGAGTTACTGGTATTTTCACCTTCTAGAAGAACACTGAATAGGAATCATCTGGTGACTACACAGTTGGTAAGGACAAATAACTGCAACCTAGGACTGTGATCTTTTCCAGTGTAGTATTCTACTTAATAAGAAGTCTTGCTTTACCTGGAAAGAGTAGAACTGAAAGTAAAATCTAGAGCACTGAGGGCATTATTACCAGCAGCTTTCAGAATAGGTATTTGGAAAAACAGGTGCTTCAGATCTGATTGACTTTTCTTTATCAAACTGGGGTGACTATCCAGGGCTTCAAAAGAGTACAAGTGTTTCCTACAGGTGGGAGACAGCTCGTGACTTCACCCTAAGGGCACACTGACCTCACCTGATAAAAGGAAAAGACTCTTCTAACACAGAAGAGGGTCAAACTATTCTCCCAATGGAACTAAATTATTTACCATGAGACATGGGGCAGTTGGATGAAATTAAAATACTTAATGACAAAAAGCTATTTTCCACATGAAAGGATTATTTCTCCCTTCCCCCAGATAATTACTGGAGAGCACTATTTTTGCATTTGTATAAAATCAAAATTGATGTCTTTGGCAACCTTCCTGCAAAACCAACAGTACAGTTTAATTAAGGTATCACTGAGCACACTTAAACACTGTAAATAAGACCATAATAGCAACAGCCAGACATTTAAGAGAATATACCCCTATCTAGAATTAAGAAAATAGAGAATAAAGGTTTAAAGAAATAAATTTTGCTAACTGTTCACCAGCTGGAAATAATGTACATTACAATCTCCTCCTTTTTTTTGGTTATATTTTTTGTGAAGACAGCAAAAAAATGAAGTTGAGCTTAATACATGCTCGATTGGCTAGACAAAAGTATTACAGCTGCATGGTTATGACCTATTTTTCTAACAAGGCAAAAAACCCACAGAGAGACGTGATTGCAGCTGGGAGAGGAAAGGAATGCATTAAAGGAATATATAAGGGAGCCCAGAACGGGACCAAGCACTCCAACATTGAGTACAACTCCCTCAAACTGCTGGCACCACTCTTCCTAACACAGCTCAGGATACCATTAGTCTGCTTTCAGCAGAGTCCCGTTTCTGGCTCACGTCCACCTTTGTGTCCACCAGGATGGCCTAGGCCCTCTTCTGCAAGGCTGCATTCCAACAGCTGGACCCCAGCATCTCTTGGCACAGGGGGTTGCGCCTCCCAGCCGCACGACTTTGCACTTCCCTCTGCTGAATAGCACAAGGCTGCTCTTGACTCATGGCTCCAGCCTGTCAAGGTCCCTCTTAATGGGAGCACAATCCTTTGGTGTCTCAGCCACTCCCAGATCCTGCTTATGTCTCATCCTTCCTGATGCTGCACAGCCTGCTGACTTCCTTTTAACTTCTCCACCCAGTGACCACTTTTCCACAGCAGCACACCTCCTGCAGAAAAGGAGGACATCTCTCCCTACCTTAGAACTGCGAGAAGCTCTGGGCACTTTCAGCAAACTGACCCTTCCAGGGCTGCCTTCTGAATCTGAAGCTGTCAGGGCAAGTCTCTGCTTTGAGGAGCAGGTACTCCAAAACCTGGAGAATGCATCCTGTGGCACGCTGTCACCACATCTGAAGACTTAGGTTGTTCTGAACTCGTATTGAGGATCCCTTCTTTGCTCCGTTCCAGAGAAACTACTGCATCTATTGGCTGTGTCTGACCATCTCTAACGAGCAGCAGCTCCAAAGAAGGCTAAGGACACACTTGGGTCAAGAGCAGCTGACAGCTTCTCAAAGCCACTAGGACTTCCTGAGGCTCACCTTACCTTTACCTTATAAGAGTGAGCACCCTCAGTTTCTCAGAGAGTTCCCAGAGGGGCCCTGTCTAACTAAGGTGCCAAGGAAAAACTCAGATTGCTGTGTCTGCTCACTGCCTCTGGTAGTGAGATGCCTCTGGTAGATCTCACAGAGATCTAGGCCTGGATCTCACACAGACCTCCCCACAGCCCCCAGCTAAAAGTAAGTCTGACTGCCCCTAATCTGGAGGCAGGGAGATGTATGTCATTTTGCTGTATCATACTTTCATTTAGGTTTACTTAAAAGACACTCTGCCTCAAAAGTTTAATGAGACTGCTCAGATGACACTGAATTTATTTGATTATGCTTTAGGATAACATCAGTTTTATTTTATTCATTTGGTAAAAACTGGCTCAGCCTTCCATCTGAAGGAAACAAAGATGTGCTTTTGAGTTCCAGAACACAAAAGAACAGTTGTAGGCCTAATACTACTAATTTCTTCCCCACTGCCTTCTTACCTAATGGCAAACTAAATTTTAAGAACTAATTCTCTACATCACCTATCCTGTGTTATAGCTTAAATCCTCACAAAAAGCAGTGAATAAATTAAAATGCTTGGATATTTGACTGTACATTTTTCTACCAGTATCTTCAAAAATTACTTTAAAAAGAGAGCTAAGTAGCCTTATGCCCATCTTCTTGTGTTATGTGGCCCAGAAGATTCTGACTGATTCTGAGCCTTTGTCGTTGTGAATTTGACTGAGGATCTCAAAGCCACAGGAAGGCAGAAAAATCTGCTCTAACAAGCCACAGCAGTATGCCTAAGGGTCATGCTGATCCTTCTGCTATAGGGATCAACACAGTGGGAAACTCATCACATTTCCATCACCATCAATCTCAACATGGAAACAACTGCAAGAAAATTTTCATAAGTCACTGAAAAATTAACTTTCAAAGAGACAAGTTACAGTATTTGCTCACACCCTCATCAAGGTTTTTGAAATAAACTAGACAAGTAAAAGAGGAGTAGCTTAATTGCAGCACTGAAAATTGTGCAAGCAGTCACACCCTGGAACACTCACCAAAGTGGTGGTGGCATAATTCACAGTGGTGGCTGAATAATTCACAGAACCTTTCTACCAACTTACTTAAAATAGTATCTTTACTTTCATAGTTCGTTGTGCCATAAACTAATATTTGTAATCAATGCAATAATTTTGAAACATAAAAAATTACTATGTTCTTGCACTTTCATGTATAGATGGAGTCTGTGACTTGTTCACAGTAACTGAACAAAGGTAAAGTCAGAGACCTCAGTTTCCAGGGTCAGTCTAAAGCTAGACCCAAATTTGCTTAAACTTCTTGAACTACTATCTCTACACAAGTGTCTGCCTGTAGGCAGTAATAAATAAACATTTCTTTATTGAAGATTTCTTTGCTTGCTTTCTCCTTTTTTAAGCAGTTATTTCCTAATAAAGGCAGTAAGTATACACTGTGGCAGAAATTATACTCAGGTTTTTTGCCAGTTGACTGGAAGAAATTTACAACTCACAGCAACATGGTAAAGTTGCAGTCATTATGCTTGTAAGCTAAAGGCTAAATAAAATTGTTCAGTACTCACAGTATGAGGCAGCTATGCTATCCAATTTCTCTGTTGTTCGCAGCTTCATTTTCAGAGAATAACAGAAGGGTTTGTGTTGGAAGAGACCTTTAGAAGTCACCTAGTTCTAAACACTCTGCCATGGGCAGGGAATCATCAACTAGACTGGGTTGCTCAAAGCCTCATTCAACCCCAACTTAATAATTTCTAGGGATGAGACATCCACAACTTCTTTGGGCAAGCTGTTCTGGTGCCTCACCACCCTCACAGCAAAGAATTTCTTCTGTATAACTAACCTAAACTGACCCTCTATCATTTAATGTCATTATCCCTTGTCCTGTCACTACAGGTCCTGCTTCTAAGTCCCTCTCTTGCTTTCCTGTATCCCGCTTTAGGTACTGAAAGGTGCTCTGAAGTTTCCCCAAAGCCTCCTCTTCTCCAGGCTGAAGAACTCCAACGCTGTTGGTCTGCTTCACAGCAGAGTTGCTCCAGCCCTCTGATTATCTTTGTGTACCTTTGAACTCGCTCCAACAGGCCCACATCCTTTTTACACTGAGGCCCCAGAGATGGACACATACTCCAGGTGGGAGTCTCACGAGGACAGAGTAGGTAGGCAGAATCACCTCCCTTGACCTTGACCTCCCTGGACCTGCTGACTACTCTTTCTTTCAATGCAGCCCAGGATAGATTTGGCTTTCCTGACAACAAGTGCACACTTCTGGATCACGTTGAGATGTCGACCAACACCCGTAAGTCCTTTACCTCAGGGCTGCTCTCAATTCATCTTCCACACTGTTGTTATTTTGTATCCGTCCCCAGCAGTCACACACCTACCATGATCTCAAGCTGGTAGATGAAGGACACTGCCATCAAGATTTTTTGAGTTCCTTGTCCCACTAGCAAAGCATTTTTCCCATGATTATTGCAACAGTCCACCCACACAGACAGTTCTGCTTGTGAGACAAGCCTAATCAGTTTACTAAAGACCTTCAAAACCTTACATTTCAAAGTATTTATTTAAGCCAGCTTCTGCCATCATTGTAACAGCATTGATGGGCTGCTACAAAACCAGGGGTAATATACTTGATTCCGGGGATCAGCTTCAGCTTATCTCTCCACCCTTCCCACTGTTTTTGTGTGTTTGGGGTAGGTGGAGAGCATATGTAAGTTATTTACTAAAATACTTCATGCCCTTCATTGAAGCATGAACATCAGAAACTCAGTTCTTCATATTATTGACATTTTTCTTTCTGCGCTCCTTACAAAGTGATTGTTCAGGTGCTTCAAAATGCAATGAAGCCATCTTTGCACAGGTTTGTGCTGAGCCCTGTAACTCATCTCTTCTGGAGCTCTACAGTGCCTCAGTAAGTCTACCTAAATCTACCTACTACTATAACCCATGTAAATCCACTGCTACTGCTTTAGCATAGCAGTCATTGAGATGAATCACAGTCTTCTCTAATTGCACACCTAAGTCAATACCCACAATGAAATAAATCACAGAGACATGAATCCATTCACATGATAAAGTATCTACAGGCTCTAACAAAGGAATGAATAACCACAAAGGTCAAAACTCTCCTCGTCTTCCCTCTGGGCACCAATATGTTTTTTTCTGATAGTATGAATATGAACAGAAGAAAGAATGAAGAGACAAACCACCTCGACCAAATAGTCGGAGTTTGGTTCTTCACAAGGCTTTTCTAGAAGCTTAAGCTGCAGCAAAATGATTTAATGTCATTCTGTGATGCTGGCACATAGTACCACCAAACAACAGTGCAATGTGTCAGAGAATACATTCAAAAAAGTGGATGTGAAAAGAGGTCTAAGTCTCTAAGCCTAGAAATTTCATACAGAAATTTCAGTCTGAGAGAGATCACAACCAAAAAGAAGTATTTCAGTTTCTCCAGTATTTGATAATGTGGAAAGGTGCACACACACATCACAAATGTAATGGCTGTTCTTGATTAAATGTTCCCTTCATTTTCTATCTACCACCATCTTGGAGACCAAAGCAGTAAATCACACAGTTCTCTTGCTCTCTTGCTTTCAAAGAGAGTTTTGCACAGATACTTCAAAGAAGATAAAATAGCACTATTTTATTTGTTTCTCAGTACAATTCCTGAATTTTTGACTTACGGAAGTATTTCAAAGTCTCTTCTATTTGCTCAGTTGTTAAGTCAATATTCGCATCAGGGGAAATGAGAGGTGTGTGAAGCCAGTCGTCGTGGTCATAACCGTAGATTGTATCTGCTCTTAGCTTATAATGAGGCAGCTGCTCTTCCAGGAGACTGATGATTTCAACTTCAGGAAGATTGGTACTATTGCACACATCTGTTTAGGGAAAGGAACAATCTCTGTTAGTTACCTTGAGTACTATACATACAAGCTTTCAAAGACTTCAGTTTGCTTTGATATCAACAAGATTTTGCTGCATGTAAGGAACAGCTCAATACAAATAAGTTTAGAAGATATACCTGACAGAAATTAACCCAAAATATCGTATTTTCTAGTAATACAAGGACATGCTCTCTTAGTGACAAAAAGCCTGACCTCTAGAAGCAGGGACATTTATTGAAGAATAAGCAGGCCAGGGTGGGGAAGAGAGAGCCAGTTACAACCAGAGTACGAAGAAAGGATTAGTGCACAGAGGAATGTGCATTTTTTTATGTTCTACTTCACAGATAATTTTTAGCTTACAAGCCTTACACATCTCCTTAAATTGGTCTAGGACTGTAATTTAGTACTACTGAATTTTTTTGCCTTTGCTGCTGGCAGATTTTTCTCAAGAAATCCAGGATTGCAATAGCAAACAGTGTCACAGTTCACACCTAAGACACACTGGTAGAGATGATTACAGGAACTTCCAGGGCACCTTTTGACACTATCTTGACTTGCATTCTGTGCTATGGCTCACAAATATATCAAGTTTGCACACAGTTCTAAAAATGAATACTGACAACCAACAACAACTGCAAAAATGTTACAAATAAAATTAGAGCATTAAATTTAGGACAAGAGGTAGCTGAGAAGTTTTAACATAAAAAAAACCCAATTCAAGGCTCATGAGGACAGTCAAATACAGGCACAGGCAGTTTAGAAGTCAAGTAAATAATGTCATGAGCACTTACTCTAAAAGACCTGCTTTTAGTAAAAGTCAGAACAGATTACCTTCTGAGGTACCTTCTAGCCTATATTATAATGGAGAATTTTGAGAGTGTGCCAATAGCCAAAAGTCACAATAGTTCTAAATATGTAAGTTCAATTAATATATATAATTAAATACGTCATGCTAAATATTTATTAAGAAATTCAGCAACCCGTGATATGTTTTCAGTAAATACATAACACTTCAATCTGCACATTTTCCATTTTCACACCAGTATGAAGAGAAAACACCATCGTCCAGCACAACCCCTATCCCTATGCACAAAGTTAGCAATAGCTATCTAAGCCTTTTTTTGAAGAGCAAGGAACCAGAGCTCCCTCTTTAACCAGTGTCATAGCTCTTGCAACTCTTGCCGAGACTCACTCCAGAGTAAACAGCGAAGACTGTCAAGGCCTGAGCACTCCCATGTACCTTCACCCTGCCATGACCAGGCACGTCATGATCCCCAGGCAGCACATTCTGCCAGAAGCCCCATGCACACCCCAGCCCTGGTCCTGCCCTTTGTAGTGCTATAAGCAGGCCTGTGCCCAGCTCTGTTACCTCCTGACACTGACTTACTGTCCGGGTTTCCTGGATTGCTGGCATTTGTCTGATAATCGACCCCTGGAGAGTCAATTTGAACTTGCTGCCAGCACCTTTGCTCTGCTTGGGAACAAAGGAACTGGGCTGTGCCAACAAGGATTGTGCCCTTCCCATCCTGTCAGCTGCCTATAAGGCAGCCTTGCTCTTGCTGCTTCCTGACAAAGGGACCAATTTTTCTAAGAGAAATTTACTGCTGCACTGAGGTAGACTGGCAATTCCACTATAACTTAGTGGAACTCACCTCAGTCAAGGAAGGGGAGGAAGGAGAGAATGGGAAAGGAACACATACTTCTCTATACATCATCAATTACCTGTTTTTTACCTTTCTATGCCATAAATTACATTTTCAGAAGCATCCCAAGCACTAAAAAATGCAAGAACATTACTATTCTATCAGACAACAGGGCAAAGAATACCAAGATGAATTCATACTGTCAATCTCCTGCCTACATATTTTACAAAACTCTGATGACTAGAACCATAATCCACTTGGGAAAGTTGTGCTGTACTTTATGGTTCAAGGAATCTGCTTATCTATCAGGAGCTATTCTACTCTGCCTTCATCCAGACTGTTCTGCTGTTGTGCACGTGTATCTTCCAAGCCTCCCTGCAGTTAGATGCCCCCATGAGCATCTGTTTTTATAGAGCTCTGTGCAATGTGAGAATCAGTCTGCACACATCATTTTAAGAGATCCTTACAACCTTCTTAGAGGGACTACTGGCTTACAGAGAGAAACAAGATCTGCTCCCCATGCTTTGGAAGATGAGAACCAGCCTGTAACTACAAACTTTCTTTTCCCCTGGCTATCTTTTTAATGGCTGACAGCATCATCTCAGTGCCTGCAACCATCTGAGTGCAGAAACAAGAGCTGATCTTCCAAAAAACACCTGCTGACATCCACGAGATATTCAAAAACCTTTCTGTGCACACGGACATATAAAATAATTTTCTTTAATACATCTATCTTTAGATTACCTAATTGCTCTCAATCTCAAGACTATGGAGTTGATTTTTTTTTTTCGTTCAGATTGTTTTGGGGGAGTTTTTCTGGCTGAAATGTTAGTTTTTCTCTTCAGAAAAATACAAGAATCTACACGGCTCAAGATGACAGTCTTGGGAACAAAGTTAAAATTTTGAAAAATTCAAACCTTTAGTGTCCTTCTCTTTTTAATTAGGATTCCAAAAGAAACAGACTTTATAGATAAGATGAGAAAGTTTCAGTTGTACAGATAAGTAAACTGGCTTGTTTTACGCCAAAAACTAGTGAAAAATGAACACAAAGGAAGCAACCAATAAAATGTGAGGATTAAAAAAAAAACCAAAAACAATGCCATACATGCACACACAGGAAAAAACTCCATACAGTTTTATAGTGGAAAAAAAATCCACTAGAATGTGAAGGCAAGGCAGTAAAGCAATAAGAATTATTGTGGGAGACAAGTCAACCAAGAAAATGTTTCCCCTCTACCATATAATAAATCCTGAGCATTTCTAAGCAATTCAAAATGCCTAATAACTGGGAAAGATATTAATAAGTAATTGGAAAGGCAACTTCTTATGATGCTATTATGATGCTATTGTCATTAACTTCTACTGCAATTTTAAAATCTGCATACCAGGAGGAAGTATGAACAGGCTCTGACGTAATTGCCTATTTAGAAAAACAGTACACCATAATTACACTTGTTCATGACTAAACATTAGTTCACCACTTAAATCAGTGATATTCTCAGTGCTACAGTTACACAACCTCTTCCCCTTCACTTCTCCTGCCCTCCCTTTTCTGAGATGCACACATTTGTTATGAGAAGATATGCAAACTAAGACCAATCCCGCATCCTCAAATACCAAGTACATTTTTATAAGATCCTGATTGTTTCCACAGAGGTTTTTTTATTATTTCTGATTAGAAATGCAAAGATAAACAATTAAGTAACTTTTCTACTAAGAATACCCAAGACATCATCTGTGATTCTGATTTATTTAATTAACTGATTTCCAAAAGCACTTCCTCTTCTCCTAGGTGCTACCTTCATTTTATTGAGAAAAATGTAACACCTTACACATAAAAAAATTAACTGATAATTAATTTTAAAATGATACAACAAAATGTAGCCAAACCATATCCTCTTGAGTTGCTGTTATGGATTCTGGGGTTTGTAATCTAAGCAGCTTTCAACTTCCAGTTTTCTGGAAAATATATTTGGCAAATAAATTTCTACATGCAGATCAAAACCAACCTAAATAGTTAATAACTTATGAACTCATGATTCTTAGTAAAGCATTGATCATTCCAAGTTCTGCCAACACTCTTGCAACTCTACAGCTTTCAGCCCTTCATAGAAATAAATATTTTAAAAAGTAATAAATTTCACTCTCTTTCATATTATTTTTGAAAGTAACATATTTCTACTGCTCTAGTTTCTTCTTAGCTTAAATGCTACCTTACTTGTTTTGTTGCAAATATGTATTTCGTCATGCCCTGTTCCTCAGGAAATGAAGAAGGTACTCAGTCTGCTTTGCAGTCATTTTTGACAACATTCCTCCTCGTGCTTTCTGTTTTCTAAATGAGATTAAAACAAACATTTTCAAAGACTTGTCCTGGTTATTTTCTTGTTACAGTTCCTAATCTTCTCTTTTTATAAAGAAGATCCAGAACACTCCAGCTGAGCTCTCTTCTACATATTTCTTCCCACTTCAGTATCCCTTGGGTGGCTGTTAATGGATTACCTAGCTTGTTTTGGTTCTTTTCATCCATTGGCATTTGACTGGCTGGTGTCTTTCTCCCTTTCTGGGCATATTAAACCTCTCTAGCCCATGCCTCTCAACTTAAGACAGCCACCCAAGTTTCACTGGTTATTTCAGCTTGCTTATATTTCATTAAAGGAATTTTTATTATGCTTGCTGATCTAAATACCTTTGACTATTTCATAGGTTCCCTTTCTTCTAGGCACATCGCTATCCATACAAAATGCTCTAAATATAGTAAACTAACTCTTCACTGAGGAGACTGAAGTGAAGGTGGGAGGATGGCTTCTTCCTTTCACTTTTTTTTTTGTTTTTTTAGTTTCTCACATGCAGAGAAAGATAATTTGGAGGACAACTACATTCTTAAGTGACAATAAGAGTACACTTGGTTATTTTCAGATGCACGCTGACATCTTTCCTCTGCTGACAAGTGAGCAAGGAGTTGATCATAGAGAAAATGGAGTGAGAAGTCTAAAACAATGGGAGCTGACTGCATAGAGACAGCACAGCTCCTCAAGGAACGCCTTCCCCCCTCTGCACATAAAGACACACAGCTCATAAGGCATTGTGGGGGGTGGTCACCCACTGTCCTTTGCATCCTGCGTTCACAGAGACAGGCAATGCATTAGGTCACTTCCCATAAGGAGTTACATACATACTTAGCTGTCAATGTTACTTGGTTGGGTGGAAATATGCCAGCATCTCATAAGCAAGCAATACAGCCTCAGTCAAACTAACTTCAACTCCAGCTAAATTCAGCATGAACCACAGGTAGATAGCTTTGAAAATCTTATTCCTATTAACATGGTCACCTAAAAGCATCTCATCTGTCAAACTCTATCCCCTACCAGGCTTTCGTGTTTTAAACCTGGGTTATGGGTGTTTATGGTTATAGACGTATCTTGCTGTAGGAAAGAAAAATCTAGCTTGATTGATAAAGAAGGAGCACTTTTTCTATTTCAGCATGAACTTCTTATGATTAGTACTAATCAAATTCAGAGAATGAACGTAGAACAGTGAGAAAGGACAAAGGCATAGGGAGTGTGGCACCTAACAAATACCCCAAAACATACAGAAAACACTCAGAGAAAATGAACGATACAAATATTAGAGCCTGGTATCTGCAGGAGTCTCTACAAACACAATGCAAACAGCTTATCAGTACAGTCCTCACAAAGAACATAGAATACATAGTTTGTGCCTGTCTACATTCTGGTTCAAACCATCCCTGCTCTTTATGGTTTTACTGATTTGCTTGTGAGCAGGGCTCCCCTCCCAAGGTTAAAAGGACTCCCAGATCTCCACAGAACCTGCTGGCAGTACAAAAACTGCCACCTGCCGGCAGAACTGCCTTAGTACCCAAACCCCCAAATCCCACAGGACTTTTTGCCAGTTTTCCTCTTTCAGCCCACTGCTGTAAGTGGAAAAAGCAGTTGCTTATAAATCCAACCCTGCCAGGAACCATGCTAGGGCTCTGCTCATGAAGGGGCATACCAGAACACAAAAGTCATGACAATAAAGACCACAAGAAAGCTACCCAGTATCATTCCCAGAGCACAGTGCCCCTGAGTTGCAGTCCTGATGGAAGCCAACACCTTGCAAACAGCACAAAGTGGCTGTGCTATCCAGAAATGCCTCCTCTGAGCAAAGGGAAACAGCTGCTGAACAGAAATGGTGTGTGCAGCAAAACAACTCCACTCTGGGTGTGACCCTAAGGAAGTGCTGGGCTGCTTGGCAACCTTCAAAACACAAGCTTTGGTCATCAGGTTGTATCACATGCCCACCCTGAGCCATCTTCCAGGAAACTCCACTGCATCAAACCCCAGGAGCTGGTGCTCAGCCCACAGCCAGAGAGGGGCAGTCTAAATATCCTCTCCTTCTTAAATACAAACAAAGCAAACAAACAAAAGGAAAAAAAACAAACCTAAAAGCAAACAAAAATACGCCTCAGTAGCACTCTCAGGCAAATCTTTCACTTCTCACAAAAGAACTAAAACATAATTTGTCACTACCTTTTGAGGCAGCTGAGGAAAGAGTAGATATAAGCACAGTAACAAAAAAGAGAAACAAGGAAACTCCCTGAAGAAAGCTGGAAGAATAATACTACATTACTTTATGGAACCAGATACTCCTCTGGTTTTCAGTCCTGTCCTATTTTCCACACACATATTACACTCACTCCTAACACTGAGCTCTCTGAGTTTTTTTTAAAAGTTCTGTTTTAAATCTTTGAGAATGGACAGTCAATAAATAACAAGGGTCACTTCCAGTGCTGACTCCATACAAGTTAAGTTAAAGATGCTCTGCAGAAAAGGGCTACAACATGGAAGCTAAAGTCCAGCCACACGTAACACACGAAATCAAAGTTCATCAAGTTGAGGCTATTCCATGCCAAATACTATAACATTTTGACTGCTGGTTTTGCTGTATGTGACACTGAGATTAGTCACCTAACCTAGATCAACAAGCACCCAGGAGGCCATGACATCAGTATTCTCCTTTTTCAGAAGACCCACAAGCCTAACCATGATGGAAGAAAGAAGGATGGTCTTTCTCTAAATGTTTTTCCAGCAGGTATTTCCTGGCTGCTTGGAACAGCCCAATAGCCTCATCTTCCCCATGCTTTCTGTACATTTAGACAGTGATGGAATGAACTCTATCACTACAAACAGATCCACAGAAAAATGAAAAGCAGAGGGAAGAAAGTTCTACCACATAATTAGGCTGCTACCTGTGCTATTGAAGAAGAAAGCACGGCCTACAGTCATTAACTATTGACTGAAGTCTATAATTAGAAGTATTTCTTGAGCATTATTTAACCATTACAAGCATATGTACAGAGCAATAGGCAAAACCCCAGAACTTATCATATTCAATGTCAGTTCTAGGATGCCCAGAATGTAGCTAGCTGTACTACAACTGCACTGAAGTCTTTCAAATAATACTGCTGAACTCAGCATATGTGTTTCAATGCAAAGCAAGTGGTTAACTTCTCAAGCAAAGAAAAAAAAAATCCAATTCACTGACTTGTCCAAAGGGAAAGATAGCCTTAGCATCCTTATACATCTGAATTCTCACTGCAGGCTACAAAGCCAAAATCTGGAAGGAAAGGCCTTCAACATGAAAGGTCTCATACCTCTAAAACTCAGACTGCTCAAACAGCTGTTGCAGCTTCTGTAACTTGAGTGGTATGGCATGACATAATTTGAAATTGCAAGTCTTGCCACACCTTTAACGAAAGTTGTGTAAGCTTCTGCCTCTGAACATGGAAAACACCCTACAAAATCCCAGCTTCCACAGGAAAACAGAAGATTCCATGCCAACCTCGTTTTGGCTTAGCCAAACACACCTGCTAAAGTCTAGGATAATGTTGAGAATGGCAAAGCTAACAAAGATGAAACCCCTGGAAAGTACAGTTCCAATGTGAGGAATGCCATTGTTTACCAGGTCAAAGACTCCCTGCTTTGGTTCCATCCTACACACATATTTCTGCTAGGTATAAAACCTGAGACAGATTTGGTGATTTGGTCCATTAAACTATTAGGACCCTATACTATGCCATAAATTTAAATGAACTTCATTTTAAATGGAAGTATGGAAATGTTTCTCCCTGTAGATAAATGCACCCATAGTAATGATTTTTACATGAAACAGAAAATAAAAGGAAACTTTGCCACCATGGCTATTCTTTAAGAGTAAGAACAAAAGCTATTCACATACCAAAGGCATGCTGGCAACACACTGTTCAACAGCAGTAAGAATTAACACATTCATTAACCATTTGGATCTTCCAGCTGCCAAGAGAGACTGTGAATGTCTCAAAAACCCATTGATAAATCACTGAGTACAAAAACCCTGAAAAGCAATTGTCCTGCTTTTCCTTGTTGTTCAGTCCAGCTACAAAATGTGCCAACCACTAAACAAAGCTTTCTCAGAATCACAAGCAAAACATGAGAATTAAATGTCATGTAGCTTGCTCTCTACAGATGCTTACTTTAAGTGAAAAATGTGTTGCTTAAGGATAAACACACACATTGAGGGAGAAAGGTAAAGCTGAACTTCATGTGTTATGGAACTAAATTATGGATGTTTTTTTCACATATTTAAATGCACCAATAATCAAATGTAGCTATTTAGTCTTCCTGCACTATTCACTGCACCACAACAGGAAAACAGAAAATGCAAGCCAAAAAAAAAAAGATCCCCAAAAAAATCTACTAGGCCCTGGCCTCCAGTACTTTCTCCAAAAATCAAATTGAGAACACTGATGAACACTTACTGCTTTCATGACACCTACTTTGAATAAAGTACATATTTAGGAATGGTAAGTGCTTCCCAAAACAAGGGAAAATGAAGAAGAATGCCTTTAAAAATGCTACACTGGACTTGTAATTCCAACAGTTGCTTTCACAGTGACTTCAGAATTGACAGCTTACACTAAAAAACATGGATCATATTAGGAAGCATAAATAAATAAGAGGGCTAGATAGAGAGCACAGCAGAATTCTGCTTAAGGGAAAAACAACCAACCAAATGTCATCAAACCACAAAAAGATAATTCTTGATAAAATAAAAACAAAAAGCCAAGATACATATTAAGAGGTAGTGTAACAACCTGACACAGGAGAGGAATCAGAAAAAACACAGGTACTTGAAAAGAGCTGGAAAGCAGCTATGGGGAGGACGTGAGGCGGGGGGGAGAATCTGCACGAAGTTGATTAAGAACGCACCAAAAGCCAGACAGATAATTCAAAATGAAGGCAATGATGCAGCAGGCACAGAGAATAAGATAATTTTGTTAGAGTACACTAGACAGAAATACAGTCAGACTCATAAAATGTTCCAGTCATGCCAAAGGAGCTCTCTCATGTTAACAGGACTGGCATTTTCAGAACGCTCTAGAGAAAGGAAGATTGTTCAGAATTTAGCAATCACTGCTTACAGAAGCATCAGGAAAGAGGGAAAAGAGACCAAAACTAGATCAAGCTTACAGGATGAGACTGGTGGCAATAACTTACAATAAAGAAAATGGGCTGAGGAAAGGACAAACATTCTCATATCTTTACTTAAAGGAGAGACAAAGAGAGCTGGGAGGGGAGTAGGCAGGGGTTTAAAAAACTATGAAGGTTTTTCAAAATCATGACAATAACTTCATAAGGGGAAAGAAGAACTAATATTCACCAAAATCCTGCATAACTAGGACAAATACTGACAGAAACTGCAAAATTGGTGTCACTCCACATAGGAGTAGCAACCATGAACTTCCAGAGTAAAACAATCAGCAGATCCTGACAAGAAAAGCTGGCATCCTGGGGGGGGACACACACACACAATGGAATGGAAATTCTGTGGGCCTTAGGCATGTATATTAAGATTATATGATTATATAAAGAAATGGTAAGAACGACACCACTTATCTGTAGGATCAGTCAGTTATCAAAATAGGCTGACGTTGCCATGAAGAATGGTAATCTGATGGAGGAGAATGGAATCTCTGTATCATGTGGGAACATATTTAAAGCCTGAATAAGGATAGAGACACGATGCAAACCCAGAAAAAACTTTCTGCACCCATACATTGCTAGAAGATTCTGTGAATGAGGCTTGACAGCAAGAGAAAGTTTGTTTCTCTAGATGTTATGACTCCTTCCATTGCAGTCACTGCAGAAAAGTGCAAATTACATAACCCACAAGGAAAGTCAAACAATAACAACTCTTCTCACTGACACCTTCCTGCTGAGAAAAAAAAGACATTTCGTGGTTTGACCCCTCCAGCAATGTAACTTTGTTTTAAGAAAAAAAAAAAGCAAAAACAATAACGACAAAAAAAAACAAAAACCCCAAAAAACCCACAAAAAACCCAAAAACTCCCAAACCAACAACAACAAAAAACAAAACAAAAAAGAAACCAAACAAACAAGAACAAAAACCCTCACTACTTTTGTTAATTGCAAACAATGTAAGACACAGAACAGGTTATTACCACAGTGCATTTCCCAATAATTCAACTGCCCTCAGGAAATTGTCCTGAACAGCCAGAAAACACACTCCTACATGCATCTAGTAAGAGTAATTAGTACAATGAACAAATGAATCATGCAAACTAATGAAGGAGCTGGGTAATTTAAATTACAGTCCATTCATTCTCTCTCTTTTCAGAAAAGGATGAAGGAAACCTACATGGCATATTAAACAGTTAGCCCTTGAATTACAAAGTACACCATACCAAAAATCAGTGCAAATAGTGAGTATTCAGACATGCAAAAGCAGACAAAGTTAACTAATTGAAGATGCCTAACGATACTGTGTAAAGCATATTTTAAGAGAAAAAAAAAAAAACCACAACGAAAAAGCCTCACAAAAAAACTCTGGCAGTCAGACAGCTATCACAAGAGTAATATCCAGTGATATTTCAGATTTCCATCCCCACTGTACTCCTCATTTCTAGGAGGATGGGATTTGTCTGACAGCAGCTAGCAGATAAGAAAAAGGCAATCAGACTAAGAGGCTTTTGTAATTCATAAAAATAGGGCTACTGAGCAATTTAGTGATATTCTGCTTTCTCATGTCAAGATTACAGCCCTTCCTGCTCTACAAAAAATGGGATGGGTGTGGTGGTGGTGTTAGAGAAGAAAGGCCCCAACTCCAGTTGCTCTTTTCATCAACATCTGATCATACAGACCAGAAAGTATTCAGGACTGCACTGCAATTACAGCAAAGACATTCCCTGAAAAGCACTTCCACTCCCTTCCTAACAAAAGGAACACTAGATGGTGCTACATCCGTATTCCTATTTCTACACTCTAGGATGAACGAAAGCAGCAAGAAAAAAGTTAAAAAGAAAGAAAAACAACTAGGAAACAATAGGTGCCTCCCACATGTAGTGGCACCATGTCACTTCCATACAGTGCTGCTCCACTGCCCACCAACCTCAGGGCTTGAGTCTTCTACCTATTTACCTGCAGGAGCTCCACAATCAATAGCAGTAGAAAACTTGAAGTCAGACTACAGTGATCTTTTCTCCTAAATCTTGCTAACAAAACCTAGAATAAAATATTACAAAACAAAAAATGTATTACAACTGCTACTAAGTCAGTTTTCAGGTTTAGTGTTTAGAAAGTATGTGCACCACCAGCACTTTTTTCATAACTCTTAAAACATTCACAATTTTTTCAATGGATCAACTATCCTACTTCATTTCTGTGCTAAAATCAGCAAACATCCAAATGCATGTACCTGCATAAATCTTCACTTCAGCACCTATGAGCTTTGGATGGTGCTTTAGTATCAAATTCAGTGGAAAAGGTGCTTTTAGGGTTCTGTCCCTCTCTCAGACACTGGCTCAAGGAAATTTTTCACTACACTGTTTTTGTCACCTGGGCCCAGCCCTACAGTGCTTATTGCCTCTTACGCCAACAGAATTGTTTTTAGACCACACAATAGGACCGATCAGAACTGTGACCTAACTAAAAAGTAACCCTCATCTCCTCTCTGACACAAAAGCACAGCAAGGATTGTATCCAGACAAGTTGCCTAAAGTACCTCTAAGTTGCACTCCCACAGAAATCTGCTCAAGCACAATTCTGAGATGGTTTGGGGACAAGAAATGTTTAAGTCAACCCTATATCAAAGAATACATGCTTAGCACAATCAGAATGAGCAGTACTCTCATTGAATCTGCTCTTGGGTCCCAGGCAGAAAAGATGGTACTGCTGACAGAGAATGCCAAAGTGCCTCTCTACTTGCAGCAAACACAACAGGAAACAAAAACAGTAACAAAAAGAACAGGAAGCAGCATTAAAAATTCTTTGAGCATCAATGGTCTTAAAACCTTAAAAAGCAAAATGCGCACATCATATAATTTACTATTAGCTACATCAGAGATAGCTCCCATTACCATTAGCTTGCTGCATTCCAGAAAGCAAAACCACACCACACCGTGCCTCAGTTTCCCATTCTTTTCTTAACTGTGCTCAAGCCTTTATTTGCAAGAATTTTTGCAGATAACTTGTACGATAGGCTGTAGGTGTTAATTTAAGACTAAAAGAAAATATAGATTACCCTGATTGCTGAATTTGAACTCTAGGATGAGTCAAGGCTTGGCATCAGAAGAAAAAGTATAGTATATGCAGACTTGAGCAATTTTTTCCCCCACAAACAATTTAAAAATGGAAGTAGTGATAACTTGTCAATCAGAACTAAACAAATTCTTCATGTTAATGTCTCTGACAATTCAATGAAGTATTTATCTTTCATATTATTTCAGGGGTACACACTGCATACCTGCCCACAATACTGATAAAGATTTTATAGAGCGAATATGAAACTAATTCTTGACTTCCAGCCTATGCCCCCTGACACCTTTAAAACACCCAACAAAAAAAGCTCAAAAATCCATGAACACCAAAAAAAACCACCACCAACTAACCAAACAATCAACAAAACCACTGCTACTTCTACTGCAAGTCACATCACGTTGTCTTTAGTTCACTAACAGTACAAATCTGACACCACAGAATAGCAAATCCACTTAAGAAAGCAATTTAGGACCAATCTGTAAACAACACTTGGCTGACAGCTAATCAAGAAGAAAGATTCAGAAACTACATCAGACTTGAAGGAATGTGAAGTAGCAAGAACATGCACTGGCCTCCAATTAATAAAAACTTTTTAAACATTAAAAAGTGAGTTTGGACGGCCTTTCAAGAAACCATAATCATGAAGGCATCTTGGTTCATTAAAGAAGTTGGTTGTCCTGGCTTGTAGTCAGAAACAGAAAAACAAAGATAAATTCCTGTTAATAGAGGAGGGAGGAAAGGGGCTGAAGGGGAGACAGGCCACAGCAAACAGAACAGATTTCAAGATCCTTCTAACAAGAGGCCTGGAAACAAGAGTTATATTACCCAGATTGCATTTATGTGAAGTGTACTTTCTAGTCTACCTAACAAGCAAATATCTACATGGAAGTCAAAAGGATGACCATTTCTGAACTAACCAGTTAAGGAGCTCTAAATCCATTAAAACAAGGAAGGAAGGATGGCAAGTAAGTTTTTTTAAACAAAACATTTGTTTTATGTAGATGCATACCTAACAAAGTGACTCCAATGTTAATCCTGCTGCTTGCATTCCCAAGGAAATCAGGGTGGACTTGAGAGCACTTCTGCCCATTATTTTCTTTTATCCAAAGTACCAGCCCTTAGTAACTACACAGCTGTTAGGCTGAGCTAAGCTAAGGCATGCTACTAAAGCAGCTGCTGACAGTCACCATTAGCTAGTTCTCTGATTTAAAGGCTATTCTAGAAAAGCCTGAAAGTAACTCAGGATAAAAGTATCTGGCTGCCAATTAGAAGGACCTTAATCTTACTGCTGTTTTTCTCGGACGTTTCACTTCTCCCTTCCAAAAACTCAGCTGACTCCTCAAACATTCCCAAAAGGACTTAGAACTCACAAGGTCACATTAAGGCTAAAAGAAGCCTCACAGCTCAGTCAACAAACCATGCATCTGGAATGGAAACTGCCTGTCATTTTATGGCCATAACCATGACTAAACTGAGTTACAGCGATTACTCGAACACAAAAATTGGGTCGGCTGACCACAGCACTAAGAATCTAATTCTACTTAAAATACCATACTTCAACACATATTCCATTTATTTGTATGCACCTATAATAATTCAACCTTTCATAAAAGCATGCAGAAGAAGCCGTTCCATATACAATAACTTTTGCTGTTCCAGAATGAATGTGAAAAAACTAAATAGCTTTGAAAAGCAAAAATATGTACAGCAAAAATGTTGGATTCTATTTCTCACATTCTTCATATGAGAAAGCAATTAGCATACGAAGGTAAAAATCAAAATTATGCTGACCATTAAGACAAGCATTCCATAAGCATTAAAGGTGGTGTTCCATTCTCTTCACCCCTGACTTCAGTTATTTTCCAAATAAACTTTCAATTTCCCTAGTACATAAATACAGTAACCTGGTTTCACAGTCGTCATTGGCTTATTTGCAAGGACCTTACACATTACAAAGTGCTCTCACTGAAAATCCTGGTGCCTGTGAAATTACTTCTTAAACAAGAAAAAATATGCAGAACAGCAGCAGAGCCATTCATGAAGGAGATATCCCACCATGAGCTTAAGAACAGAAGCTTAACTCTACACCTCCACAAGCTCACCAAGGTAAAGAATTTGACTGCTTACCAGTAATGGTGCAGGCATCTCTGTACTCTCTGCAGTCTGGCACATCATCTTCCACGCCTTCGCTCACATAGTGCTCCTCGTGAACGCCTGTGTCGCAGGCTAGGACTGCATGGTTCGACAACTCCGAGGGAGGCACAGCGGCGGCCAAAGTGCAGTCGTGCAAAGCTGTGGCGTCCAGCTTGGCAGGTTTCACAGGCTTGTACAATGTGCCATCAGGGGGACCAGCACTGGAGACTAGGGCTGGCTGGCACAGATGGAACTCCTTCTCTTTGCTAGAACTGGCTTCAAGAAGTCTGCAGAACACAAAAGAAACAAATGTTCAGTTCAAGCCATTCCAACCAGTGCATATCAGGACAGACGACTTCCTTTCCCTTAAACATTAGTTTAACCTGGCAAATCCAGCAAATACTAAAACCCCTACAACTGTTCACAGAGTAGCTGCCTATCTCTGCACTTTGCCCACTCATGCACTCTGCACCTTGCACAGTAGCAAAGTGCCAGTCCTTATACCGTGCCTTTTACCAACAGCTGATTAAACATTCATATTTTTGCCTACACCAACTTGCAGTAAGCACAATCCATTTACCAACTTTCTCCCACGTCAGCCAGGCCAAAGTTCTGTGTAACCCAGCATTTGTACGAGCCAGGTCATACAGACAAGTTGCACATCCCTAGCTGATTTACTGGCACTTTAATAATATCATAACTTATCATTAATCAACTCATAGCAAACAAAACATCAATGATCAGAAGTTTATACTATAACTGTACTAGACTTTCCTGTCCACTGTACAGCCCAGCCCCTCACTGACAGACTGGCAAGTGGCACCTCTGCTCCCTTTACAGAGAAGACAGAAAACAAGATTCAAGGTGCCCTGGGTTAAAGGACTGACCACACTGCTGCTCACCAGTGCCTCAGCCTCAAACTGGGAATGAAATCCCTCAAGGCTGGATACTGATGTCCCCAGCACGATGCAACTGGCCAGAGAAGGAATGAAGAATAGAATATTTCTCCCAAAACCTAACCAAACCTTTTGCATAAGAAGCTAAAGGCACTGCAAAAACCGGTGGTATGTTACTGCTTTTGGTTATCAGCAGTGTAAGGAAAGATGCAAACACTCCATACTGCTAGGAAAGAAAAACGTGGGATAACAGAAAAACAGATTTGGGAAAGGACTTGAAAGACTTTATTATGTAATAGCTACAATGCATAAGCAGAAGCTGAAGCACAAGCCACACAGGAACACCCAGACAACATGGGAAAAACAGGAAGCCAGACAGCAAGGAAACACAATTGCACTGATTTGCAAGCAGCAGGTGTGGATGCAAGTCCATGTGAAAGTGCAGCAACAGAACATGCCATCCATGTTCGGTGCTTCACTGAGAACCAGAACAACAGTTTTCTTGAGAATGCTGTATTAAAAAGGCTCTCTCTAATCTCTGGAACATGTCCAGACAATCTTATCTGCTGCTAAAGTTACACTCAGTATTTTGGCATCCTGTTTTCTGGCATTTCTAGCCAATAACATTATTGCTTCACCAAAACAAGACAGTATTTCTAGAAATTCACTGCAAAACCCAAATAGCAGTCTCTAAACTGTCAAGACAAAGATCAGGTGTTTACACCTTCTGGGAGTAAGTTCCAGAAAAGTCTTGCAACAAAGCTGGAACACTGCACCAGCATAATTTTTGTCTACCTATTTTTCCCCTTCAGCATAAGAACAAAAAAGCAAAATTCCCTCCCTGTTTCAGGAGGTCTCAACAAGGATACATTTGCACTGAAATCAGAACACCACAACTAGAAAACAGATGGGCAATATTAACTCTTGGAAAAAAAACCACACCCTTAGACACAAAATAACATTTCATTAAGTTTTCCTGAATTACATACGTTTGTATTCCTGCATGGTGTCATTTAACCTGGAAATAGTTCTCAAACTCAGAGGCTCAAAAACTTTATTTTGTAAGGACTGTAACAGCTAAAGGAACATAATAAGTCAAATGATAAATTTATACCATACCCTAATAAAAATGATACCCTACCATGGCAGCTGCAGGAAGAGAAAGTTTCACTTGAGTGCTTTAGCAGAAAGTGTTACGGTTCCCCTGCAGAGCATCCATTATTCCTACACTATCACAGTACATATTGAAGAGAACAATAGGGTTACTTGTACTATTACTTTTTAAATGGTCCCCTTTTAAGTGACTCTTTAGAAATTACAGGAAGGAAATTCCTGATATTAGAAATTAGTTACTCAAATGAAGTTGGAATCAAAATGCAAATCTTAATTTTCCCCTCTGCACTGAAGATAGAAACAGTTTAAACTATAAACAAGAAAAAGTACTGGAAATGCACAGACTAGCTCATTAGATGGGCTCAATTCTGTCCTAGATGCTACCACACATCTGTGAATTACATTTGTTTTGGGAAACTGCTAGATAAGTCTGTTGTTATGAACAAGGCTATGACTGGGATTTAACAACTAAAAGCACCAACAGCACTTTTCAGCTTTTCTTGTCCTCCTCCCCAGGCCCTGCCTTAGCAACCTCAGGAAGTCAGTAAGAAAACAGAACTCCTGAATGAAACAATACTGATAACCAAGATGTGATTTGTGTGCAGCCTTCAAGTGAGAATTTAAGATCTTGTAACTTTTCTGAACAAATGACATCCAATATCTGACACACCTGACCATCATTTCTGACTCTCTCCCACACAGTCCTCACCAAAAATACTTTTGGAAAGAACATAACATTCCAATGTGCACTAGAAGTTTGTGTTGAATGAGTTTAACCTCTTAACATTCACTCCACTGAGGCACTATGGAACCAGTTCTCCCCCCTCTTCTAAGCTCCACCCCAACCCTTGGCTCTGTTAAGAGTAAATAGAGATATGCATTCAGAAACAGAAGTCATCAATGCTCTTCCTTCACACAAACTGTTTCACTGTTTGCACTCATGGAAACTAGAAGAAAATAAGCTTGAAAGCATGAAGAAGGAACAATAGCTAAATGCCCCAAAATTTACAACAGTCCATCTGTTCTGCCACAGAAACACATGGAGCATCTACGTGAGAAAGTGAAGTTCAGGTCTAAGAGAGAGAATTTGCCTTGATCTTAAAACCTTGTATCTTGGAGGAAAGAAGGCCAGCATAAATGTGTGTGTCTGCTTCCTTTCAGACTTATTAAATATCCTCAGTTTCCATAAACACAGAGGAGAAATGTTGTTCACTGTTCTAAAACCTGCAGAGGCACTGTTTGTATGGCCTCTCTTGCAAGGCAAAAATTACCACCTAATCCACACACACTTGTCATTTAAACTTCTAAGTCTTGTAATTGCAGAAAATAAAAGCAAACTGCAGCTGAGCAACACCAGACTGCCAAAACAACTATGAAGAGAAATGGACATGGTTGCTACTGCCCCCAGGAAATGCACAACATTAATATTTCTCTTTAGTCAGTGTCTCCAGCACATACAATATTAATAAACAAGATAATACAAATTGTTCATGACCTCCTTGGTATTTACTCTGACATACAAATGAGGATATAAATCTTTATTGTAGTTTTGTACTTAATCTGACATCCAAACAAGTGCAGGGTTTGTAAATCAGATTATAACTTTTCTTAATAAAAATTCAACCCATTCCACTCTTTCTACTGCATATATCAACAGCAGCCTGCATATAGGACTTAAATAACTCCTCTGCTACCTAAGTATGCCTCAGTATGGTAAAAGCCATATTATACCATTTGCTGTATTGTACCATTTTTCCCAGTCTAACTACAGCAGTTTGAGGCCAATAGACAGATGTGGGACTAAAGAAATATTTGATCTGGATTGTTTAAACTAAATTATTCAGTGTATACCAGTTTGATGAAAGAGCAAAATTCCCTAAAGTTTATCATCTACATCTTTCTAACAAAGCTCACTCTACTCTGGAAAAAAGTCAGTTGTTTGTTAAAGGTAATCATTCCAACCTTGCACTTTGTTAGAATGATCACACAAGCAAAGACTTGCTCCTGCACACCATCTCTGTAGAATGCTCAGATTTTGGTCTAACACAATAAATGCCTAAAACAGAGTACTGGCATGATTACTGTACGAAGACCTTAAATTCTACATCCAGCCAACACCTCTGCAATCTAATAGTACATCCACACAATAGATTGGATTGTGACTGCAATGTAACCAAGACTTAATGAAGAAGTACACTGGGTACTGACTGTAGTGTACCTATAGCAGCCCAGATTACAAAAGGCAAGTCAAGAATTGAGCTGTGATTAGTCAGCACTCTGTTCCACTTACAAAAAAAAAACCAAAAAAAACCCAGCTTTGCAAAGCAGTTCAAAGCTAAAAGATACATTTACATTAGACAACAGCCAAAATGTAATGGTTTTGAGGTAGAGGTAAAAAAAAAATCTCCTCAACAGCCAGCCATTTCTGGGGTCTGGACATGAAAAGAAATTTGTTTATTTTTTCTTTGCAGTTTGTTTTGTGGGGAAAGGGTGGAGTTTCATAGATTACAAATTTCATATACAAGCAAATAAAATAAAACATTTTCTTTTCCACTGTCATTGAGATAAAGCTTTTCTGCATTCAAGTATAATGCAACTTAACTCTGAATCTAAATACACAAATGGCTTTAAGTAATCCTTCTTCCTCCATCAAAAGCAGAAGATGACACAGATATTCAGCCATGTGCTTACCTAGAGTCCAGCAATGCCTAGTAAGTTATTTATGACTTTGCAACATTACTCTTACCACCATCTTGGATTGTAGCAACAGCAATTTACTGTAGTCACAAAACATCTGAAACTCCTAATATGCTACCCAAGAGCTACATGCTGCACCTTTTGGTGATTATTAAGCTTTGAGCTATTTTTAATTATCCAGCTCAGATTTTGTGATTCAAGCACTACTTTTATTCAATAGTCTAAAACGGCAAGTGGGACACCGTGAACATCTGCCAAGTTAAAGAAATATTTTTTCCCTCTGTTAAGGAAGTATCTTTCCAGAACATCTGACTAAAATCTTCCAGGTCATCCTTTTGCTATGCATACTCTCATATGTAATTCAACTACGCTGTTTGGTTTAGAGGAAAAGCAAAACCATTTACTGTGAGCTGAAGTCTGATAAGTTTCACTAAGTTGTATAAAAATAAACCTCAAGGTTCTTATCTACCCCCAACCAAAAAAAAAAAAAAAAAAAAAAGTTCCATGTAGACACTGAAGCAAATCAAAGCTATATATATATGTCTTTGTATGTCTGTCTCATTTATAAAAAGATTAATATGCTCACCTACCCTTGTTGTTCAGGAAAATAATTGACTGAAGCAACTTAGAACTGCTTTAAGTATTCAACTTCTTATTTCTTTCATAGTGCACATTTTGAATCAATGAAAGTTTGGAGTTTTTTTTAAATTTAGAAACAATTTCTTCACTAAGTGGGTGGGTTCAAAAGTCAAAATGCTTTCTTCCATTTAAATACACTTTGTCAGACCTTTAAGAAACAACCATTTTCAGGTCTGGCTTTTACACATACACAAATATTCAATGTTTAACTTTCAGATAAAGGCTGAATATGATCCCAAATAATTTACTGAGTTGTTTTAATTACATGCTTTAGTATATACTATCTTATAAACCATGGGGTTTAGCTTCTGCTCAGAAGCTGCCTTTTAAACACGCAGAATGCTGATTGCTTAGTTGAAATCTCTAATTCAAGGGACATAAAGAATCTAAGCATCACAGATGAGTGATAGAATGTGAGAAGCACTTTATTTACCATCAAACACTTTACATAATTCTGCATTTCTCATGTTATAAGAGTTCCAATAATTTTACAGTAAAAACTAAAGGGACAAACATCTTGGACAACTCCAGACTACATCCTTATCCAAAATTTTAAAGTCATTCAAGGCCCTTTTAATCAAACTTTTTGCCTAGGTTTTTTAGCTTTTTAGTACATTCTAATCATACTCCATGCTTCTTGTTGGTTTTGGAGTTTTTTCCTCCTTCACAGTGCGGTTAGGAATGCATTGACCTAGCCAAATGCAATGTTTCAGAAAGTATCAACACCCAGTATTAATGCAACATACTATAAAGGCTCTTCTAAAGGTATATGCCTCCCTAAGAAAGGCCCTTCTGCCTGTGAAACTATATAAAAAAAACATTCAAACTAAAGAACTGAAGGGCTTCTAAAAAATCACTTTTGTAAAGCCTCATAACAAATAAGTACTAAGTTGATGAACGCATCCAAAACCAGAACAATACTTGGTTAACTGCCAGTGGCATGGTAACATCATTTAGAATAAAAAAAAGTCACCACTAGAGAACAAAAGCTACAATAGCAGCAGCAATAACCAAAAAGCTGCTTAAACCATAACATAACCATGTACAGCTTGAAATCTCACTCTCAAGGTTCCCAAAGCTGCTGCTGTGACCTTTTTTAGCCTTATTTGACTATTAAGTCATCAATCAAGACAGTCAAGTTTCCTCAAAAAATGAGGAAATCAAAACATCACAAATAATAAGCCTCTTACAAGAAAACCACACCACTGCTCTCCACAAACCGAATTTTCTCACCACTAGGATTTGGCCTTCAGAAGGAGCCCATCAGTATTTCTCCCCTCAGGGCACAGGACAGTGGAAGCCTACTGTAAGACAAGCCCTGGGTTTGACCTTTGCAGCTGTGAGGGCACAAGTGTGCTCTCACCCAGCTTTATGTAACACTGCCCTGCTCTGCTGTCAAGTTCCTTCAGGCAAATATTGCCGGGATCTATAAATAGTTCTCCCTTGTGTAAGGCTCACATTACACCGGGAGTTTTTACAGCTCCCTCTCCTTTTATTAAATATAGGCCAAAAATCATGCCCTCCTCCCATCATCCCCTTCTCTCAGTGAACAAATAAAACTGCAAAAATGTAAATGATGTATTCCCTTTCCTGCAGCATCTCATGTTCCTGCCTGGGAGATCTTCAACTGTGCCTGCCTTGGAAAGGGAAAGCTGTTCAACCACCACCACTAGTGCAGAGTGTATGAGAACTGCACGTGCAGGCAAACAAGGAACTCATGAGCAAAGAAAACAAAGCTCAAAGGTATGGCAATGCAGAGTATAAACACTGCAAACATGTACTTTCTTTTCACACCCATGCATGTGCATGGTGCTCACTGAGGTAGATCACTGTGAGATGGATCCAAAAGGCATGGATCAATACTTGCTGAAGGTAAGATCTTATGACTTTAAAAAAAGTAAAATAAAACAAAAAAAATAAATCACCAAATCAAATTATTTTGGATTAGGCTGCTATTATATTTAGGATGTATGAACTCCAGTCTCAAACACAGGGAACACACAAACTAGAATACAAGAGCATCAGTTTTGGTACATAAACACCACATCTATTAGCGTATCTCCTTGTACCACTAAAATAAGGCAGGTATCAAAGATTTTTCAGAGTTCAGGTATGGGGAAAATGACTACACCAACACCAAATGACAACACCAACAGCAAACCAGGTCCTTAAATAATATGGGTGGGAACAGTGATAGCAGAAATATGAAAAGCTCTCTTTACACCACAAGATAATGGAACTCCCCACTTCTTTACTTCTCCACAAACCTCGAATGCTTTCAATGAGAGTTTTTGATACAGCTTTTCTGCTAGTTGGGGAGTGCTGCTGATTACCACAAAGTCTCTGAACTGTATCAGCTGAGGTAACACCACTGTCTCTGCTCTGTAGTGCTGAGCTCGCTTCCTATCCACAGGAAGGAGTAGTGAGAACACTTGTCCAGAAGCAGAGAGTCACAAATGCACTACACACACGTGAACTAGCTACTTGTACAAAGGAAACAAAACAAAACCTCCCAAGGACTCACTGAAAAATGGCTGTGCCTAAGACAGCAGGCAGCAGGTAAAGATAGATAAATTAAAATCTGCTCCCATTCCAAGCTAAACCCCTGGATGAGCCAGCCCAGCCATACTTTCTCAGGGCAATGCTGAAAAGCAGGGGAAGACAGCCAAGAGACCATGCTAGTATGTTGGTTTCCCACCACCACAACACTACTGTTTAATCAAAAATACAATAGACCTAATTGCCAGCAAGTTAGGGCCAAGAGTTTTAGTCAAGTAACTCTAAACAAAGAACAGACTGGCTCAAACCAAATATTTATCATGGTTTAAAACCTGGGGGAGAGGAGGGAATTTTAATCTTGTTTTGCATTACTACTGTTCTTCTCGTGTTACAGGAGGAACTTCTCATTTTTCACCCTCTGCAATGACTTCTAAGAGTCTACATGGAGATGGTATACTTTAAATTTAAAAAAAAATACTGATTTACAAGATTGGAAAAAAAGTGTCATTATTTCAAATTTTAATAGCTGACCTTCTGAAAATATTTGAACAAAATATCATATAACACAAGACTGCTGATTTTCTTTACTGTTTCTTATTGCATTCAGTCACTGAGAGCAGAGATAAGAGGAATTCAATTTTTTTTGCAAATTACCCTAAAAAAACCCCCAACAAATCAAGAATAAAACTCAAAAAACTCAAAACCCACACACTGTAACTCCTGTGTCCTGATGCACTTATCTTCAGACTGATTTTACTGCTTTGGACTAAGTTGAATAATTATATAGGACGATTATTAAAAAATAAGACCAACAAACAAATTAAAACCCCATCTGTTGAGTAAGAATACCCTGTTTTTTATTGCTTTCAGAAATTAAGAATTTTTGAATATCCTGTTGCTGCTAGAAGCAATTTCAGAGAGAACTACTGGGAAGCTTACCTCCAAGGACAGTCAGGCCACCAATTCCTGCTCTGAGTAAGATGCTAAGTTGATCTGCTTTGGCTCACCAGCATCACTGGCCCTCAGTCCCTGGCAGAGAGCCTCTCCACGTGCTTGAGCAACTGGCACAATCCAGCAAGAGCTTCCATCAATCTTCAAGGCGGCCCTACAATCCTGAACACCCACAGTTTCCCAAAGCATATTCCACAATTTCTTAACTGGCTGTTAATATCCCTGGGTCCATTTTCTTCTGCCATCTCTGATTAGGTGTGTATGGGAGCAACGCTTTCAACCATACATTGTTATGTTGAGAAGACAGGAGGGGAGTGAACTGAACTGAACAGCTCTGTAATTATAGCCCCCCTCTAAAGCTTTGGGCAGGGGAAAATACAGATCACAGCTTCACAGCCCTTTTCAGCCCAGAGAAGGCCAGGTCTCCAATACTTGTTGATATCTGAACCCTGCAAGCCACTTTAGGTACCAGTGTTGAGGAGTGACATAACCAGACCACAAAATCCAAAACAACCACCAGTCCAGGGCCTTATACTGAAGCCATGGTCACATGGCTTCCCAGCAACTGAGACATGTGCCCCTGACTAATGTGCATCTCAACACACCATTCCAATGCAGGACTGCCTCCCTCCAGCTCCCCTATGGGCTAATGGCTACAGCAAAACAAAACCATTTCACAGCCCTTCTCAAAAGGCTACAGTAGTTTAAAAACTGGCACAATTATTCTGTCAAGTCATTTTTCTGCTTCTGATGCTTGTGTGTAAACATCAAGAATAAAACAGGAAAATAAGAATTTGTTGTTCAAAGGTTGCTCTGTATAATCAGTATATTACCATATACATGTGCCTGTGTTCTTGGGAACCTAGAAATGTTTATCTTAACAACAGGCTGTGGAATTTTAGGAAACTGAGCCAATTATCCATGGCTTAGTGCCATTAAAGTCAAAGTCACACAAGTAAAGATTTTAAAACAAAGTTTTTTAGAATTCAAGGGGCATTAACACGAGCAAATTTTAACATTAGCAAGAGCAAAGCTGTGATACAGTCTTTACATACACACAAAAAAAAGTGTCCTTACGGGGAGAACTACACAAGAGCTCAAGCTAGGGGTTATAAATACAAATTAAATACAATACAAGCTCAGTTTTTGCTTTATTTGCAGACTATCTTACTTAGATACAGACTAAAGTTGAAATCCCATATCGTGGATTTCCCCAAAGAACCACAAAAACATAAGTGTAGATTCACTCAGTGCAGATGGATCAAATGGTTCCAGACCACTTGGAAACTGACTTCGGTAAATAGTTGTGATAACCACTAGACAAGGCACTTTCTGAAGCTGTCCTTAGATAAATTCCTGTATGCATGTACATGTTATCGAAAACACACAACAGATAGTCCTCGACACTGAACCTCACTTTGCAGATTCACAGCACAGGCAGTAAGAAAGCACTTGACCAAACTACCCCCTGACAGCTCCTGCTCAATTGGAAATCTCTACTGAGACCAAAAACTACTGTAAGTGGACTAGGCAAGCTGACCTGCTTTACCATCAGACAGTTCAGATCCTCACTTATCAACGTGCCTTATGACTTATTTGTATCTTAGCATCCAGTAAGAAAGCAACCAACAGCTACCAACAGCTTCAGGCAAGCTTTCCATGAGGAAAATGGTTCTTAGACAAATCTTTTTCCTCTATGTTAAGGGTTTTATTCTTTGTGTGCAAGACTGAAATTTCTCTGTAAGTGGAACTTTTCACTACAGTACCAAAAGCAACCTTTCTTGGGCAATAAAAGGAATTTAACAATTCAGCAAAATGTTACTGAGAGATGCTAAATGTAAAAACACAGAGAATAACATGTAGCTTTACAAGGTTGGAGAACTCAGCATTTGAAGCACTTCTTTATAAAATTGAAAAATATTAAAGAAATCACAAATGTTGCCCATCCACAGTTTAAAAGAAAGCCCCTCTCAAAACAAGTATATCACAATGCTTAGAAACGTATTCCTTCAAAATGCTTTTTCATGACCTAACTTGGCAGAGCAATGGTCCTATCAGCCTCAGAACCACAATTAGAATTCATTTCCCTTGACTCATACATACTCTAGCACAAGGAAAGTTATCATTCCCAATACTCAGTTTTCTCAAAATAACTGTAATAAGACTGGAACATCCTCTGGATTCTAACTGCCCATGGTTATATTTGAAGAAGATGATACATTTTGAGATCATAGGAAAGTATCACTAAAGCCAAAGTAATAGTCTGTCTATTTGAAAGACTCACATTTTTTATTTGTGCAAGAAGAAGTGAGTTTCTGTCAAGGGAAGATTCAGATTTCAAGAGCAACAGATAAAATGGAAAGCAAGGCCTACAAGTATAATCCTCAATATAAACACAGGATTTCCTGACAGGAACAGATCTCTCTACCTACTCTTTTAATTCCCTCTGTAGGTTGCTCATTTGATATATAAACTCTTACTTGAATGAAAAAAAAGTTAAAAAGAAGCCAAGATTTGACAACTGAAGCCAGTTACATTAAAAAGTACTTGGAGACAGCACACCCTCAATTTCCTTATTTAAGTCT
The DNA here is from genome assembly GCF_029582105.1 of Oenanthe melanoleuca. Taxonomy (NCBI): domain Eukaryota; kingdom Metazoa; phylum Chordata; class Aves; order Passeriformes; family Muscicapidae; genus Oenanthe; species Oenanthe melanoleuca. The sequence continues at coordinate 105,049,710 of NC_079335.1, read as the reverse complement.
TCATTAATTTTCAGTTCTCTGTCCAATATGTTCTTACAGCAGAAATCAAAGCTTTATCATATCTCTTTTACTGTCAAGAGAGAATATGAAGCTCTCCTTGATATTGAAGAAGGTCTGGAGAGCAATTCCTTCCAACTTAATGTGGTAGAAGGAAAAAAATGAACTTGTGTAGAAAAGACTGTATATCACATAATTAAGAGAGAGAATTTTTAGAAAAATACTTTTATATTCTATGTAGACACTGACTTTCCTCAAAGAAGTCAATCTACTTAACTTGTTTACAGTTCATGTAGTTCATTTTGATTTAAATTTAGACATGCTTTAAGCATAAGGAAAGTGAAATATTATAGTGTATCTACCAGGGGGTTTGGGCTCAAACACAATTTTCAGTAAGAAATGCTGGAATAACATTAAAAAGTATGCCAAATAATGGCAAAGATCTCTGAGCTATCACCTGCCCCATGCAAATAAGTTCCATTTTTGTTTAACAAATTCTTGGTCATCCCTTGGATCAGAAGAACATAGCAGTCCAGACAGTTCATGCAGCAGTTCAAGCAAAACACAAGATTGTATTCTAATGTGAAAATTGCAGTATTTCCTTTACCAGGACACATACATTAAATATCATAGCTATACCTAGTGCTACCCTAGACCATCCTTACATCCCTTGCTGTTCCAGATCCAGTTTTCAGAAATACACTGTTTATTCACCTGTACCAAATGCAGGGTTCAGCATGACCCTCAATTTCCACCAAAAACAATTTTCTGTTCTTCTCAGTCAAACACTCTGCTATCACTTTAAAACCTTCTCTTTACAATATTACATTTCTTTTTTGTGCACTTTAATGTCTCTTAGGTCCATGACTCAGTTTTCACACACCTGTCCATCACCATGGAAAGAGAAAAGAATGTATATACCTCATTTACAGGATTGAATAAGAACACCCTATTGATATTCATCATTAGGTTGGAATCTCCACCGCCAAAACAGGAAGCACAGATAAGTTTCCCATGACTCAAGCTGAGCAGTAATTCCCTTGTAAACGTCCATCATCACCAACACCAGCAACTGACAGGTCAAGGCCAAAACAAGCCCCTGTCCTGCAGTTTAGAAAGGCAGATAGATTTCAAGGAGCAGTAAGTCTAGAACAGCCCCTCTGGGGTCAATGTGCTGGCAATGACAAGCTGCACCAGAACCTTCCCTGACCTCTCTGCCTTTAAACAGATTTCCGTGGTAGGTCTGCAGTTCCACCACTTGTGCCCTTTCTTTAGAGCTGCTGTTCAGTGCAGACTCCACAGGCAATGACAGCACACACAGGCACCCACAGCAGCTGCCTGCACAGCTCCAGCCTGCAGCCCAAAGTGTCTCTGTGCAACCTGAGAATGGCACACTGCCACCTTCTCAGCAGGGTGAGACGCTGCTGAAATGATCTTCCCAGCTTTATTCTATACTCTGACTGAAGGAGAAACAGGAAGGTTTATTAATAAGCAGGAGGAAAAGGTCAGCAGCTTGACTTAGATCCACGACTTTCTAGGCTAAGATCACTTGCCCAGTATGCCAGACAGGTCAGGGAAGAGACTGGTTCTGCCAGAACAGACCGTGAAACTCCAAGCAAACACCACAGCATACACCCACATGGTGTCCCACAGAATCCTACTGATAAATTAGTGCTCATACAGTCATGCTGATATGGAATAAAAGGGTGTTTTACAGCCCTCACTGATTTCTGATAATTCATGCTAAATCTACAGTGAGGTAGGAAAGAACAATGTAAAAGAAATCCAGACGCAGACAACAGATGACTCAAGAACTGGAAGTATGATCTGAGTTTTTTGGTGGGTTGTTTTTGGTTTGTTTTTCAAGTTCTCAAAAAACTTTTGCATAATAGAGCCATTTTATAGATTTCTATTCTTCCTCAATCTTTACATTGTGTTCAGACCTTAATGTACTAAAAAACAAAGCTGCGCTTTTTCAAAGGGCCCTATATAGAGATATCAATTTATAGTGCAATTAAGAAACCACACAAACCTCAAACACACAGCTAGAACAAAGACTACTAGTTTCTTGCTGCTGCAGTGCATTTGTGACCTACTGGAGGGTGTTTAAGTGCAGGTTTTTGAATTCTGACAGATTTTTTCCTCATTCCCGTTCTACAATAAGAAGCTTGATTTTGCAGTCATGCGTCACAACTACATCACTGAAGATACATGAATCTATTCTGCTCAGTTCTTTGAATTTATACATCTATTTGCAAATCAGGTCAAAATAATGTAGAAATTGCATTAGTGCACAGTGGCAGTGTATATTCCTACAGATGAAAGCAGGAAGGGGATTTGAGCATGCACTACCCTTGGTCCAAACATGCATGCAGGCAATACAGCTGCACAGTGCTGTCAGGAATTCACAGCACAAAGTTAAAGGCAACTAGAGAGAACACTGACCACATCATTTTTATGTTATTCAGCACAAGCATCAGTGTCAGCAGAGACACACATGCCATAAACTCTTTAAAATCAAATATTTCATATTTAGCTACCATAGTACAGTTTGCTTTCATCAATTCCCTTTGTTGCAAGACAAAGGACAACACCATAGCCACCAGGCTTTAACCATTATGGCCTGTGCTCTTCAGACAAATTACAAACTGATTTTTTTTTTTAACAAGCTGTAAAAATAAAATTGAACTTCAGCTAAGCAATTTTGCAAATTATCCAGAGTACATCACATGTTCTACCTGACAGCGGGCAGAAAATATCCAACTCTATAAAACTGAAGTGCCATATGCAAAACCTTTCTACAAACATCCTATACCGACAATATAGACACTATAGTGCACCACTGGATGAAGCCCCAAAAACTCCACACAGCTGCACACACAGCACAAAAGTTGGCCATCACACAATACTGTGAGCAGGACCAATGCTTACCAGTCAAAACAAAAAGAGATGACATTCACCATGAACCCATCCTGACTGGTCTGATGATACACAGACAAATATCTGCAAAGTTATTTTCAAGTAAGAAAGGGAGAAGGTTTTTTATATCAGATAAATGACACTACTCCAGTATCAAGAAATAGTATGGTGGAACATATAAAACCTACCCCAAAATAGTTATAAGAAAGAAGGATGCTCTTCAGCATGCCTGCAAACCTTCCCGTGCATGGAGTGTTACTCAATGAACACTGTCAGTAGCAACTGTCACAGCCTACCTTACTTCATGTTTGGTGTCCTATAGCAGTGAAATACACATCACTGAAATGCATCTGCTATATGGCAGCATTCCCAGGTATGCCATTTAGAGAAGTCCCAAACCACTCTGAATCGCTTTTAAAATTCTCCACCCACAGATTTTCTCTGTAAAGATAAACATTAAAGAAAAATGCATTCCCTCTGCCATGCACGTGGAGACTGATAGACTGGGGGTGACCTTTGATTATAGCACTAAAGCAAAACACATATTAAAAATAAGAAAACATTGCAAAAGAGGAAAAGCACACCCATTTACTTAGGTGAGTCCACTAGCTATTCTGCCATCTGGAAAAAACAGCAGCTCTCACACATAAGCATGTAAACTGGTGGACCCTCTTGTGCTTTCTGCTATTTATCTTTTTCCATAACAGTTCTATGAAGAAAACAGGTCAAATTGAGCCTCATGGGAGTTTTACCGAATTTTAAACATGAAAAAGCTGCTCACAGCTGAGTATTATGGTCAAATTAAAGGTTCCACAATTTAAAACAATTTGCTTTTTCAATGGCACTGTTGCCATTGACACATTAACTTTTCTTGGGTACTGCAGTCAGGAAAAGGTCAAGTACAATAGCAAATGTAATGAAGAGATTAATCTAACTCTGACTTCATACAAACTGTCTGAAGTCAGAGTCTCTCCACTATGGCAGAGAGAAGAGCAGCACCTCTCAGATTCACTCTAGTTAAAAGGTGTCTATTGAGATCCAGGCAGCCCTTGAACATCATCATAGTGAAAATGGAACTTTCTACTTATGCAATTCTACCAATTTCGCCTCAGTAACACAGAGATTATTCCCAGCCAAACGAGATTTTACAAACCTGGGAAATGTGCCTTTTCTTTACAAGTTACCAGGAAAGAACAATGTAGTAAATAAATGGAAAAAGATGGTTAGGAATGAAGGGTTCCATTTTCCCCTAGCCCATTCCAATCCCTTTTCCAGATCTCCACCAGAGCTCTGTCCCTCAGTGACTCTAAGAGTCTCACCAGACCGCTAAAAATAACTTCTCAACTACAAGACATGCACATTATCAGCAGAAAACATTTCTGCAAACTTAGTAACAGCTCCACAGCTCAGTCTGATGACAGGAGAGACTGAAAAGGCAGACTAAAGAATGGTTGCTGAGGCAGGGAAGCCTCTACTGCATGCCCATCCATGACCACCACAGACAGTATACATATCTTTTTCCCCAGGTCACAGATATTTTACAGACAATCTCAAAGTTGAGGGTTTTGCATTATAAGCAATACTTACTGTAAGAGCTAAATATATTAGAATCATATTGATAATTTGAACTTAATGCACTTAATTATATATTGCTTTTCAATTCAGCAGTCTTCCATGATTGTTTCTGTGGAAGTCTTCAGAATGAACATGTAATAACATACGTAACATTCTGTAAGCAAGTGGAAGGCCTTCCACATTCAAAGTTATTTTTCCTGCTATAAAACAATAATAAAACAGACAGGGGATTAAAAGACTTGCTCAGGTCATATCTGTATGGATACCTGCACTGTTGGCTTTGCTGCTTCACTGCATATTGCGACCACTACAGAAAAATGCACATGAAATCCCTTATTACCCAAAGCCCTGAACTACAGAATCAAAGGCCACTTAGTCTCCAAAAGGTATGCAAAGCATGTCTCTGTCAAGCCTTGAGAAAGGAGAATAATTTTAATGGCACTTTGTGAAATGGAAAGAGTGCTTCAACACGAAAAATACCCAGTCACTTGTTCATCTTACAAACTGTATTTGTAGTTTTTTAATTCAAAAGCAACTTGCCATCTATCAGAAAGATACAGAAAATGCAAGACTCAGAAATTTCATATACAAAACAGTCCTCCCTGTAAAGACCACAAATTTCTGCAACTTCTACCACCCAGCCCACCACAGGAAAATACTGTGACTTATTTAAAAAGGATGGACAACATGGTTCTTGTGTCATGACAGCCAAAACTCTGTAACCAACCACTAAAAGCCTTGGTTTGACTCTTACTCCTCCCCTTATTCTACATGGCTCAAAGAAGTTATCTTTGTTCACTGAGAACTTAAGTAGTGGAACATTCACCATCATTTAAAAAGTTTCTGAAAATGAAGGTGTCCTACTTACTCTGGTTTTGTCATGATGTTGAGGTATTTCAGGTGTTCACATGGAGGACAACACTCTTGCTTTCATAACATTACTTCCCAAACTAAATTCACCAGTTATGAAATTACAGATCTGTAAGTACAGTTATATGTCATAAATGGTCATTGCATTAAGCATTGTAATTTTAGGAAGACTCAGAGTGGTATCAACACCACTTATTCCAGATAAGCTTTTTTCTTGTACAGTTAAAATCCCAGCTGCTTCTAAAACAACAGTATGATTTTATCCCAAATAAATTTCTGGTAAGAGCTGAAGTGATACTTGAAAGCTTATTTTTTTTAAAGTAAAGATTTAAGAGTATGAGTGGCTTTTTTCCTACGCCTGATGGAGATTTTAACCAAGCCAAACTTTCCATAGCTACTGCAAATACAGAGAGAATCCACCCGTGCATTTGTTTTTCCCATGACACTTCCATCAGAGGGCAAGTCACATCAGTTAAGCTGTGACCTTCCTACTCATGTTTTGTTAATGAGTAGGCAAGAAACAAGGAGTTTTCTGAAGAGAGTTAAAAATCAGGGTGCTATTGATGTAATAGCTATAATTTGAAGCTACAACACTGGGAGACATACAAATAAACTAGTTCTAAGACATAAAGAGAAATAAATAAAGAAAAAAGAGTAGAAATCCCAGTGACCTTGCATCTTTCAGAAGTCACTAATGCTTCTCAGCAAGCAGAAGGATATCCTGACCAGAGTCACTACTTATTTCATTTATTCCCAGTCAAAATTATCAGGAGCAGCACCAAAAAAGTTTACTGAAGACTCCACTGAAAGCTGAGCAAATCAAGACAAGTGCCAGTATCAAAGGCCAATTTTCTTTCACTTTCCCTGGTACAGTCAGGTGTAGTTGTGCAGGAACAGCTGCCATTTTACTGCATTTCCTGAGAATAAAGAGTGGGGTTAAGGTAGGGAAGCAAACAAATGATCTGATGAGGAACAAATAAAAATAAGTTCAAGGTCTCTCATATCAATACATGTCTATATTAGAGTTTCCACATGATATCTGAGCTGTCTATATTAAGCCTCTCAGGCCAGTCTTCCACTAATTTAAGCTCTAGAGTGGCTTAAAGTTCACATGATTTTTAGAGCCTATCTAGGCAGTTATTCTTCCTGCATCTCCTTATCAAAAGTTTCTTTGTCAGCTACCTTTTTAACCTTCAAATCCAGTTCTCTAATGAAACCTTGTATGTGAGAAATCACATGATATTAGGAAGCACATTTCATCTCTTCTAGAGAAAAGGGATTTCAGAATAAGGTGGGATCAAAGGCAAAAAAATTATCACAGTTGTTGATAAAATAGTTACAGCACTTAAAAATCTAACAACATGGAACCCAGAAAGTGAAATACACTCTTATTTCTGATTCTCAGGTTTTCCCAGTAATTCCTGTAACAGCCTCATGATGACTTGAAAGCAAACTGTACTGCTCTAAAAGGCCATACATCCTCCTCAGTCTTTAACATCAGATTTGAATTGTCTCAGAATAATTCCAACTAGAAGTTCTAGTTAGGAAGGCTAGTAAATGTATTATAAATCAGTCCAAATACTTTCAGTTCTGTTTAAACATTGAAGTTATTCTATTTCCTTGCTAATCTGTACAGACTGCAAATTTTAGTACAGACTTAGTGTTTGCTTTCATCCAAGCTCCTTTCACATGTGTGGAACCAAACTGCTCACTGGACAAGACCTCCTATTTCTTACAGCACCCTTGACATAAATTTCATCTGTGTTCAATTTTCCTTCCTAGTAGACAGTTAACCAGAAAGAAATCTTTCTTTCGATTGCACTCTGTTTCATAGCAGTACATACATTTAACAGCAACACCTGAGATACACAAAGTGGGGTATGGTAGGGGGTTCAGGGTTTGAGAAGAAGTAAGTCTGCTGAAAATATCTCTTAACTTGTTCCTCCAAAAAGACTTTCTCTCTACAAACTGAAAATTGCTCAAAACCTGTGCAAGGCAGCTGTTCCTCTGTGTTTTAGAGATAAACAAGATACAGTGGGGACAAATTCTGAGCCATGCTGTGATGAATACAAGCACTTTACTTAGCAGACTTACCTTAAAGAAAAAACAAATGTGAGTAAGTAAGTAAGCAGGGAGAAAAATTCATTGTATTCACTGTACCTTTATGGTCTTTATCAGGAGTTGAAATGTGAATTTACAAGAGAAAAAAAAAGTAAGCCATACAGAAATGAACAAAAGCAGCCCATTAGATGCATTTCACTCAAGAACGCTTCAGATTTTTTTTTTTTTTTTAGTCTACTCCCTAAGCCCATGGGCTTCTATTAGAATTTAAGTGCAATTCTGTTGCAATATAATCCTACCTGAACCAGTGGGGACAGAAGGGGGATTAAAAAGAACCAACAATAAGGGTATTCTTTCTGCCTGATATGAGCTCCATCTCTGCCCAACTACAATTACATTCCTGTACTTTGCAAAACATCTTGTTTCCTACCCTTTGCTTTCCTACAATAGTCTGAAAAGAATTGTAGCACTGGGATTTTTGAGTGTGTTAAGGATTTTAGATATTGCAGGTAGTCCATATCTGAAGTATTTTTATAAAGTTTTAAAATTAAAAGCTTTTCATTAAGAAATATCAGCTTCCTTCAAGTCAATCACAGAGCAAGGGACAGCTATTATGGGCATGCTCAAAAGCTCCCAATGAGGGAAAGGCCCTTGAAAACTACTTTGGAAGTTGAAATGTGTTTTGTAACAAAGAACATGTGAAAAATACACTTGATTAGAAGCAGTTGCAAAGTTTTTTTACAAATCCACTGAGCATATGCATTCTTTTCATGGAGTTCAGACACAGCCAAGTTGTGCTATAGCAAAGAGAACCAGCAAATTATAAAAAGTTGTTCCTTGTTCGATTATAGCAATGAAGATCAAGTTGAGGGGAAAAATCTAAAGAGCTTTCCCTCTTTCCAGTCACCAGAATACAAGAATGTAACTCTTCAAAAGCAATCTAGTATTCCAGAGCCACTGGATTTAAAAAGAAAAACTGTTCTAGAAAAAAGTTCTGCAAAGAAAACAGCTCACATTGCTCATAAGTCATTAATAATTCTGAACTGGTTTGCTTTTTCTTTTCCTGCTTTAAGGTTCTGGTTTTGAACTTAAATACAGATAAGAAAAGAAAATGCAAATCACATCCAGAAAATAAGCTTAACAAAATGACAACCTGAGTTGGACCTGAGTCCAAGTCCTCATGTTTCAAAGGAAACGCTCCTGTCTAAGCTCCCTATATTATAAGAATTTTTATTTTAACAGAATGAAATCCAGGATACCAATGAGACAGGCATCACTAATGGCATGCTTCAATAAATAGGCTAAGAGCTACCAAATTACCCATCAGCATATACAAAGCATATTAATAAACATAGCATATAAATATTAACATCAGGATTGTGAATAGAAATTGGTGACAAGTTATTTATCCAATAAATATAGGACAATAAAAATACTTCAAATATCTGCAATTTCTTTGCAGCTGAAAGCCTGCAAAAATGTGCAAGTGATTCCTCTTGCACCGATCTGCCTGTTTCCAACACCACACATATTTAACAATGATACCACAACTTAAGAGACCAGACACCCAAACCAGTTTTATCTGTAACCTTAAAATATTAGATCAGATTCCTTCTGGTTTATTCTCAAAAAAATCTCATGGTAATAAATAACCTGCCAGTTCACCAACATTAGATGTGGAGGCAGGGAAGGAGACAACAACAGTTAACAGTCATCCTTGACCCAGTGAAGCAGAGTAGACTGCCACTAACCCACTTTTAAATACCAAAGCATAAGTCTGTACCCCTGGCCCACCAGTCTAAATCTGCATCTGAGAACACAACAGCAGCTCAGCAGTATTTGAGAAAGACGCTGGGCAGCGTTATACAGTGCAACAGCCGAAAAACAGCACACAACTCTGCTGACTAAGGGAAAATGAAAAGTACTAAAGCAGCGTTTGCCATGTTTCTTTGTTTTGTCTGAGTTAATTTCAAACATGGCCAGCGATGCCTCTGCACACCCACTACATACATACTATGGGCAAAGCTCAGCTTTAAGAGCAACAAACAGTATTGGGGGATTATGGCTCCGTACCAGCCCCTGCTTTACCTGGTTTTCAATTCGTTTTGCTTCTGATTATCTGCATAGCATTCTTCCTTTCTTGTGTCTCCTTTTCCCCACCAGAATCTCATCATTTGGCCAACAGGCTTGCTTTAAGTGTTGCTTCTATTTGTGTTTCCCCGACATGAACAGTTCTTGATGCTGTAAGGTCATTTGAATGCAATTGAAACTTTGGCTCAGGCACAAGTTTCCTCACCCTCTCTTGGCAGAGCAGTTACACAAACTACCAAACTGAATCAAACAGGGTTAGGCTACTCCTCTTTTCAGTCTACTGCATTAAAACCTTGATCTTTTAAATGCATATTACAGTATCTACATTCATAACCACATTCAAATTTTTTAATTTGAGAACAAAGCTGTATAGACAACCATACACAAAAATCCTCCAGACAAAAGAGACGGTAGGAAATCTTTCCTTTCTAAATATCAAGAAGACACTGCAAAGTGTTTTCAGAGTCTTCACAAAAGTAGTAAGATCTACAGAGCAAAATAAAGCCATACTTTAAAACTGTATGCATCTCAAAAGTCTAAGGCTTTCTGGTGCATGTGTTGAAACACTCATGAGAGAACAGAGCTATGAGCTCATCTGGCAATCACACATACTCCAACAAATTAAACCCCTTTTTCCTGAAATTACCCTTCAAGGTAAAGCCAGTCACAAACTCTGCCCGTCTCAAAATGGCATTTTTATATAAGGCATGACCTGTCAACTCAAGAGACTTGTACGAATTTGGAAATATTTATCATTCCTCAAGAAAACTGTGAGCAATTTCCTTTCTTAACTTCTCCTCCAAGACAAGTCACAACACTTCTCAGGCAGCCTCCTGTTCCCTCACATTAAGGAAAAGTTTGGCATTGCAGCCATCTCTTCTCCGAGCACCAGGGGTTTTTCTGTGGACAGATCCAACTGAAAACAAAAAGTCAAAACAAAGGATGAGTAAACAGTGTCTTCCAGGGACAAGCCTGCACCAAGGATAAACTTTTGAATCTTTGTAGATATGAAATGCAACTCCCTCTGTGAAAAAAGTATTCCAAACCAGATGTTCCTTCAGACCTAAGAACAAATAACACAATTTTAAGCATTTCTCATCTGATTTTGTTTATTAGAAGTCACCTCCCCAATCATGTCTAGCTAAAGAGATTTTTAAAAGTTCAACTGTAGTTAATCAAAAGACTCCTGCTTACATCAATGGTTACTTACTATTTTCTTACCCACTGTTACTTACCAGTGCTTCCCACTGCATCAAGCTTGTAGCTACTGGCAACTCTACTCTGCCCTAATAAAAAAAAAAATCCTCTTAAAAGAAGTCCCTTCTAACCCAAACCATTGTGATTCTATGATTATTCCTCAGTTCCAAACTGAGCATAATTGCATGACTGGATAACATCCAACCTTTAGGATACAAGAACTGCCATTTACTTGATCAGTGAAGCTGCAGGTATTCCCAGTGCCTTTTCACACCACTGTTTTCCTGCTTCACAACACTCCTGACTTTCAAGTTTTAACATACTAAAGTGCAGAACTGTTCCAAGCATCAGGCTATGATTACAGCAGACTGAATTCACCATATGGTGAATGGTGGATTTGATGAGGTGATTTACATTTGCAAATATAATTCTATTCCCATGTGCATTCCTATTCTTCGCCATAAGCATGAACTGAAACACCTGCAGTAAAAGAAATTAAATTTGAGCCTGATAGTGAAACAATAAGATTTAAAGTAAAATTTTTCACACAGAACTGAAGTCTCCTTTCTTCCCAAAGGATGCAAAAAAAAAAAAAAAGAAAAAAAAAAGGAAAGAAACACAGCACTAGACACTCAGTGATCAGTTAAAAACAAACCAGAACAAACATTTGCAGCAATATGCAAATACAGCTCTTACAGTGGTCAAGGAAGGGAACAAAATACTCTTTTTAAAGGCTGAAATTGCAGAGAAAAGTGTTTCGCTCCAGCAACATAAAGAACTAAAAGAGATTTCCTGTTCATACACTTTCGGTACAAGTTGGGATTTCAAGAGATGCTTCCCCAAAATCACAGAAGGTAGTAAAGTACCTTGTGAAAATCTATCTTTTGTTTTCATTAACTTTTAAATTAAGTTGCAAAACAGTTTTTCTGAGAACTAAGACTTTTTCAACCAACACTTTTCTTTTAGGTTTCCCAATGAGTACATGTAATTACCATCGCCCATCTGTCTTGCTCACGTATCTTCAGCAACAGGAACATCTGCTGACTCTATAATCAAGAATGAACTGGCAGTAAAATTATTTATCCTCTGCCAGACTGTGCCACTGTTAAATATCGAGGGAAATAAATTAGGATTGAACTCCAGCTGACTAGCAACTAAATCTTGTATAGATACACACAGATATAGGCTATTTACACATAGATTTTTGTGAGGTCACCTTGCTGACACAATACAACCTTCAAAGCCTCAAGACAATAACCAGGTGTCTCCTGCCTACCCATTGTGTCAACAGTAGCACCAATCCAGCACTGCATGACCTATTACCATCCATCTACTCACACTGCACATCCTCAAGACTGTCTGCATTGTGACAGGACAGCAAAGTTGCTTCAAGTAATTTAAATCTACTGCCTGGCACATTTATTCTTTGACAGTCCATTTCCTATGGGGAAAAAACACCACAACCTAAAAAGCTCCCACTTTTATAATAAGCCTACATGTCAAGCACAAAAAAACCCTTGATTTCCTTTACCTACAATGTATTTCAATTCAATGTTTCTAAATTATTTTATCAGTTTGCAATATAACTTTCACTACCATCTTAGCTTGATGGTAGGGACTGAAAAGATCATTGTCTTTAAAAACAATCGAGATAAACCGGAGGAAGGAGTCACTTCCCTGTGCTAATAACTAGTATTGTTTTACTAATGCAAGGCAATAAAAGTTTGTCCTTTGTAGTAACTGGTATTGGGCCCAGAGAGTGTTAAGATCTAAATCGAAATAATGAAGCAAGAAAGTTTAGAGAGAAAACTGTGGATCATTTTTCGAGCGAAGGATATGCCCTTTCATACCCACACAAGCAAGTATGTGTTCAGTCCAAAATCCTCCCCCACCAGCTTCTCTGAAAACACTGTATGTAGGCAGGATAAATTATTACTCCGAACTAGAGCATTTGGAAAGTGTCTCAGCTTTTCAGATATCCAGATACAGTCAGTAAAGTGCAGATTATTTCCTGAGCAAGTAGGCAGAGCTGTAGACTATTTTAATACTAACAGTATAAAAAAATTAGATGGCTACTATAAGAAAGCTGTAAACCAAATACAAAGTTCAGAATTTATATAAAAACATTTAAGCCAAATACAGACTAAGTTCAGAATTAATTTAGACAGATTTAAGACCTTGCAAAAAATAGGCTTGAGGAAGACAAGAACTCTCCACTTTCTTCCTCATCTAATGCACACAGGTCTAGTGCCAAAGTAAGTTAAAAGCAACTCAACCTCAGAAGCAAGACTAAAACAAAAGCAGTACTTCCCCCAAATGCTACTTTTTTGTCCTGGCAGTCCTACATCCCAAGAAACAAAAACCAAAGATACCACCATCTTCACTCCCCTCCACCAAATAAGCAACTGAAGAAAAACACACAGGCCTTTTACCAATCTGCACCATATAGATAGAAAAAAAACCCCTGTGGGCAGAAGTAGAAAGCAAATGGTCCTTCCTTGCCTCAGTTTAGTATGGTATCCTGATGGCAGTACCCAACTCACCTCTGTCACTAAGTTATGCAAAAATGTCAACCAGTTGGATTCACCTATTCCGGATAATCAGCAGGGAAAGTTTTACTGAGGATTAAAACAAACCAAAGACATCCTGAGGTCTCATCCCCACCTCCTGTCCTCCTCCTCTACACACAGTATGCTCACTCCACACACCCACACAGTACAAGACAGCTGCTGGGATGTGTCAAGTAAAGAAGTGGTTTCCAGTCTGAATCAACCACTGTGGGTCATTCTTATTTAAAGATAGAAATAACAGGTTCTTCCTTACTCTGGAGTGTGCAAATTTTCTTCCTTTGAGTTACACCAAACAATTCTTGCCCAGGGTTTATATACAACATATACTAGCATGAACAAAGCACAAAGTTTATGAGGAACCTTACCATTCAGTATTAGCATGAAAGGGAAGAGTAGAGACAAGCAGTGATGCTTACACAGGGTATCTGAATGAATATGGCTCTTGGGGAAAAGAGGAATTTTCAGAAAGCTCAGCATCCATTTGACAGACTTGCACAGGAGCCCATGCCAGAGACCTGCAGGGACTGGCTGAGGAGCAGAGATCAGAGCCAGGTACAGCCAGCCTGTGGTAAGAGGCAGCAGCTGCAGAGGGCTGCATCAAACATTCAGTACACATCTGCCCCTATCCATGCGGGAGCCTCCTTTTCCAGACGGCAAACAGGTATGAAAGACTGTGTGGCTCTTTTCTGAAATCAGTTTAAAGCAAGGCAGACAGCACAAACTGAATAGACTGTCAGCTCATTTGAAACAAGAACTGGCTTGGTGTCATCCCAATTATGATAAAAGGCCCCAAGACAGCGTCAGGAGGTTCCCAGTAGAAAAGCAGACAGCGTGCATATGCTGTCCCTCCCTCAGGCCCAAATTCCCTCTGCCTCAAAATCCATTATTAAATACTGGCTGTAACTATTAAAACCAAAATATTTCAGAATAGACATTAGATTAAAACCAAAGTAAAAATTCAGTATTTCCATTTTCACCCATAATTTTAGAAAAAAATTAAGTGTGCTTTAGGGGGTAGATAACTTAGGTGAAAACTCAACTGCTACTTTTCTTAACATTAATGAAGACAATTCCAACAAACTCCTGTATGCCTCTAAGCAGCCGGACATTTGTTCAGCTTGCATCTGCCAATCCAAAACACTAAACTGATCTCTTTATTTTTCAAATGCCACCACATAACCATCACAATTGTTAAGACTAAGTTCATGTAGCAGTAATGTCAACAAAAGGTCCAATTCTGCCCTCAGTTACAGTCTAGCAAATCCATTTAGTACAGCTCTGACACTTTGGATTTGCACAATAGTAGTAGTGCAGCGGAGTAGAATGTAGAACTGAAAAAGTTCCCAGCCAAAAGACAATTTAAATTAACATTGTGACTGCTTAAGTTTAAACTCTTTGGTTGGTTGGGAGCTGTAAATACAAGTCTCCACCAAGAAGAGTATCCTTATCAGTGAGACAAGCTAAGCTAAATTACTTACACTTCAACAAACCCATCTAACCACACATATCCGCAGAACATCTGACCTCTCCATTTGACAGCCCAGTGTTGTATTCAGATATGGCACCATTTAATTATGAACTGGATTGCTACAAGAGAATAGGACAGTTAACTTACTGCTGTTTAATGAGCACGTTCTTGTTAGTTGTGAATACATTCACTGTACTCATTAAATCAGGAGGCACTGGAGTTCTGAATACATCATTAAAAGGATCCAGGAATGCTGTTGCTTTGTTCAGCATGACTACATGCTCTGCTTGACAGTTGGAAAATAAGCAAGAAATGTAAGCCCCTTCCTACTAGGCCAGCAGATCTAATTTTAAACTAGGACGCGGGAGAGAGAGTGGGAGAATCTGCTTCTTCAGAACTTCACTCATTTTAGAACACAAATTTCTCTTCCTACCGCTGACTTGAAGCAGAAACACGCTCAGTACTGTCAAGCTTTTGGAGAGGAGGGCTACTTAAAAAATAAATTACTAAGTAAACCAACACATCCACAGTCCATTTTCAATACACTCAAGGAGTATGCATTAATCTATGAACCCGTCAATTAGCAAAATGAACTTTCATAAAACCAATACATACATATCTCTAACATGGTAGTTCCCACACTATTTACAATATACTGATTAAAGATGAAGGAGTGAAACTGACTAGTAGGTTCCTGTACATTCTCACAGAGGAGACTTAAAACATATGTTCAGTGAGAAAATGAGTTTTGCGCCATCTACCCACAAAGATACACACCCACTTGAGAACCTATATGTCTGAAGCAATCTACAGTTACAGAGAAATTAAAATACTGTCAATGGTTCGGCTCAAACCCATTGCATGGAAGCACCTTCTACCAAAAAAAGGTATGTGAACCAACATCACTGATGGCATCACTAGAGTTGCAAGGCATGCTGGAAGTTAAGCTTTAACAAGTACAACTGCTTCCTCTAAGCACATCCTTTAGAAGAAGAAAATGCATTTCTGCAATGCGTTTATAACAAATCTTTCTTCTCCCCTCCTCCCACCTCATGCACAGAGAAGTGAACAGGTTGCTGAAGTTCAGAACTGGGGGAAGAGAGGGGGAGCTAACCCAAGCTTAATACTCTCAGTGCAAGGCTGTGCAAGACTCAACCACTTTAATCCAAGCAATTATTTTTCAGTTAGAAAGTAGTTGATACTGTAAGAAGCTATATAAATACTCAATTCTAGTGAAACAAGGGCTGCCACCTATGAAGGCAAGCTTAATACCACAAGCATATTTAGTTCAGTCTCCTCCCATCATGCTGATGTGATAGTTCACCTCTTACCTGAAAAAAACATGTTCTAACCAGTCATGTTAGTACATTAGGACTTTGCTAGCTCCAGGCTTCAAAACAAGACTCTGGAGCTCATCAAGATCCCAATTTTATCACTTTTACCAACAAAATAATCTTCAGGAAAAAAGTCCTTCTGATTAAGAAGTCAGGCTTAATGCAATATGCCATGACTAATCCTCTTAAATTTTCTCTGGGTCTCACACTGTAATCTCACTAGTGCAGAAGAAACTGTTCTTTTCATAGGAGCTTTGTGACTGTGTGGACAATCTTACTCAAATAGCAAGTGATTATCCAGTGCTACGAACCTGCATTATCAACACAGAAGTTTCAGCACACAGTCCTGCTTACTTGGGGTGCAACCATGGTGCAGTACTCTCAAATAACCAGGTATATAAGCTGTAGAACAGCACTCCCTCACATCAACCACTACAGACTTCTGGGGTCACATCTCATTGCTCCACATATTGAAGTACACAGATGAACTTAGCTCTTTTAGACCATATTGTGGAAAGAGCCTGAAGAACTACCTGGCTCTCCAATGGTTTAAAATAGTACCCTTACCAGAAGGTAGAAAGAGTAACAGTTTGGGGATAGGGAAATCAAAAGGAGAAAACACATTCAGACCAGATCTAGAGATATATCCCTTATCAGCAATATGCACCTAGAAGTGCATCAGAGCATTTGATTAAAATCCTAGTTCACTGATTTAAGAACAAAAATACCAAAAAACCTTTAGTCACCCACACTGTTCCCTAGGTGTCAGATAAAATAATGCAGAGAATGAGTACTCAGATTTTCTCATCAATGGTATGGTCTGTTCTTCTAACATCCAGCAAGAAACATACACAGAGAAAATGCATGCAAAAGAGCCTCAATAAGAACTACATGTTAGACTGATTAATTTGGGTCCTTTTTTCTTTAACTGTACTAGAAAGCTCTGTATGAGAGCTGCCTCATAGAGTCTGGAAGCTGAGAGATGGACACATAAAAATTCATAAATAAAAAACTTCTCAAGTGCTGCATTTTCTTCCCTATGTGCTCAACACAGGGCAACTCATACACCATCTCAGCTGGTTTAGCTCAAAAAACACCACATACTTTGATGACAGAAAGGAAAGGATGATGTAAAGGGAACTGTTTAAGCATTTGTTTTTCTGCTTAGCAACAACATACTTCTATGGCTAAAAACCTGTAAAACATTAGATACAGAGACATACTTTTTACTTATTATAAATAGTTTGCATTCTTCATCTCCTTACCTACTTCTGGTCTCCCATTAAGTCAGACTTGCATCTCTCTGGCAGATACTCCCCTTCTGCATTTTGTACAACACAGAGCATACCAGAACTCCACAGAGCAGCATGTGATTTATACTTTGAGGGTATTTAAACTGGTTAAGTGACTTACAGAGAGAAAATAAATTACATATTCAAAACAAGACACACACATACTCTTATGACAACAAAAGGAAAGAAAACCCATGCTTTTCTTCATGTTATCCGCTGTATCACCATAACATAATAAGCAGTACTTCTGTTCAAAGACTTTAATCTCATTATTAATACCTCTTTGCTCTGTGTACATTACATCTTCTCTTGCATCTCATCATCATTCAAAATCTTTGCAGGTACAGCTTTGCATTATATACATACACAAAAAGCTAAGAAAGGTCCTGTCCAGCAGTGGTAAGGAAAACTGAAAACAAATACTTAAATGGCAAAACACATGCTCTTCCAAACTTGAAGTCTGGCTAGACCCTCAAGTCCTCTTTTTCAAGGAAAGCACTTTTATTTACTCTCATAAACACGTTTTTTGTTCTTGTTTTAAATACTTCAAACTGGTTTTTAATATATCCAAGTTAACATAAATATCTTGCCCAGCTACACAGGGAAAAAAAAATTAAATTCTGTTTGTTGAATGGGAAAACAATCTGTGAGATTTCTTTTACCATGTATTCCACTGCACCATATGTGGGGGCTGGAACAAAGCCTAAGAACATCTGCCATAGACTTTAAAACCCCTAATAATAGCACAGCTGGTGTCCTCAGCCTAATGATCTCAGCACAGATTCATGTGGCCACTCCTGACTCTGGCCCCCAATCCAGGCAAAGCACAGAAACCCTCAAAGGTTGGATACGTTCATTCATTCTTAACTCAATTTGCATTTTGTTAAAGAACCAACACAGAAAGCAAGCTGAAATCCTTACATTTTGAGCAGTTCAACAGTCACTGTTTCCATAGGATTTCCCCACACTCCTTTCATTACACTCCAGTTTAGCAGTATTCCGTAAAACGAAGCTCCTCAACAAAACAACTGCAAATCTCAGGCATCCAGGGTTAGAAACCTAAAATGCTTAACTGCATTTAACTGTACTACAGAAGTGGTTTTTGCCTTTTCTTCTTCCACTAAACTCATGGACTATCTTCATTCCTGTCCATTTAGTTTACTTACAAATGAATGTTGCCACCAGCTTCCTTTTAATCGTTTTCAAAAGTGCTGGTTTATCAATGAGAAAACCATATTCCAAAGAAGAAAAAAAGATGAGAGAAGAGCATAGAACTCAGAATATGAAACTATGTTTAAGCTCACACGGAGTCAGCATTCAGGCATTCATCACCCGGATGTTTTAGGAAAACATCTAGGATCTTCCATACCCAAAGGATGCAACTCTGTGAAGGTGGGAACAAAGAAAGCAATATTTGGGTGGGGGGTGAGGTTTGAGACTTCTATTCCCTTCAGTCCACACTCTGCCCCCTTTACTCTTTCA
Source organism: Oenanthe melanoleuca (assembly GCF_029582105.1). NCBI lineage: Eukaryota > Metazoa > Chordata > Aves > Passeriformes > Muscicapidae > Oenanthe > Oenanthe melanoleuca. The sequence continues at coordinate 105,030,854 of NC_079335.1, read as the reverse complement.
TCTATTAAAAAAATGTAGGTAGGTTCCAGCAGTCAATGGGCACGAGTTCAGCTTAACAGAAGGTGTGCAGGTGGACCCGAGAAAGGCACATTTAGCCACTGGCAAAGCACGAAGAGGTGGCTACTTTAGCAAATTGTTGTATCCACAGTAACAACAGACAGAATACTGAACTCTAAATTCCAAGAAAAACCCATTTAATCCAACTACTCTAAAATGCTAATGTGACACTAATATCCTCACCATAAAATGTTTTCTTTCCTGTTTCTCATGAGGGAGAGAGGAGAGAAAAATCCCCAAAGCAGAGAAAGGCAAAACTTTATAAATTCCCACACTGTCCAACAATATTGGCCCTCTTAAAAGAGGAGACATTTAGCAGATAATCATTCTTAATTTGTATCACATCACTGAACAACAAAGGAAAAGAGAAAATACAGAGCAAGTTTGTTAATAGTTTTATATAAAAGCACCAAAGTCTGAGAAAAGACAGAACACTAGACCAGCACAGCTACAGTAATGAATTTGGCTGTGACAAACATACTTACAGTCATGCATCAGTTATATGCTTTACTCCTTCTATGACCCTCTATCTGATCTGTAACTCCTCTTAGAGCTATCAGATAAATAAACTATGAAAAAGAGTGTATTTTAAGGAATTAGGCAAATTGTCCCATCTTTTCAAACAAAGTATAAACATCAGCAAAAATTACATCTATGGAGAAACAAAAATCTGCAGCAGGAGTATCTACAGAAAGAAAAGATGCAGCTTCAAACAACATCAGTTTGACCATAAATTCTTAATTCCAACAACTATACAACACAAGTCCAACAGAAGACTGTATTTATGTGGTTATGCTGTAGACTTCTGACGGCAAATAAGAAAAATTGACGGCTTCAATTTTACCGTAGACTCCAACTGGGGAGCACACTGCACAATGGCAGCAACAGCTGTATCACAAGTGTTGAATGTGGCCATAGCAAATATCTGGGCTGGCACCAGTAATGAATTACACCGCTTTTTAAAAATAAATTTGACATCAGACACATTAAATAAGTCTACTGTTGCTGTGCTGTCCCTTGTGTAACAGATACAGTAGCCACATATAAGACACATGATGTCCTTCAACTTGGCAGAAAGGGCTACTGTTTACAAAAAAGCATAATCTCTCAGAAGCACAAACAATTTGCAGAACTAACAAAGTTCTCCTATGTAAGCCAGCCCGTAACTGCTGGCTTGGAGCAGGCACAGACCTACTGCTCTCTCCAGATTTTGTTTCCTCACTTGCTACAAGCCAAATTTTTTCCCCTTTATTTCTGGTGTTACATGCTGTAGCTACAAGTCTGCTGTGATAGAAAGCAGGTAGAGACAAGGAGTTCTTAAAAGTGGGTTAGTACTTCCACACTTCAAAGAGACTGACCCTGGCTATCTGCACTATTTCAGCCAATACAATTATGTCTACATAAAGTTTCCAGGTGCTCAGCCTTCCTTTACTCAAAAGATCAGCCTACGAATAAGGAAAAGGCCAGGAATCATACCCTGCATGCTTTCTAGCCCATTTGTCCTTCCTCTCAGCAATTTGTAGTTTTCCCAGACACCAGTTTTCTCTTCCTGAGTATTTCAACATGTGCCTTTATTAAGCAGCTGTCCTGACAGAACTTGTATTTTTCTATTCAGGAAGCTACAGGCTGGGGTGCAAGACAAATAAGTCTGTCATAGGACAAAGACACAATGCAAACATTGTATAACTGCAAAGTGCAGTCACTGGTAGACACAGTTACCACGACCTGTAATAACTCCTGCCTGGCCCGATTCCCGCGTCTCTGGAAATATATCTCTGACAGTAATGCTGCACACAGCCTGCCCAAAATCTGGGGTGGATGGTGAAGCTGTTCTACCATGAAAAACTCATCACAAAGCTCACAAATAACATCAGATCACAGTGTTATGAAGTAGACTAGGCCTTCCAAGCCACAACTAAACTTGGTTAATGAGACAGACCTGTACTTTAAACAGCCTTAATATTCAAAATTACAGTTTGATTCACACCACCTATCATTTTATATAGAGATGATAGGCTCCAGTGAAAGTGACTTGGCTAAACTCAACTCAGAGAGCAACAAGACATTGAAGCACACACCATCCAATAATTACCTATATCACTATGTCTGAATCTTGTGCCAGTTGCTATCCCCATTTTGAATAAGTATCCAAAAAAAAGTTAGCAGAAGTGGATAGCACACTCACATTACCACAACCTTCTACTGACTTGAACAAAGTCTGCATACAGGAAGCAAAACCTGGACAAAAGACCCAAGGCAGCATCATCACACTCGGCTGAATTTACCAGCATGGAACTGAGACAGGTTAAGAGACTAAATCTGCCCTCGTGTTTAAAACACCTCCCATCAAATCCCACCATTTGCAAACCCACCCTTTCAGGTACAAATGTTAACTTAGTACAAAGACAGTGTTGCCAAGAAATACATTTGCTCCTTTCCTACTTTCTTCTCATTTAAGCTGCACGTGCGCTTCACCAAGAAGTACTATACCCCAGGGCAAAACAAAAAAGTGGAAACATCATCAATGCTTAAATATTAGAAGAGCCTCTTGCAAGTGCAAAAGAGTTATTTCATGCTTTCATTTGCTCTGTGGTTATTTGGAAGTATGTAACTACAAAAGCTCCAAATAGAGTAAAACAAACATACACTGGGTGCAGCTCACGTCAGCAAAGATCTCTTAACCTGAAGGTCATATTGTCAACACTACAAATGTGGAAGCAGCTGCTGACATTTTGACATGGTCCCTAAACTGCAGCACGGAAGATACAGAAGACTGTAATTCAGAGACACATTTGAGGTGCCAAAGATTCCAGACTCCATCAAGGATTCCACTCTTTTGACCTCCACAGCTGAGATAATGTATATCCTATTCTCAGCCAGGTTACTCTACGGTATCCAGTAACAGTGATTTGGGCTTTTTTGTTTTGTTTTTAATTAAAAAGTAAGAAGCCCAGAGGTCAATGTAGATTTCCAAGCCAAAATACTGGCCCTTTTGGCTCAAACGTCAGGTCTTTTAATGTTACAGATCCTTCCAAATTCTACTTCCCCTCTCTCAAAACACATCCACCCACCCTCCCAAACACTGTATACCTTTCTCCTCACCTTTTCCACTTCAGACAGGGTAAGAGGGATTTTTACACAACAACGGTTAAACAGGTTGTTTCTTGTGACTTAAGTCTGGGTTTGGCAAACTGTGTGAGTAAGAGTAAGAGGCAAACTGCACTGAATCGACACTCACTTTGCTGTCTTCTGCAATTATTTCCCAAAAGGGTGAAGATAATCCTCAAGACACAAAAAGCAAGCAAGAAACCCCTTTAAAACTAGCAATGCACATTACTACTTTACTCAAGGAATGATCCCTGAGTTACAGGGCCATATTCTGTTTCTCATAACTGACAGGCATTTATATCTGTAAATATCCCAGTTTCCAATTTCTTTTAAAATCTATTCTCCAAAATGTTACTCAATCCACTTCTTCAGAAATGCTTTTTTTAAGGTCAGTTTTAGCAGGCACTTCATGAAGTTTTGGTAGACAGGCAATAGTTAGGTAGCACAACTTCTTTTGGCCACCACAACAACTTTTTGGTATATTTTGTGAAAAGGTATTTAGAAAATAAATTTATAAAATAGTTATTTGGGTTTAGGTTTTCTTTTAAGAGCTAAATTGTAAATAACAATTTATATGCATATTATCCATTCTATTTAACCTTGTTTGCTCATTTTTCTCTTTCAGAAGTCTGTTACTTCCAAGAACTTTACAAACCATTAATAGATATCCTGAAGAAAAATAAGGGAAAAAAAGAAATGGATTGCAAATTTCTGTTAGAGCACTCTTAAATGAGAAGACACAGGAAACAAAAATAGGGAGGAAAAAGAAGATCAGCCAAATGTAAGAATTCATAAAAGATGCATGCAAATGTCTTCAGTGCCCTTAAAGAAAAACCAATGCCTTAATATTCTGAGATCCCAAACTCCTTTCACTTCTCTGGTGGTAATGGACTGTAGCATTAAACAATCAAATGTCCAAAGCACTCCCTCCCAAAATCTATTCTTTAGCTTCACATATGCTCAGTTCCAAGCTGGCACACTGCTGCATTATAGGTCTTCTATCACAAAGCAAACAACAGTTTCCAGTTAGAAATCAGGGCAATCAGGAACCACTTGTTCGCACTCAGAAGAGAAATTAATTTCCCATTGTAGGATTTACATCAGAGCGGTAACAGGCTGAAGCCCTGGTCACACTTTCCCAATATCTGAAGTTCAAACTGAGTATTTTAGAGCTGATCAGTTTAAGGGTTTACTAAATAAAAAAATAAAAAATCCACCCAAGAAACTTTTACTACCTACATTGTAACAACTGCTTTCTTACCTTTTCCAGGCAGAGGTCTAAGGAACAAAGAAGAGAAAACAGTATTACATCTGCTATAACAAGTCATGTTATAAACTGATCATTTTCCTATGCAGCCCCTCCTATTTCCTCTTACTCATTTCTCCCGCTGCAACATTATATCATGCTTTATCTTCAAGTTATTCCTGCTGGTCATAGGATCAAAACAATAGGCTTGCTCCTAGGTGCATTTAGGAATTTCCTCTCAGCCTTCTTGACAAACTAATTAGTGCTAATTTAACAGATAAGAGAGACAGGACTGGGTATTCAATCCTCCTCGTGCAAATCTGCTAACCAAGAATATTAAAACATGTTGCTGGCTTTCTTTTATTAAGAAAACAAACAAAAAATCCAAAACAAAAATACCCCAACAAACCACAAAACAAAACTCCCACATAACTAACAAATCATTCCATTTTGATGGCACTAACTCATTCTTAAAGAGACCTACATAACTTAATTAACTCTCATTTTTAAAGAGACCTAATAACTTGATGCCTACAGTTTGAATACAAGGTGTGGTATTATACACCTGAAGCAAACTAAACACTAATTGGCCTAGCCTGCACATTCCTATGTCACCTTTGTGCCATCCCCATCATTCATCTAACCCGCTAAGGAAAGACAAGCTAGCAGTAAAACTAAAACCAAGGAAATCTAACCAAATTTTAAAGCCATGTTCTTCAATTTGCCTCCCTGGCTTATTTCCCAGGAGTAACAGTACAAAAGATGTGTGGACAAAGGGGCACACACAGCTGGTAGGACAAGGCAGGACTATCCCCAGCAGAGATGGCAAACTGAGCCCAGGCTAACCTGGTTACAGAAGCACAGCCTTCAGGCACACAGCTTCCCAGGCACCTCTAGCTAGTATTAGTGTAGGCTGTCCTGAAAACACACTGTCACTCTACTGTACACTTATCCTGGAGCCATATATCCCTCTTGCTCCTTTTTCCTCACAGTGACATCAGTGCTTCTACCGGCCCACATCAATGTGATCAGGAATGCAACCTGGCTGGAAAGGCTAAGCCAAGGTGATGGGGGAGTCAAACCACTCACAGGCGCTGTGTTGGCTTCAGCTGTATGAGTTTTCAAATACTGGTGTTGCAATATATTCTTCCAAGCTTCACTGCCAGAAAAATAGCAATCCCTGGTGGGACTCAAACCATCAGTGCACTAACTGGTGTGTGTGCTTAATCATGACACCACAGGGCTGAGGGACACCACAAGTGAACATCCAGAGCCAGAATTTACAGAACCTAGACCAGTATCAATCAACCCAAGACTTAACAGCAAAGGCCTCCCGTGCAGTTACAGAGAGATGAGGTCTGGTTGCCCAGATGAATCCACAGACATATGAAACTGATGCTGACAAGCTGACTGGCAAGAGAAGAGCCATAAAAAATCTTTGTTCGTGTTGAATTCCTACCTATTGGAAGAGTGGCTCTGCTAGATTTACAAATCCAAGAAATAATCCATTATTAGTTGTAGAAAGGAAGAAATGTCACCTTTAATCCCAATATTTTTAAGGGGAAAAATTAACTATGATAAACAATTAGGAATATTTAAAAGTACAGTTTTGTCCACCTGAATTTAAACCTCTGCCTAAAGAACAGTTGACAAGTCATCAGGTCTACTCAACAACCATTTGGGAGCAACAATAAAACACAAAATATTCCTCTAAGAATGAAATAAGATAATAATAAAATCATGCACACTGTATTTAAGAAATCCATACTCATATTCAAGATCTACACCCAACATGCAGTGACATCTATCTGCCTTTTCCACCAGGGCTCTTCATTAGTTGGGTAAGCACTGTGAACTGTTAATTCAGTTTATTGTCTTCAAATTACACTCGGTTATGATCTTTGCCTTTACATACCAACATTTCTTGATTTAATACATTACTCATTCCATAAAATCATCAATATTTTTTTAAAAGACAGTAATACCCCCATGAACAAACCAGAAAAGATTATTGTCCTTTTTTACTAGTCAAAAATCGTATTTCCTGCCTCGCTTTCCTGCTATTCAGTATAATACTACAGAGGGACATCAATGAGAAAACCTTCCAATTTTCCTCCTTTATGTCAACATACAGCAGGTGTCCTCTGAAAGCTGATAAATAGTACAAAATGGGTGCAGTGTTTACTTTTGGAGAGCGGATGTTAGTAAGTCAGGCTCAAGAAACTGAGACTGACTTACTTTGAACATTCATCAGTTGGCAAAGTGAGAAAACTACATGTCTTCTTGGTGTTCTGTTCCCAGCCTGTGAAATCCCAGGCTCCCATTTTAAACACTGATCTTTTCCATAGCAATATACCATTGTCAGCTTATCAGTCCACCTATCTTACTAAAATAACTACTGCAAAAGTAGCACCATCTTATTCTGCATAACCCATCTGCGAGATGTGTTTAACTTCTGTAAAATGCACTCAAACTACTTGAGCTAGTCATACACTTCTCAGGGAATGTCTTTTGGGCCACGTGGAATTTTTCTTTTGTAAGAGAATTAGTAATGCACACTATCAATCCTAGTAATGTAGGAAAAAAAGCACAGAGGTAGCATACATGTCTACTGAGGTTGCTGCCTGTTGTACATACCCTGTCAGGCCCTAAATAGCTACAGAATGTGCCAATCCATTGACCCCAAGAGGCTGTTAGCCTTTTAACAGAGATTCACAAGAACTGGATTTAATTCCAGTACTAGCATGAACTCCTGAATTACTGCAAATGTTTTGATCTTGCTGCCCCCCATCACCCATTGCAAAGAAAGATTTTTGTGATTTTTGTGATTTGTGAATGCTGAAACAAACTTGGTTCATTAGAAGTTCACACTGACTCTTTTGCAGCTCTTACAATGTTAAAGGGCAAAGTATTTAGGAAAGTTGCATTTGCCCGAGGTACAACAGCTCCTAAATGAAACCTCATTTAGTAGATAAAAGCAGTACAAGTGAATGTCATGGAGAAATCAATGATCGCTGCAGAAAAAAAAAAATAAAAAGATAGCAAACATACATCCAATAGTTTGACAGTATACTCCTCTCTGGACTTTGGGACAAAGGACTCATCCAGATAAATGCAATATTTAACTTTTCTCAGCCTGTTCACTCTAATGGCTTTTGATGTCTTGCAAAAGTTTTTGCAAGTTTTTGAGTTTTTGAGAAAGCCACTACAGGGTAAAACATTCCTGAGCAAATACAAGAGTATTCAAAGGTTACAAACATTTCAGGCAATCAGAAAAAGCATATTCAGTTGAGATTGCCTTGCATTGGAAACGTGTGGCTCTCAGGTCAGCCACAACTCACTGGGTCAAGCCACAACATGCTTGTCTACCACCTTACAACATTACATGATCCTCAGCAAGCACAGCCATAAAGGACTGATCCTTACGTGGCCCTCACATGTGCAGGTTTGCAGAATTCATTACAGGACCAAAGGCTCCAAGAAGGTAATATTTTTGGTTAATCCTGGTCTCCACCCCCTCCATAAATACCTGGAAGTACTCATTACTGCAGTTATTACTTGAACACAACAAAAGCCCACAATTTCATTCTGCCATTTGCAACTACAGCAGAAGATCTATTTCAAAAACACATGTTAAAAGAAAGACTGATTTTTACCTCATCACTTTACATCAGCAGTGCTTAGTAACTCAGAAATATCTACTATGAGCAGACACAGCTGCATATAAAGAAATTCCATTAAAACAGGTCTAAGGATTTTGGCATTGTTCCAATGTCTTCCAATTCTGCTAATTTTACAGGTTTCACTGTGGCAATAGGTTTGCACAGATTTGAACTGCAAGGTTTCTGCTTACGGCAGAGGAGTGCCTGCTGCTCCCCTGCAAATTATGCAGTATCTGATAGTGAAATGAGGCTTTCTGGGACAGGCAACGCTGTTTATAACACAAGCTCCACTTAAATAAACATTAAAGAGGATAGTAAAAGTCTTAATTTTCCACAGCAGACATCAATGAGATTTTTAAAAAAATATCCCTCTCTTGAAACAAAACTGCACTTCAGACCCCCTAGGACACCAAATTGTGGCTGCTGTCAGACCGTAATTCATACAGGGTCCTGATTTGCTTGAAATTAGATTAGAGTATGACATTATCAGCAGCTGCCTTTAAAAAGATAAAATTTAGAATTTACTTGAACATACAATGCTTTTAAAATGCACCGATTGATTCCAGTTTGCAGCAGTCAACTAAGCTCTTCCAAGAGGCACAGGTAAGTAACTCAATGTATCCATAGCTTTCATTCTCTAGGCTATAAAAGTTTCCACTGTATGAACACCTTCCTAACCTCTGTTTTCTATTAAAAGATGGAACAAGTCAACTCAGCATTAAACTTCATTGAAAACATTGAAACTGACAACAGTTTTTTTGTGTTTTGTTCGAAGCATGGAATTATAGCAAAGCAGGGGGTTCACACATTTTTTTCCTTTAAATGGGAAACTAGACGAGAGGTGATCTCTCCCCTCTAGTTGCCACTGGTGAGGCCACATCTGGGGTACTATGTCTAGTTCTGGGTTCTCCAGTACAAGAAAAAGATGAACATACTGGAGAGTGGACAGTGACTGGCCACTAAGACAAAGAAGACTAGGGCATTTTTCCTGTGAGGAGAGGCTGAGAGAGCTGCGACTGATAGCTGGAGATGAGAAGGTTCAGGGAGATCTAATCAACAGGTATAAATACGTGCAGGGAAGAAAGCCAGAGCCAGGTTCTCTCAGTGGTTCCTAGACAAGACCAGAGAGATGAGCACAGACTGAAACACCAGCAGTTCCCTCTGAACATCCAGGAACACTTTTTCCCTTTGAGAGTGACCAGGCACCGACTGAAGTAGCTCAGGGAGGCAATGGAGTCTCCAGCCTTGGAGATACTCAGATGCTGTCACAACACAGACCTGTGCCAAGTGCTCTAAGAGAACTCTGCTTGAGCAGGCAGGTTGGACCTGATGACCTTCAGAAATCCCTTCAAATCTTAACCACACTAAGATCCAGTAAAGCAGCCTCGCTACAGAGTTCAGTATTTCTCTCTTCTGTTCACACAGGTGCTCAAAGCCAAAAACATGCCATGTTCATGCCAAGAACAAAAATATGCAGCAAGTTATTGCCAGCCTCAGCATCTCATTTACCAACACGTAACTAGTCTTGGTTATACCAGAGCTTGGAGTGTAGCCGTTTCAAAATCAGCTCATGTTCACTAAAGACTATTCTCTCATGACACTAAAGTCCCATTCACTTACTACTATTGCTTCCTTTGCTCCCTGCTAACAGCTGCTCAGCTGCCCAGAAGAGACAGTCTGAAAATTAACCTTAAAAGCAGCTCTTGTCTGCATTAACAACTCAATTCCAAGCACCATAATATGGAAGGGGATAGAAGAGAGAATCCATAGTCATGGGAAAACTTGCTCTGCTGGGCAGCAGCATGATCTAATGTCAAAATAAGCCAATAATGAAACTTCGCAAGGGCTTTTAAACCAAGCTCTTCCCACATTTCCTTCCTTCTTTCTCATACCCTGCTACAGCATTCTGAACTTCTGCTAAAAACACAAGCAAAACTAAGAGGACTCTAACATATTAACCTACCAGTATTATTACAAAAAAAGCCCCAAATTTGCACACAAGAAAATACAAGTTATAGAGCAGCAATCTCATTTGCTTTTTCAGCATCTAATGGACAGGAAGGTTAAAGAATCTTGTCCAGAGAAGGCACAAGACAAGGCAAAGAATCAACTCCAGTAAGGCCACTGATTTAACTAAAGCAAATCTGCCAACATAATTGAATCTAAGAATTATCTCTGAGCTAATCTGTTTGTGCTATCAATAAGCCTCTTAGCTGGTCAACCATAAGCAGGATGACTATATGGCATGACTTTTTGCACTGTAATCAATAGGCTCCAATAAAAACAGAAGTATTGGTGACTCAAAGTTCAAATAGAGGACAGTTTTAGACTAAGAATAGTACCAGTGAATTCCTGAAATCTACTTAAGAAGCATCATGCTATTCACTACAAAGTAAAATAAAAGTGCTTGTAAACTCACAGCTATCTCAGTCAAACCACTGAGTAAGCAGGAAGGCTTTGAACCAGACACCAACTGATATCTTGGAAAGTCTATGTTAACAGGAAGTTCATTCTCAAGATTTTTATCTCTCCAAGTAGCACTGATCCCACAAATGAATACACAAAATTGAGCCCTCCATACAGGTGCAGCATTCCAAGGTGTCAGTGGCATTGCCTGTGGAGTCTTAATGATACATTTATGACCAGGGAAACATACCTTCACAGCACAGACCACACCCCAGTTTTACAGTTCCAGCCTTACACAGCTTCATACTGTAGCTGAGCTGCCTACAACTGACAAGCTGTCACTGTCATTCAGTGACTAGAAAGTAGTTCTCCTACTTACTATGTTCTTACAATAACTCTGAAAGTCACTTGGTGTGCAGTCACTACCAGAATCTGTTCCTTTTCACAGCCTTTCTGAAGGACACAAGTGACAATCTCATTCCCAGCAGAATCAAGGAACAACATGAGCATCACAGGGGACGATGCCAGTATGCCTTTGCTCATTTCACATGCAATTTAAGTGTATTTAATCTTGAATGTTGATCTTGATGCAACACTAAGCTTCTTACAGAGGTAGAACTGCCAGGTACATCTGGAGAGAAGGAATAGTTCAAAAAGAAAAACAGAACTAGTTGTAAAAGCCTACCTATCAACAACATTACTCTGACCAACAGGAAAAAGCACAGCTCCTATTTCCATATTGTGGTTATCACAACTCCCAATAGTACAGACCAGTTCTACCGGTCTGGCTGTCCTTGCATTAATATGGAAGTATTGGGAAATAAGTAGTATGTGTAGTAAAAGGATTAGTTTTGTAAGAGTTAAAACAGGGTTATTCAAAGATATACCAATTAAGTAATCCAGCCTAATATTGGAGGGTTATTAGAGCAGGCACCCATTTTTACTGAGGTAGAGGGAAAGCTATATGGTACAAAATTCTAAGTAAAGAATCCACAAATCTCTGCGAATTAGCAAGAAACCACCAACCTTGACTTGAGCATCACTCACAACATACAATGTCCAGACAACACAAAACAAATTTTGTCCTACAAATGCTATTTCTGGTCCTGGCAGGAGGAGCACTAAACCACCTCAACTCTGGAAATCAACAAAATTTTAGAGACTTAGGAAAGAAATGTATTTCAAACAAACATAACTCATACACTGCCTTCTTGCTTAATTATCTCTCCTTCTCCCAAGGAAAATTTTAAATAACATAGGAAAACTTATGAAGAAAAATATGTAGCTTTTCTTGGTTTTAACCTCTTGTCTTTAAATACTGCAGATGGTGCCTCAATAACACTCATTCTGAGAATCCTTTCTACAGAGCTGTTTAAAAAAAGTACCTTGCATTCAGTTTACAGTCTATCACAGCAGACAGAGTGGGAAGTTTATGCATTTTTCCTTTTCAGTATTATAGCAACAACACTAAGAAACAGTAATATTGATCAAGTACACATTTAAAAGAAAAATATTTAACCTACACTAATTTCTGCCAGACTAATCTCATTATTCTATCCCAAAGAAGATTGGCTAGAGTATAAATAAAATCCTCAGAGCACACTGCAAGATTAGGATCAAATTACATCTACAAAAGCAGCTGATAATCTGTTACAGGAGACAGAATATGTGAAGCAGCAAGGAGCCCAGGCGTGAGCTGCAGCAGAGAGGAACAACAGCAGTTCCCACCAGTTCCAGGCAAATCCTTCCAACCTGATCTTGCTCTCTGGTACATGCAAGCTGGCTTACTCCCACCAGCTCTCACCCGTGTTCCACAAACTGTCGGAGTGCCATGTTAAAATACATTAATATCCACGGCAAAACCTGTGCATCACATCCCGGGCCTGCCTATTAGCCAGGACTCTGGATTAAACTAGTCAGATGCTCAGAGGCTGCTGCAGCAGCTGAATATTTCACTGGGATTTTAAGCACCCACATATCAAACATGGGGCACCACACAGAAATGCATGTGCCTAATCACATTAATGCTTCCTTGGCATACTGTTGTGCTGCCCAGTGTTCTAGAATAGGCACACCAAATTCACCAGTGTGAATTTCTGGTTCATAACTGAACAAAAGATGAACAGATTATTTTTGTCTGGTATGGGATGTTTTTGCACTAGATCCAGAGATCCTGCTTCTTTTCTCTATCATCCATCATGCAGTTCAATTCGCTGGCAAGTGGGAATTTATTCATGCAACTGACAAACTTTTATTTTACAACAGGAGAAATTTAAATTCTATCCATTCTATCTGTTCATACAGTTGTCTAGTCTTCACTCAGTAGTTCACATTAAAAGCTGAAAACTCTTGCCTTCCATTAGGATTTTTACCATCCTGGTTTTCCTCCCTTGCAATGATGCTCATTAAAAAAAACAGAGAAGTAAGCTTAATGGCTTAATATAATTTTCTTATTGTCATCACAGGTTGCTTTGACTCAGTTAAAACAGGTTACAGTGCCTCAGAGAAGGCACAGTTTTGTGAATACAGCCCCTGGGTTTGGAGACAACACTCCCTCCTCTAGACTTCTTCTTGTAACTCCAGAAGAGCCATACTAGGACAAACAGGTTTAAATCCGGAGCAATTCCAGCACAGCCAGAAGGCAGGGTACCACAAACAACACATACACAGTACACATAGCAGTAAAACAGGCACATATGGCAAACTGGTCATCATAACTGTTGTTTGGTTTTGTTTTAACTTTTTGTTGTTGTTTGCTATTTTTTTTCTGTTGCTTTCCTGATTGCAAAAACCATTACACCCACGACTTAATCTCAGCGGACTGAAAGGTTCAAATAAGGTTACAGATTGCAAAGCAGAAAAAAGTGTCCGAAAGTCGGAAAGAGGGAGAACATGAACCCTAACTCCCACTCTTGAACAGTTCAATTTCTTTGGAAATTTCCTAACTCTTCCCTAATTTTACCTGAAACAACCTCACATATAGGTGAAAATTAAAAATCGTCAGATGCAAACCAAGAGAGACACCAAGATCTCAAACTTGCTGAAAACCATAACGGAGTATTTCAGTCATTTTAAAGAGTGGAATAGTGCCAAAAGCTATCCATAATCCCCAACGCTGAAGAAACCGAATGAGTGTTTGCAGGTCCCTCTGCGATGGCTAGAAAGCTACTTCTGCATGCGGGGGGCCCTTGTATCTGAAAACAGCAGCAGTCTAGCTGGAAATAATGCAGAGGCACAATTCTGTTAGCGATTCTTGACCTTCGATACGCAATTCTACTCATGTGCTTCTTTCCTTTAAGGGGAAGGGACAAAAGAGCGCAGGCAGCAGAGCAATGCGCAGCGCCCGCCCCCGAGCCAGCCGGCTGTGAAGGTCGAGGGGCCCGAGGAGAAGGAAGAGCGGCTGCACCTTGCTCACCCCCCGTTCCGCAGCCCGGCGAGCGCTGCAGGCCTCGCCGGCACACCGCAGCCCCCGCACCCTCTCGCTCATCGGGGGCAGCGGCGGCCGCGCCGGTGCCTCCGCGCGTCCCCCCCCGCGCCCTCCGCCGCACTCACCCCGCTCCGGGCCCCCCGGGCGGCGGGGCGCAGGCGGCGGCGCCCCCGCGGGCCGGGGGAGCCTCGCTGCCGGCGGCGGCCACCTCCGGGCTGCTTCTCCCCTCACGGCTCGCCCCCGGCCCGCGCCGCTGAGAGGCCGCGGCGTGCGGGGAGGGCAGAGCGCAGGGGCTGCGGTGGCCGGCTGGCTGCTGCTGCTTCTCCCTCCTTCTGCCGACGCCTCATGTGCCCTCCTCCTCCCGGGTCTCTCCTGACAGGCCGCTGCTGCTCCAGCTCTAGGCTCTCTAGCGGCGCCCGGGGACCGCTGCGAACCCCTCCGGCCGGGCGGCAGCGCACGTGGGGCGGCTGCCGGGCGCTCTCCGCCGCCGCTGCCGGGCGCGGAGCTGCTGCGGCCGCGCAGCCTCCTCAGGAGGCGGGGCGGCGCGGACACCTCGGGGGCTGCGGCGCCACCCGCCGCCGGCGGGGCAGCAGGAAGGGGCGGGAGGCACAGAACGCCGCCGGCGGCCACCTCGGCGGCCGCTGGCTCGGTAATCGCAGCGCTCCCTTTCCCGCCCCCCGGAGGCCATTACCTCATGGCCCTGCCCAGCCGCGGAGGAGGGGCCGAGCGTCGCCCGGCAACCGGCCCCCTGCCGCGGGACGGGCCGGGCGGGCCGGGCGCTAGAGCGGCCCCGGCGGGAGAGGCTGGTCGCCGTGCGGAGCAGCCCGAGCCGGGCACTGCTCCCACAGCTCCGGGATATGCACAGGCGATCTGGGCTGGTTTGAGAGGCGGAGAGGGCAAGAATGATTACGGGATGTATTAAGCACCAGAAATTCCTCAAAGGAAAAGATTTGCGATGAATGTCCCATATACAGAGAAAAGTCTCAAGTCCAAGTTCCTTTCCAATCTTTTTGGTGGTGCCCCGCGACAGGATAAAGATCAATGATCATAAACTAAATCACAAGAAGTTTCACCGCAACATGAAGAATAACTACTTTACACTAAGGGCAGCAAAGCACTGAACAGGCTGCCCATGGAGGTGGTGGAGTCTCCCTCTCCGAAGACATCAAAACTCTCCTGGATCCGATCCTGCGTAACTTGCTCTAGCTCACCCTGCCTTGGCAGGGGCTTGGACAAGATGATCTCCAGAGGTCCCTTCCAAATCTATCCTGTGATAAATGTAATAATTATTAAAGGGGAAAAAAAGTGAGAAACCCAGAACAAATCAGGACTTCATATATTTATTGGAGGAAAGTTTGATTCGTTTTGTCTCCCGGCAAGGGAGTAATAGAACTGTGTTCAAGGTTACAGCTGGTAAGACAAAAAAAAAGTTGCAGTCATGCTGGTGGTGACAGGATTCCAGAAGCGTGGAATAACCTCCAGAGAGGATAAATTAATTCAGGGCTCGACCCCGAATAATCCATAAAAAGAATGGATTGCACCCTTCACAGATGCAAACAAAGAGAATCCCAGATGGGGATGTATGCTTTTGGGTGACTGAAAAGAGAGGAGAAACATTGCGAGGGCCAACAGGATTCTCAGGCAGCCTTTCTAACAGGCGTGTCTACAGAGCAAATCCCCAGCTAGTGATTTAAATTGGGCATGTGAGTCAACCTAAATGCTTGGTGTTGCTGCCAAAAGGAACAGGCTTCTCTACCCACTTCTCCTGTGGAGGAGCCAGGTAGTCCTGGTTTTCCCAAGGGCTGGCTCTGTTGCTTAGGATTCCTCAGTGACTCCATTTACTAACATCACACAGAACTAACTATTTTTTCCATGCCAGTGTTCTGCCCTGTTAGTGAACTGATTCACCTTATCATCATAGAAATATCAGGAGAGAACACAAAAGATGAGCTGAAACCATTAGTCTGGGAGGAAAGGGACCCACCCCTCTGGTAACCTTGCACTCTTAAATCATCTCAGTAGTCTCATCTAAATCCTCCCTAAAACAAAAAGTTCAAGTTGCTGCTAAGAAGTCTAACAACACAGTATCACTAAAGAGGTTGGTGCCTTCCACTTCTCACCCTTAGCTGAGTCCTCCCATTGCTTCCTTTGTGTCTGGTTCTGAAGATGTGTGACCGTTGCCAGTGAGCAAGCTAAAACAGGAGGCTTTAAAGAAGGGTTGTTTCTTATTAATACTGAAACAGCTAACTATGAAGTCAGATGAGCGACAGAGGTTGCACAAGAGAGGGAACAAGACTGGGAGGTTGCAAAAGATGGATGGAGTCCCAAAGCTGCACAGCTGGAAACTTGTTATAATGTGTAACATAAGGCCGAGACAGCAGTGAGGATGAATGGTCTGTACAGTGAAGGAGAAGTAATTTTGAGGAACAAGAGTTTGCTCTGTGCTTTACATACTATAAATGAGAAGCAGAGTGGCATAAAAAAAAAATGAGCTTTCAGTTCCAGAAAAACAGAGGAAGACACAGAACAGAAGCACCTTGGAATCCAGCCCAGGAAGAAAATCAAATGCTGAGGGGAAAAAAAAAAAAAAAAAAAGAAAAAAAAAAAAAAGGAGGAGGTAGAGGGAAGTAGAAAAGTGAATATCCACACCAACAACAGTGAGAAACAAGTGTCCATGGTTGTAGGTTTCTTATAGAGAAGAACCAATTGACCTGTCACGTCTGTAAGGAACAAGGATTTGAGATGTACTGCTGAGACTGAAAAGACTCTTGTTAAAGAGAGCAGAAGTCCTTCACAGTGGGAGAAAGGGCAATGGCATGCACTGTTTACATCCAAACACAGTATGTAGAAAAGAGAACTTGGGGCTTTGGGGATTGCCAGGTCCTTGCATGCAAGGTGTATATCTGTGCACTGGTCATATGACATGGTAGCAATTGTTTGGTGGTGTTGTGTCAAATCCTCCTGAAGATTTTTTGGTCATGTGGTACTATAATATACGTAAGCATACTCCACTGCATTTCTATCACCAGTTCAATTTATCCACCTAATAATTCCAAAGCTGGCAATTGACACAGTAACCAAATACTTGCAAAAAGTTTCCTAGATTTCTCTGCTCTCTTTCTGTTTTCATTATCTTTTCCTTTTCCTCTCTCCTTTTGATTTTACCATATATGATATAACCATCACAATATTTTCATATTCATTCTCAATTTTGCTCTCTTGATTACATCTCTAAAAGAAACTTTATTTCCACCCTGCTAAAATACAGCACCTTTTGAATGTACTTTTCAGTGAGCATGCTGTTGTTTTTCTTGTTTTCCTCACCATTTGCTGTCCGTAGCACCTCCTTTATAGGCTCTGTAAAGCAATCAAAGAATACAATAAAAGCTTTAAAAGCATTTGAAACCAATTTAAGAAATCTGTGATTAGTTTGCCAGCTGAAGACTCCAATTGCAGCTGAAATTGTGGGGTAAAGGATTTTAATCTCAGAGAACAAACTAATTCCAGTGGGCATTAACAAGTGTTTGGAGAGGAAAAAAAAATTCTCTAAAACATACCCTGTGTTTCTGAATAGCTGTCATGGAGTTAAAAAGGAGTTGCAGTGCCCTCTCTTTTTGTTTTCCTGGTGGTACCTGGTGTTATTGGCCCCGTTTCTCACACTTTTATATCAGCATGAACTAAGTAATGCTGCAAATCCTTTACAAAGATCTATGAAGTGTCCACATAACACTGCCTGTGCAACGTCGTTTCTCGTTTAAACGGCATTTTTTTGTAAAGCTGTCATTGCTTTTACCTGAATATCAAAATACACAGATACTTGCAAGTTGTTGTACTGAGCATTAAAAATTTTAATGAAAAATAAAAATGTAAGTACTTTTGACTGATTTTTTTCTTGGTTGATGTTTGGGGGCTTTGTTTGTTTTGAAGGATTTTTTTTTTTTTTTTTTTAATTTGTTTTGTTTTACAAGACATTATGCAATGCTACCTTTGCTGGAAGAATCAAATCAGCAGAGCAGCTTTTCTTGCTGGGAGCTCTGTGCTTCTTCCAGTGAGCATCAGGCAGCACCAATGCCGTCCCCTTTTTCAACTGCATCTCTGCTGGAAATTTCTTTCCTGTAAAGGGGCTGCATCTTTCAGGAGCAGTACCAAATTATGGAATTGGCCTAAAGTGTTATTGTGACTATGACCTGAGGAGAGCTGATGCTGATTTGAGAAAGAACACATGGAAAATGAGAGGCTAAGTAGAAAACAAATTTAAAAGTAACTTTATGGACTAGCTAAAACACGAACACAAGATGAGGAGAGAAATAAAATGAAGATGAAAAGATTTTAAGGAGAAAACTCATAAAAATTTCCTGCATAGTGGGTCATAAAGAATAATTATGGGAAAAGAAGCATTATTCCAGATTTTACAGTTTGAGAAAAAAAAAAAACAAAACTAATTGAGGCAAACTGTGACTCAGAGGATGGGGTTTTGCACATATTTTGCAATAATGAGATGCAAGTTGGAATAAACAGCTTGTAAAGATCAGATTAGAATTACAAGTGAAGTCAGATACACAAACAAAGAGGAAATTAAATGAAAGGTAGTGGGATAATGATAAATGTGCCAGGCATGCATTTTGCAAGAAAAAGGAAAAAGCCCATGTAATCAAGCAAAGTCAAATGAAAATTACACCATGGAATGATGATAATACTTCTGACATTGTGAATTTTAATCAGAAAGTAAAAGATATCCTGAGTATGCAGTCTGAATCTTCAGCATATGCAGCATAAAAGCCACTGCTTGCTGCTGAAACAGAGAATTTTTATGTGTGATAAAGAAGCATGACTTTCGTGTGAGTACAAACTGCTGGATGTAAAAGAAGAAAACGGGATGTTCTGCCATGTTATATCTAGAACAGATGAAAATAATTCAACCAGTATAGCATGTTTTACACACTACCTACTGCATTAGAACAAGGAATAGTTTGAATATTGGAAGACACACAAAAATAAATAATTTTATATAATCTCAAAATTATATAAGCAGAATGGCAGTCACTGAAAAAGCAAAATATTGACAAGGCCTATTCAGCTTCCCTACCTCAGCAAAACAGTCATCATCATATTTTGGAAGCCAGCAAGTGGGCTGAGGTGTTGAGAATGCTGTTAGAAGTGAACCTTACAGCAGAAGAGTATCAACTCTGCCAGCCAGGCTCACAAAGCCAGTATCAGAGCTGATTATACTCAGGAATGTGACATAAGAAATGCCTGGCAGGAACTGTGGTAATTCATTACAATTAGCCCCATCTCCTTAGCAGTTAATAGAAACAAACAAACAAACAAACAGGAAGTTGGTCCTGACTACAGTATCATATACAGAGCAGTTACTGATTTCTCATGGCAACCAAATTATTTTGAGAAGGTAAAAATACCTTGTAATATGCCAACCTTTAAAGGTGTTAAGTCAGAGAGTATTAAAATTTTCAGCATATCTCACCACATCTCTTTCCAACCTTAGACATATGCAAAGCATTGAGACCATAACAGAGGGAGAGGAAACACAAGCATGGCATACATGTAGTACTGGTGACCTTGCAAGTTGACCCAGTGAGGTGAGATTTTGGAGCCTTATTATTGTACAAGAAACCACTAGCAGTTTTTTTGCCTTACCAGTGAAACAATCCACAAACTGGTTTGCAATAATATTTCAAAAGTGTAGAGAATAACTCTTTGATTGAGAAAACAAATTTTCAAACAAGAATCCCAGACAGCAACTAAGAATTTGAAAAGTCATTGCTATTTCCAAATATCAGAAATATATGATACTAAAACAGTAACATTTGAATTTATTTAATGAATTTGAGATGACCAGTAAGTACAACAGAGTTGTACTAGAAAACCAAGGTGACAAAATTATAATATCATATCAAAATGATAATATCATAAACACATATTAATGTTACCACAAAATACAAAAATAAAGAAGAACAAAGTTTCATTCAAATGATGAAATAGGTGCCTGTTTCAAGAGGATGTTGGACAATAATCTGAAAATAAAAAGCACAAAATAAAGATGTGCCCATGTCCACCATTCTGCCAAAAAGATGAAACACCAGAAAAGTGGCTCTATACACTTCCCAGGAATGGCAGTACTGTCAAAGCAAATGGAACATAAGAGTATTTTATTTCAGCAACTGAATCATCATACCCTAGATGCCAAGAATAGAAATTCTCTTGAGAATGGGGTCAGTCTGGAATAGAAATAAACACGGTGTACTAACAAGATGGGATTGAGTATGAGTAATCATGATATCTGGAAAAAAAAAAAAAAAAAAAAGAAAAGCTAGTACACATGGCAAAATAAAACAGAACTGTATAGCATTTTCAACGCATTAGAGCAGACTGAAGATCACATCTTACGAAACATGGAAACATACCTTAAAATTATAGGCTACTATATTTTTATATATTGTATATATTAGTCAGACTTTTGAGAACCAGGCAAAATGTCAGAGGCTTATGCAGTACCCATTGAGGGTAGAGCAGTGAAGTGTTGAAGCATGCCTGAACAATGTGCTTGCAATCACGAGATCTCAATTTGCCTTAAATTAGATCATATATTTATTTAAGAACAAGAATTTGATTACATTTGACTGTCCTGTCTAATAGCCAGGCAAATAGCAAGGCTGAGTTTGCTGCACAGATTGCTAGGAGTATTGAAATGGTGCAAACAGGACAGAGAATATTTTGCATTCCGTTCTTGAATGTAGAAAATATTCCCACAGAAAAGTTCTCTGCAGTTGAGTACAATGCTTGAAGTCATGTTTAGTAACAGGGTAAAGGAGTAACAGACTGAAACAGTAAGTAAAAGGCCAAAGATAAGAGTCTTAAAATTACAACCCTGATCTGTATTTGTAATACTTTATTTCTGAAAGATAACTCTCATACCTGAAGCAACATGTTTGAAGGGAGAATCCTCCATTCTTACACCAAATCAAAGGGAAAATTCTTCATCTGGAGTGTATTGAAACTGTGCACCCAGACAGCAAGAAACATACAGACGTAATGAAATGTGTATCAACAATAAAAAATGGGTTGGAAAAAAAGGGGATATAAGTTAACCTGTCTCCCTATGTCTGCATTTAATTATTAATTTAGCCCCTTTGCATAAAAATAATCCCTAACCTGGACTAATTTAACAGAAAGTGTACATAGGCCAAAACATGAGAAATCTGGAAGAAAAGTCAGTAACTTGATAGTTATTTTAACTTACTTTTATCTTCTTGGACAGGGACAATGAAATTAACTTATTCTAAGATGTGGCCTTGAACTGCTGCCGGGACTTGTGTGCAACTGAGCTAATACTCTATTCCTTCTTCTTTACATCAGTCATTCTTATCACAACCACAGATAAAATACTCATTTTTCTGAAATCTAAATAAATCCCTCTTCAAAGCATACTTTTCTTGTGCTTATTAATAGAATGTGATGTCTACTTACGCATTTGGTTTATTTATATCTAGTCAACTATTCATTTACATTAAAAAAATAATGGAAAAATTATCTTGTGCAGCTTCAAAGCTGTAGCTTCATTGATAAACCTCTGCAGTTACCAAAAACTTACAGTGTAAAATGGGACAGAGCACCAATTTTCTCAGCCTGTCTTCATAGGGGAGGTGTTCCAGTCCCCTTATCACTTCATGGACTTCCCTGGACTTGCTCCAACTCTTCCATGTCCTTCTTATTTTGGAGGCACCAGAGCTGGATGCAGCACTCCAGGTATGGTCACACAAGAACAAAGTACAGGGACAGAATCACCTCCCTCGCTCTGCTGGCCACGTTCCTTGTGATGCAGTCCAGGATACCTCTGCCTTTTTGGGCTGCCAGCCCACACTGCTGGCTCATGTTTTTTGTCCCAATAAAGAGGGGTTTGGGTTGTTTTTTTCCCTTTTCAATATTAGAGGGCTTTAAAATCATACTGAAGTCTTCTTGAGAGTGGGAGTAAAAAAATCTGATTATCATGCTGCCTAGAGGAAACATTGAATCCTTCCTGTAAGTGTACTACTTTTACTGATATTGGTTAAAATGGATCAATGGGTTCAAACCTGTTAGGAGGTCAAAATATTGGTGAGTCAATGAGAAAACACAGAATTCTTTACAGCTTGCTCTAGAGCAAACGTTTTTAAATGTTTTTTTAGAATCACAGAATGGTTTGACTTGGAAGGGACCTCGAAGACCATCTAGTTCCAACCTCTGCTGTGCCAAACCCTTCACTATACCAGCCCCATCCAGGGCTGAACAATTCCAGGGATGGGACATCCACAGCTTCTTTGGGCAACCAGTGACAGTGCCTCACCACCCTCACAGCGAAAATTTTTTCCCCTAGTATTTAATCCAAATCTACTTTCTTTCAGTTTGAAGGCCCTTGTTCTGTGACCACAGTTCCTGATGTTGCCCAAAAGAAAAGAAATTTTTCAAGGGCCTTACAATAACAAAGCCAGACAAGAAAAAAATAAAGACAAAACCTGATCCCCATAGGATGAAAAAACAAGTGAAAACTCCACGTTATTGTTAAACACAGAAAATGCTTGTTTCAAGGGCTAGTCGCAGGAAAAGCGTCCCTCAGTTAGGCGCTGGCAGAAGGCCACGGCAGGGCTGAGGACGCCACTGCCGTTCTGAGGGCGGAGGTTGCCAGCGCAGCCCCACCAACACACGCCGCCGGCAGCGGCCGCACCTTTCCCGAGGGACGCGCCAGCCCCTGCGCTCTCCACGCCAACATCCGGAACGCCCCTCCCGCTCGCCGCCCGGTGGTACCGCCCTGGCCCTTAGCCCATTGGGGCTCCACTCTGCTTCCGGCATCCGCCACCGTCTCCTGGAAACGGGCGTGGGGTGGCGACCATCCGAGTAGCGTTCGGGGGTGCGGGGACGCAGCCCGGTGGGACCTGGCGGTACATTCCAGCTGGAATAAAGAATAGCAAAACTCTCCAGTTCCCGAAGTCACTCTGCCTGCTGAGCCAGTGCCTTTCCCTCTTTCCTGTATTTTGTGGCGCGCAGGGACGAGTGTCCCGTCCGGACGGTGCCACCGGGGCATGGCAGACTCCATCCCGAGGGCGGGGCTCCGCCGTTTCGGTTGATGGCGGCAGCGTGGCGTTGGTCCATCCCTCGCCACACTACGGCTGTCGTTCCCACCCTTTCCCGCCGGGCGCATCCCCGCACACACAGGTACGGCTGTCATTCCCACCCTTTCCCGCCGGGCCCATCCCCGCACACACAGGTACGGCTGTCGTTCCCACCCTTTCCCGCCGGGCCCATCCCCGCACACACAGGTACGGCTGTCGTTCCCACCCTTTCTCGCCGGGCCCATCCCCGCACACACAGGTACGGCTGTCATTCCCACCCTTTCTTGCCGGGCCCATCCCCGCACACACAGGTACGGCTGTCGTTCCCACCCTTTCTTGCCGGGCCCATCCCCGCACACAGGTACATCTCGTACCTTTCCCGCGCGCGTTCGCGACCGTTACCTGGCGGAGCGCGCGCGGCCAGCGGCCCCTCACCGCCACCGCCGGCCGGCCCCCCTACCCCGATCCCTTACTCGACCCCTCACCGCCCTCTTGCTCCCTCTTGCCGCCGTCGGTCCGAGTACGGGAGCGGGGCTGGCACCTCTCGCTCCTGAGATCCCACGGCTCCCTCCCCTGCGCTACAAGCGCGGCGGGAGGCGGCTGTGTCTGCGGGGCCGCCGTGCAGCGCCTCAGGCCCGGCCGCCCCCGACAGCGCTGGCAGACGGCGAGTCGTGCACGGGCTGCTCGGTTCGGAGTGGTTTTGACCGTTCCCTGGTAAAGAAGAGGGAACGGCGTCTCCTTGGTGTGCTGGTCTTGTATCCAGCCCAGAGCAAGTCAGTTCCCTCGGCGCCCGGAGGCTGCTGCTTTGGGTGCTTCTGTGGAGTATCACACCTGCTTCGTTACAGGTGGTGGCTTGGGAGGCTTCCAAGACGGCCTTCTTACCTCATATTTTCCCTTTTTATATCAGTTTATTTGATCTCGTTTTTACTTTCATGTCAAAGTCCATCTGTTGAAAGACTGTTTTGTGTGTCAGAGAAGCTGTGGGTGTCCCATCCCTGGCAGTGTTCAAGGCCTGGTTGAATGGGACATTGAGTACAGTGTTCTAGTAGGATGTGTCCCTGCCCACAGCAGGGGCACTGGAACGAGATGATCTTTATGGTCCATTCCAATGCAAGCCATTCTATGATTTTATGATTCTATGCTCTTTTGGTTTGTGTATTGAAATAAAGGCTTAGCCATTACTCTTGAGAATCAGAGACTATTCTCTTTTCCCTTCTTCTCTTTCATTTTTACAGATATACTATTTAGAATTTGTATCTACTAGCCTATCTATTACTTTTTTAATAAGATCTTTGGAAGTGTAAAATTCACCTATTCAAAATTTTGATCACATTTCCTGAGAAGAGGTCTTCTGTAATTATATTCAATCTTTCTGGAAGTACGGAATCTCTATTTATGATAATTGGGAGAATGAATACTATATGTGAATGACCATTAAATTTGAAGGCTTCCCCTTTCTCCTCCTTTAGGTTTATTTGTTTATGAGACTAATTCCATGTTTCCAGTCTGTTGCCTGTGAAGCATCATAAAGCATGGAGAACTTCGTTTTGTATGAGGAGGTTGGAAGAGGAAATAGGACAGTTGTTTATAAAGGAAGAAGAAAAGGAACAATTAATTTTGTTGCCGTTATTTGTAGTGATAAATGCAAGAGAGCTGGAGTAGCAAACTGGGTAAGTAATGGTGTTTCTTTTCCTGCTAAATCTGGGAAAAACTACAGCCTACAAAATTCTGGTAGCACAAGTTATAGAAAAGTGTCACATGCTTCTTTAGATGGAGTTTGCCACATTTAGATCAGCTTCTCAAGATTTTAAGTTTTTATTCTTTAAACACAGTCTTCTTTTAATGTATTTTTATTTCTTCATGTGATTTTATTGGCTTTTAGATTGCTTGCATAAACCCATGTTTAAGTCTTACTGTTTCTGTAATGTGTCAATGAACTTGTAAAAATAATTGTGTGGTGGTTTGCTTTATTTTATTACTGTGCAAATCCAGTGGTAGCAGCAACTTCCAGTGTACAATCGATTTCTTACTTAGCAAGAAGGAATTATTTTTGATGAAGGAATACCCTTTAAGCTAAATCAATTCTGGTTTCTAAAACTTTGGCAAAGCTTTAAATATGATACTTTCTGGAAAGGAAACTGATACAGGTACACAGTTCAAATATTTTTTCCCTGTAGATACATTTTGTTTCTGCAGCGGGTTAAACTTGGCTGGATGCCTGGTTACCACCAAAGCCACTCTATATCACTCCCTTCTTCAGCTGGCAGGAGTCAGAAAATGCAATGAAAGGATTAAAGATAAGAGCAGGGAGAGATCACTCACCAATTGCCTTCACAGGCAAAACATACTCGATTTAGGGAAAGTAATTGAATTTATTGCCACAGTAGGATAATGG
The DNA here is from genome assembly GCF_029582105.1 of Oenanthe melanoleuca. Classification (NCBI taxonomy): domain Eukaryota; kingdom Metazoa; phylum Chordata; class Aves; order Passeriformes; family Muscicapidae; genus Oenanthe; species Oenanthe melanoleuca. The sequence continues at coordinate 105,005,449 of NC_079335.1, read as the reverse complement.
GAAATAAAACTGAATCTTAAAACACTTTTCTCCCACCTTTTCTTCTTCTTGGGCTCACCTCTACTCCCAATTTTCTCTCCATCCTCCCTTGCCAGAGATGCAGGGAGATGGGGAGTGCGGTCAGTTCATCTGACACTCTGTTGCTCCTTTCTCCTCGTGCTCTTCTGCTCCAGTGTGGGGTCCCTCCCATGAGAGACAGTCCTCCACAACCTTCTTCAGTGTTGGTCCTTCCCACGGGCTGCAGTTCTTCATGCACTGCTCCAACATAGGTCTGTTTCCACAGAGTGCAGTCCCTCAGGAACAGGTTGTTCCAGTGTGAGTTCCCGTATGGTTGCACGTCCTGCCAACAACCGCATGGGCTCCTCTCTCCATGGGTCTGCAGGTCCTACCAGGAGCCTGCTCCAGCACAGACTTCCAGCAGAGTCACAGCTCTCTAGGGTTTCCACCTGCTCTAGAGTGGGGTCCACCACAGGCTGCAGGTGGATCTCTGGTCTGCCATGGACCTTCATGGGCTGCAGAGGGACAGCTTTGCCTCACTTGCCTTCACCAGGGGCTGCAGGGGAATCCTTGCTCCAGCTCCTGGAGCACCTGATGCCTCTCCTTGTGCCCTGACCTTGGTGTCTTCAGGGTAGTTTCTGCCTCCTCCCTCCTCCCCTCTGCTGCCCTTGCAAAGGAGTGGTTTCCCCCTTTTTAAATGTTATCTGGGTGGTGCTGCCACCATCACTGATGGGTTGGTGTTGGCCAGCAGTGGGTCTGTCTTGGAGCTGGCTGGGATTGGCTCTGTTGGATGCAGGGGAAACTTCCAGCAGCTTCTTAAAGAAGCTAGTCCTGTAGACCTGCCCACCTGGCTGCCGAAACCTTGCCATGCAAAACCGATAGAGTTTCATATTCCCTCTCATTGTTTCAATGATCATCAGAACTTTTCTGTTCTTAGAAGTGTATTAGTCTTTCAAATCTCTTGGGGATACCTTACATACCACTTTAGCAAGAAACAGAGGCTTCTGTAGGAATTAGGCCACGTAGATGTTGTAGAAATACATATTTTCAGAGTCTCTTGAATGGTTTTCCATGTCTGATAAGAATAAGAATGATTAAGAAGCTTATTTTAGCTTCCTCTTGCTGTATTATCTCTCATTTGTACTCTTATTGAAAAAAAAGTAGGAGTGCAAGTTTGACTCCAAATTCTGATTTCCAGTTTGTTATTGTTTTAGTGGTGCAGGAAGGTTAAATAGTATTTATAATTTTGAGTTGGGAACTTAATATTTTTTTTCTGCATTTTAAAAACAGGTGAGTTGAGCAGGGTCTGTGAGGAAAGTTATCTTTTCTCAACAGATATAGATATAGATATAGATATAGATATAGATATAGATATAGATATAGATATATGTATATATGTATATATTTATGTCTTTCCCCCACCTAAGTATGTTAAAAACTTCACTCTAGGTTCGTCTGACTCAGGGACTCACACATAAGAATATAATGGCATTTTATGAATGGTATGAAACAAGCAACTATCTCTGGCTTGTAGTGGAATTATGCACAGGTAAGTTAAGCTCAAATGGTGAACATTTATAGAGTGAGTATTTGTAAGAGATTTGTTACAGCTTCTTTACAACAAACACTTAGATCTTTGAAAAAGACGTAATTATCTGATTACTAATTTGAGAAACTTGTCCATATGTAAAAATGGTTTTGCTCTTGGAAACATTTTTAGAAATCAATTGAAATCATGCTTCTTCTCTGCTTCACGGTAGGTGTCTTTGAAAAGTTAGTTGAGTTACATAATATTGGTTTTTAAGAGCTGAAGAGAGAGGGCCAATCAGAGAAGATAAAAGCAAATTGTGAATAGCCAGAAGGTAGCTCAGTAAAAAATACTTGAGAAGTTTTCTAGGAACTGGTAGCTTTGGCATTCTCTTTTAAAAGATATCAAGGTGCAAATCAAGTTATAATGTACTAATGACTTAATATTGCTAAAATTAATTTTTAATCAAATTTTTTGCTGCAATTCAGCAGCAAAAGTGAATGATTTCAATTCTTTTCCTATTCAGTGTAAGTATTTTGACTTCCATGTTAAAATCGTAATTTGGGAACTCTGAGGACCCAGAACTACATTAAGTGACTCACTTAGTTTTGATAAGTTCTTATCAATCTATTAAAGGAAGCTTGTAAAGCTTTCTTTCATTGTGGTGACTGCATGTTTTGAACTTCTGATAGCTTGCTTTCCTCCGTATGGAAAGGAAAAAAAAGAAAGCCAATATGCATGTGATGCATGTTAAGATTTTTGGTATCTGGAGTTCATTTAATAGTAAAAGTCCATATTACACCCAGCCTTTTTATTTATCCAGAATTCTGTTTGAAAATCTACTGAAGAAGAAAACTTACAAGTTCTGAGAAAAAAAGGTCATTTTTTTCAGTGGTTAAAAGTGATTTTAATGGCTTATAAGGATGCTTTGGTCTACTTGCTTAATTTAACTTCTGGGTACATATTTAAGCTATTAGCCAGGCAGCCTTTTATTGTTGAACAATTATCAGGTGTTTTACCTTGCAGTTTTATAGTTTGCTGCAAGGTGAGTGTCTTGGAGTTAACTTACTTATACACAGGATAAGATACGGGTTTCTTCTTAATTTTGAGACTCAGTGAGACCTGAAAAATGCTTTTGAAATATGGAAGATTTCTCTCACTTGTCTCAAAGATAGTTTCTGTTATCAGATGCAAAATATTTCTGTGTTGCTGGTTTCACTTTTTTTTTCTTTCTGTGTTTGGCCATATTATGAAATTATTCTATATGTAGTCTTCTAAATTAAATTGCAAGGAGCAGTAATTAAACGTGATGGAAAATTCTTTACTACAGCTCTGTTGTATGAGCTTGGTTTTAAAGGAATGACTGATTCACTAACCAGCGCAAAAAGGCTTAGAAAGAAAATAAGATTCAGCAGTGCTGAATAATTGGAAGAGTACTGTAATGACAGACTCTGAAAGAAATGACTGAGTAAAAGGAAAAAAAGTTCAGGAAGATCTACTATATGATTTGGAATAAAAGAAAAGCCTTCCTAATCCCTCTTCCATTCAGGGTCTTAAATTTGTGAGTTGTTTGGTTTTGTTCTGTTTGTGTTTTGGGTTTTTTTTTTGGTTTGTTTCATTTTGGTTTGGTTTTTTTTTCCAATCAGCATGATTTGGCTAGGATGTAAGCAGCAGATAGCCCAGGAAACCTATAGGTAACTCATGGCATGTAGACTGAGGTGTCAGGCAAACAGATTTGATGCAGGATTAGTAAAGGACCCAGTGGGGCTGAGAAAAAGGATTTGGGGCAAGATGGAAATATAGAGCTCAGAATAGGGAACTGCGACAGGAAGGAAGAGAAGGAAAGAATGAACTTGTGGGAAATGAGATCACAAGAAAACTAAGTCCCATGAGTATTTAGGGTGGGAATGACTCAAATTGGGATGGGTATGATGACATATCTGAGAATCACTGGAAAATGAGGATGTAGGTGATGGGGAGGGAAGAGAAGTGTGTGAGGTAAGGATACATAAACTGTAACAGCTAGTGGGGAGAAGTGTAGAGAGTATGAAGCTCAGTGAGGAATACAGGTGATATAGCATATATGTGAGGGTTATTTGGAAGGCTTTGTAAGTGTAATCTGATCAGAAACAAAGGGTTGGTTGGAACTTAATGGAAAAGGAGAGTGATGATTTTGGAAGGGCAGAGAAGGGTCTCATGTTAGAATAAGAAGTCCATAGAGCTGTGATTGGGACTTACTGGTACAGGAAGCTGGGATTTTTGTGAGAAACCGGAAAGTGATATACAACAAAATAATTTATCTTTTGGACATAGCTGACCTCAGGACCTCAGACTGTAATACAGTTTTACTATTTCTGTTGTCTCTGAATTCAGAAAATGGCCTGTCCTTAGTTTTAGCGACTGTTCAAAGAAGTTGATATCTTGCTGATGGTATTATTTATTCTTTTAACTTGTGCATCAGGAATCTGGTCAAGGAATTTTAATAAAATCATGGGGTACTATTACACTATGAAGTGGCAGAGTTTCTGTATTTCTTTTTTCCCTTGTTTCCTTTGTAAAATAATATTGAAGTAATTTTGAAGTTATGCAGTTTTATTCCAGATAAAATAAAGATTTTATCACAGTATTGAAAATAATTTTTTGTACTTCTTAGATTTTTTAGCTATTAAATACCAAGAAATATTTTTAACATCCACTGATACTGGTTTTTGATTGTCATCTTTTGAATAAGTTTATGTAATTGGGCATTACTTGTGAGATCTCTTCTTTATATCCATGTGCTGACTATGTGTATTTCAGGTGGTTCTCTAGAATCTGTCATTGCTCAGGATGAGTGTTTGCCAGAAGATGTGGTGAGAGAATTTGGTGTTGAGCTGGTTACTGGTTTATACCATATTCATAAGCATGGAATTATATATTGTGAATTGAAGCCTGGAAAGGTGAGGAGGGATATTATGTATAGAGACACTGGACGTTACTTTTCATGCCATCAGCATTTACTTTATTATTTGTATTTTGCCATTTGGAAGAAGCTTACCTCTGTTGTGAGGTCAGTTGAGTTTTATAATATGTATGAAGACGATCAGAGACAAGTCTGTAGGTTGAATATTTTATGATATGATTGATTTCTTTCCTTGGTGTATATCTGATACAATGTGATATATTCTTTTTGATTTGGTGTACTGGTTTAATTTAATTAAAGGTTTTAGTTCTGTGTCCTTGGACACATACATTTGTAATTATTGTATCATGCTGCAGAATATTTAGCTGTCATAGAAAATGCTAATGAGGGAGTAAAGTTAACTAAAGTTTCTTTATTAATAACCTTCCCTATTGTTTGCACCTGCCATGGAAATTATCATTTTATTAAAGATGATAATAAAATATAAAGGTTTAAGAATACAAGTTAATGCAAGTTAAATACAAGTATAAATACTTGTATAAAAATACAAGTCTTTATGTAGTTTATAGTTTTGTGTATGTGTGTGTAATTCATGTAGAGGTTTGCCAAAGTCTGTGCTTGTTTGAACTCGTGTAGTCACCAGAATACGACTATAATAAAAAAATTTTGGTTAACAGTAATTGGTTGTGACCTTGATCTATGAGTGATCGAGTTGCCATTCTCTGAATCTTTGGTAAAATCTTCCACAATTCTACTCAGTTCCTGTCATTTGTGGACCCAAAAACACTAAAAGTACATGAGTAAAGCATGGTATAGGTGACTCAGTAGTCTTCCAAAGAAGAATGTTGCTGTAAAGTGCTCGTTTCAACAGGAGGTTCTTCTGTGCCCCACCTCCTGCTTCTGGCTGAATGGGCTATTTCTCCAAACAAGGTTTTTGGCATTATGGAGTTTTTAGTTGCAAGAATAAGCAGTGACTGGCCAGAGAAAACTCTCATAATAATCAGACAAAATCTGTGGAAGTTTCTGCTACATAAAATGAGAAAAAAATCTTTTTTTTTTTTCTTTCCTTAAATGAAGCCCTGATTGGTTTTATTAGACTTTTATTTTCCTATGTAGTTTTACTCTACTTTAACTTTCTTTTCTCTAGTAACTCCATTGTTTATTTCGATTTAATATTGAGTAAACAAAAGTGCACATTTAATCTCTTAAGGGTTCTATTGGGGCCCTTTTGGTTGAAAGAAAAAAAACAAACTATTGGCATTGACTTAAAAGAATAACTTCCGTGGTTTTGGTTATAGTGATCCTCTCTATGTACTTAAATGGTTTGAGATTGGGATTATTTTTGTCATAAATTATTTCATATTTCATGTTGTAAATTTCAGTTTTAGTATATGATACTAGCATACTGGATTTTGTTTGTTCTAATAGATTCTACTGGAAGGGTCTGGTACTTTGAAATTCAGTAGTTTTTGCTGGGCTAGAGCAGAAGGTGAAGACTTGGAAAAAGTTTTTGGTTTAGCTGGAGCAGAAGAAGGTGAAGATATTAATGAAAGCATTTCACAGAGATACTTTAAAAATGAAGTTCAAGGTATGAGATTTTTACTAGCAAGAATTAACTTACACCAAAGAGACAGGATGAAAAGTTGGAACATCAGTGATTATGATAAAGAAAAATTATTTAGAATTAATCCTGTTTTGTCTCAGAAGAAAATGAACTGTGGAATTATTTATGGACTTTTTAAAAGTTTGTGCTGCAGGTGCTCTCTAAGGTCTGGAATCAAATGCCATTAAGTTAGTGTTAAAAGAATACAGAAATACACTGCTGTACTTTCATTGTCCTTTTTTGATGTCTGTGGTCTAGGGTATTTCTGGACTGAGGTCAACTCTTTCACTAGCTTAAAGAATGATAATTTCATTTTAAAGTCTGAGAAAGTTACTGTGCTTCAGTTTCAACAGGCAGATCCATACAAATGCAGTAGACTGCAAATACCATGTTATTTTTTTTCATGGGCTAAGAAAAATTCAGAAGCTTATTTTTAATCTTCTGAATATTTTATTAGTCATTATCTTGGAACATCTCACAGACCTCTATTTACAAGATAATGATGTCTCATATATCAGTTACTTTTATCAGAAACAGCGGAAGGCTTGGTAATATTTTCTGAGAACAAAGAGAGCTTTCCTTGCTGTAAGTCCACATTGGGAAATAGTAAAATCAAGATCAGGTCTTTATTCAGGAAGAAATACAAATCTAATCTCTTTCCTGTTGCTCTTCAGAACTGTTCTTATATGTATGGTAATGACCTTTTGTCACTTTAAAAATTAAAATCCAACAAGAAAAGTACCCAAAATAAACTTTTTAAGGAACTATGGAATTGGCACTTTTCCTGAATTACTGTATTTTTTTTAGAGATTTTTAAGAAATGATGGGAACTACTGTAGAAATAAGATTTGTATATTTTATTCCTGTATCAAGCAGAAGAGATTTGTGAATAAGCGGCTATAATTTGATGTATGATGTTTTCATAGTGTTTTAGTGGGAAAAGACCCATAACTGTTTAGATCAGTGATTTCAGTGGCTAGCTACCTTGTTTTTTGCAACAGAGCTTTCTAAGTTAGTGAAGGTTTATTTCTTGGGATAGTTAAAAAAAAAAAGAAATCCAAAATCTAATATAACATAATTATTTCTGTTATTCTCAGGAGAATGGTTTACCATTTTCATTTACCATTGCTCAAATTGCTTGCCTCTGAAAGCTGTTAAAGTGAATCAAAACATTCTTTTCATTAGTCATTGTGTTTGAATAGTGTAGCACAAGACAGTTTGGTAATAGAACTGAAATAAACAATAAAGTAGCATAATCCTACATAATCCAGTTAAAGTATAGGAGAGGAGTTCTTTCCTTTGAAACTATTTACATTTGCTATTTCAGTTTTCTTGCATGTTGAGTGATGATAATCTATAACTTTGTGAAGTTTGGAGACAAAGTTTGAAGTATTGAAAAGGATGAATGCTGAATGAATAATCAAAGCACATTAATTATTCTGTATTTTGTAGGGTTCCCTTTATACACAGCTCCTGAAGTAATAAAGGGAGACAACTTCTGCAAAGCCAGTGATCTGTGGTCCCTGGGATGTTTACTCTATGAAATGTTCTCAGGTTGTAAGTTCGTACATTTATTTAATATCTGTGATACAGAAACATAGGTCATGGCCCCAGAGTAGATTCTTATGAACTTTCTAGGGAAGTTAGGACATATAAAAACTTGAGACAGGTTTTGAAGATTTCTTGAGGAACATACTAACTGTGCTTAAAAGACAAAAAAAAAAAAAAAAAAAAAAGTCTTTATCCAGTAATCAGGTTAAACAATACTGTTAAGTGATCCTATTGACAACAGTACTAACCAATATGTAGGATTTAAATACTATTATTTAAAATTATGGCAGCCCTCAAATTCTGACAATATAGTGTTTTTTTGGCTCCTTGGTATTAAACTCTTTGTGCAATATCTCAACCTTTGAAAGAGAAAACTGCCTCACTATTAGACGTAGAGTAACTTGGTTCCCTGCCCATGAAGTACACATTAGCTTTAGCTAGAAGGAAGCATCATCACGGAAAAGAATTACTCTGCAGCCTTTTTAAACCTTAAGCAAAACACTGATCTGTTGGATCAACACAGCAATACAGATACTGAGATTTCTGCCTTTTCCTGTTGTCTCATTTCTGATTCATACTGAACTATCATGGTCACCTCTATCAAGCCATAGATAACCTCTAGAAGATAATCTCTTCTGTCCATGGTTTCTTTTGCTGTTCACGATGAAAGAATTTAATCCAAGATTTGGAATTTAAATGGACAAGAAAACTTGATAAATAGTACTCAGACTGAGGTTGTTTGTTTCTTTGGATGCTTTTTCAGGAAAATGAGCTCATGATAAATCATTGCACCTTACAAATGTTTTGAAGTTTGCCTAATCTGTGAAATACACTTCTGTTTGTAGGAAAACCACCATTCTTGTCAGAATGCCGTTCTGAATTAATTGAAAAAATTTTATCTGAAGATCCGCTGCAACCAGAATCAGAGGGTAGGGTTCTGTTACTCTGGATCAAATCACAGTAACACTTACAATGTTAGAGCTTTTTCTTCTGAGGCTGGTTACAGGAATCAGTTGTCCAAAGTGAATGTTAGCAATGCCTTCCTGTGATAACTCCCTGTTAATATGAATGCTTGTTTCCCTTTTGACAGAGACATATGTAATTTACTTTTAGTTGTAAAGACTAAATCTACCTACTGGGGTAGAGTTTTTGATCTTGTTCATTCTGGGCATCAGTGTTATACACAGAGATCCTTATACATTAGTGACTCTTTTTCAGTTTAAGCAGATTTTAATTCTACTTATTTCTTCCTGGTGGCTATCTGATAATTGGAGGGTGGTTTTTTTTTTAAAGTTACAGATTTAAAAAAAAAAAAAATTATTAGTTTGATGACCAAGCATTAGTAGTTTGTTTGTTTTGGGTTTTTTTTAATGAGGATTCTTTGAAATGTAAAGAGTATATATTTAAGATTCTTTATAAATTGAGGTTTGTTTTCAGATAAAATTATCATCAAGAAAGATTTTTAACGTGACCTGTTGATAATAGTATGGTTTACATTGGGTGATGATTGTTTTTGCTGTCCAGTACTGATCTTAAATGCTTCTGTTTACAGGTTCTGCTTTTCACAAAGCTTCTGCTGAGTTCATCAGTTTGCTTGATGGTTTACTTCAAAAGGATCCTCAGAAAAGGTAAACTGCCTAATCCATGACAGCTATTTATGTTGTCACCTCTGGAGAAAATAATTATAATGATACTGTATATATAGTATTTTGTCGATGACAAAAATTTCATCCCTCATATAAAAAAGCAAACTGTGCTTTTTCTTAGATGAAGATATATAGAATTAATGTTTTCATTAAGTGCATCTTGGTGTTTTTTTTTTTAATTTTTGTACCTGGTGCTAAATAGATAGCTTTTTAACAGAATGATAGGCAGTTATGCTGGTTTTGCATGTCAAAACCACTACAACAGTTTAGAATTGGATGGCTTTGCTTTTCCAAAGTAATGGGCACATGTATTTTATTAGGCTTTAACGTATACCTGTTACTGTTCCATTTTAAAATAATTTAGGGCTATAAGTTATAGGATATGTCACATAATTTAGTTTGTGGGATTGACTCTGCAGTTTCCTTCATTCTAATTTTATACTTCGGTTGTGTGAATTTTCTATTCTGATTTAAGGCAAAAAGTTTATCCTATAAGAAAACAGACTTGTTGTCCAAATAAAAAGAATCGAGGATTAACTGCTCTGTAGTGTCTCTGGGTTCAAAACCTAGTGTGGTATGTCTGTGTGGAGTTGTACTTAGCCACTGCTCTTACAGTTTGTTTGTTGCTTTCCAAAGGCTGAATTGGACAGACATATTGCAGCATCCATTCTGGAAAGGATCCCTTAGACATTGTGGTGATGGTTCTGCAGACAAACAGGACACAAGCTTGAGGTACTGACTGTTCAAGGAAATATAAGCAAAGATAAAAAATATTTTGTTGTCTGTGAATTTTTTTAACTTTTGAACTTTACTAGAATTTTCATGAATTAATGAATGGAGTTTTACACCATTCAGTAGGTGGTTTTGGATATTTAGGAATTGTATTATCCTATTGGTGTATTGCACTGTCCGTTCACTTTCAATAGACTCCTTCCTGCTAGCTGTAGAATTTGTTGAAATTTACTTCTGAGCTAAATGCTTTCATTTAAATATATTTGTTTATATATTATATAATACTGTTGTATGAATCTGATTTAGTTTTTTAAAGCTTCTGGGTCAGTTTTGCCTTTAGTAATTTTTTTTGTTTTGTTTTTGTGCATTAGGCTTAGAGCCTCACAAAGCCTATCAGTGCAGCATCTTAGAGCTGTGATTCAGTCTTATAATCTTGCAAATCCAGCTGACCCATATTCTTTGCTTATGACATGATTAATCTAACAGTAGGGGTTTTTTTCTAAATTTTTAATACGCTACACTGCTACATATGCAGAAATGCCCAAGCCTTTTTGAAAATGGTTTTTATCCATTATAAAGTTAGTTTTCTTCTAAACTCCTTTTACCTGGGTGGTTTTTGTGTTTCTAATTTTGAAATAGGACATTTAGCATTGTTTTTTATGTTACTTTGTTCTAAATATTTGGAAGATAATTCAGGTTTCAATTGGTGGAACTTATGTCAAAGTAGTTTTAGAATGCTGAGTGTTTTTTGTTGTATCTACTTTAAAATTTTCTCTCATGTTGCTTAATACCTATTTCTGATACCAATACTGCAGTATTTTTGTTATTAATGTTTCTTATAGTTTGAGATAGAACTCTTTGTCTTCTAATTTTATTACTGCTTTCACCTGCAATAAAAAATAATATTTAAAGTTTATGCTGTAAACTAAGATTTTATTCAAGGTTTTAGCAAGACTTTTGTCAACATCCTGATAGTGCTAATTTTGGGGAATTTTCAGAGAACCAGAAGAGCCTTAATCTCCTACAAAATATTGGGCTATTTGGCCATACTCTTGAGGTTTTTCTAAGGTCTCTGAAATGTCTGGTGGTGTATGCACTAATTGACAAATATGACATGCAAAGGAAGGTTAATACTCTCTCTTTTCCAACTGTGAGGCCCATGTATCTATTTTCTTCGCAGTGTGGCTTGGATTAATATTTGATATCCTGAAGAGCCTTCATTAAGGTTTTATGACGTAGTACTGTATGAATAATACAATGACATGTTAAAAAAACCCCAAATAACCAAAATCAATAAAATTGCATTCAAGTGTGACATGCAAATCATTACACACACAAAAGACGTGGTTTTAATCTAGGCTACAGACTTAATTATTGGTGATAGGTTTGTTGTGACTTTTTCCTGTGAAGATTAAAATGTCTGTAATGCTTTTAATATTTCTTTAGTATCTCTTGTACTATAAAATTTAACTTTTTAAATGTCTTTCATTTAAGTTCTAATGATAGAATTTTTAATATTCTCAGAGTTATTTGCTGTACACTTATTTTTCATCATTGCCATTACCAATATAAAAATATGTGCAACACATATTTAAAGATTATATGTTCTAGAGAATGACAGCTAAACTGAATGCTAACAATTGCAACAAGTAATGGATTTTTTTAATAATACTTCCTTTTTTAAAAAAAATCTGTAATTAATATAATTTATTAAACAGCAGAGAAGACACAGAGCCATCAGTTTCTTCAAGTGCCAAAGAGTCAGTGGATGCTCATAAAAATCCAGATAACCTGTCATCCTCAAGGGCAGGTCTTAAACCACCAAGCGATTCTTTCAAAATAGGTAATATTGCTCATTATGTTACTTTTTAGTTATTTTATCAATCCTTACCAACATATTTACTCCCTATGTTTAATTTCATTTTAATCTCTGAATGCAAGTTCATGTTCTCTTTTTTGTAGAAGCTCAGACTGAATTGTGCCCCAAAAGTGTAGTTGATTCTGAATCAAATGAATCCATATTTCTTCTCAGGTATGAAAACATCCTTGTAATCCTGTATGTTTGGTGTTGATTTTTTTTCTCCTCTGTCTCTTCAAACTTTCTATTATTATGACTCTAACACTGTGTCTGTGTCTCCTTTTAAATTTTCTATTACCGGTTAATAAATATTAAAATACATTTGAAGAGCTGTGAAAGCCCTGTGTGTAGTTAATGCTTATATGACTTTATAGATCTCATTTTTGAAAGTAAACTTTTGATCATGTATGTGTCTAAACAGAAAGCTCAGACTTAAAATTTGTTTAGACCTTCCTTCCTTCCTCCCTTCCTCCCTTCCTCCCTTCCTTCCTTCCTTCCTTCCTTCCTTCCTTCCTTCCTTCCTTCCTTCCTTCCTTCCTTCCTTCCTTCCTTCTTCCCCTCCCTCCCTCCCTCCCTCCCTCCCTCCCTCCCTCCCTCCCTCCCTTCCTTCCTCCCTCCCTCCCTCCCTCCCTTCCTTCCTCCCTTCCTTCCTTCCTTCCTTCCTTCCTTCCTTCCTTCCTTCCTTCCTTCCTTCCTTCCTTCCTTCCTTCCTTCCTTCCTTCCTTCCTTCCTTCCTTCCTTCCTTCCTTCCCTCCCTAGTTTCCTGGCCTGCCAATTATAATTCTAAAGTTGATTTTTAATGTTTTAATTTAAATTATTGTGTACTATAATCTAAAAATTCACTAGCAGCATTATGGCAATTACAACTCGGCATTATTCTGGTCTCTCCATCATTTTCTAGTCAGCAGACAGGATTTTAAAAAGTAAGAAAAGAAAAAGTTAAAGGTAAACCCAGTTCATAATACTACACAAAAATTAGGAAGTTTTCAATTCCCATTACTTAGCCAAAACTTAGCAGTCAGAACAGAACAATGTAAAATTAATTGGAATTTTTTGTCATGTTAATTTGCTTTGTATGCTTTTTGTTATTAGGAGTTAATAAGGGTTTAGCCTCCAGTTTGTTGTGTCATTATGGCTGAGAAAATAAATTACATTCATTTAATAATTACAACAAAATACTGTCTTCTGATTTCTAACTAGTAAAAAAACAGAACACATTTAAAGACAGAAAATTCGTGTTTAGTTATTGGATCAGGCAGAACATAGTGTAATTTATGTTTGCCAGCTTTGAAAATTTGCTGCTTGTCCTGAAAATTTCAAAAGAGCAACAAAAAAGTAGTTAGCAATGAAACTTAATCTGTAGTCCTTATTGGTTTTTAATGATCTTTTTTTTTCTTTTGCTGAAGTTCTCGTCCCACGCCTAGAACGAACTCTGCAGTAGAAGTATGTGATACTACTACTGTCCCAATCAAAAATTCTTCACAAGGAGATTCAGGCTTGAAAAAAGTGAGTAAAAAGTTGATATTGAGGGATGATGGTATCTCTACAGTTAAAGTATTAGCCTGAAGTCTGTGGCAAAGTTAACTTTCTTTTGTATCCTTCTGTAATTAAGTGTGCAAGTTGTTTGAAAAAAATATTTGCAGAACTTCAGATGCAGGAGTTAAGAAAGATTCTTAGTCTTTTTTTTTTTTGCCCTAGTGCATAAAAGACAAGTTATCTTCTTTCTTCTCAATCTTCATTTTGACCTAATGCTTTTTCTTCCACTGTGTTTCTCTTACCATAATTTTTATTTGGTCCCATCTGCTACTACATAAATAATACGCAAGTTAGTATATGTTTCCATGGCCAGGCTGCTTGGTGCAATTTGAAATGAAATGTTTTGTGAATAAATATGAATTAACTCTTTTTTTGGTACATAACAATTAAAAAAAAAAACCTTGTTCTTGTTCTAGGCTGAAAATATGTGCTCAAGTCAGCAGGATATGGAGTCAAAATTGAAAGAGCTAATTTACACTGAATCTGATCTTATCGTGACACCAATCATTGACAATCCAAAGGTATAGCAAAATAAAATATAAGATTCAGGAACTTGTGTTTGAGACTATTTTTGCACATAAATTTTTAATCTGGGTGAAACTCACTTCCTGTATTTTATAGTCCTCATTTTAAAGCAGTTCCACCCAGTTATCTGGCAAGCTCTCATGCAATTTTTTGGCAGTCTTTATAATCCTGTTGTGTTGCTAATTTGGAGGAATGAGTTATTTTGGGATTGAATAATAATATTAAATAATATCCTAAAAGAAATAGAAGCTACTAAATGCTGTGTTCAGTTCTTTTGTAATTTGTTTACTGATAACTTGTTTTGATATGTGTTACTTAAATGAAGACCAACCTTTGGTTTATTATTCTCAAAACCGTCTGTGAAGCCTTCTAGGTTAGGAGTTAGACTTTTACAGAATAACATTTAATACTCTTTAGACTTCAACTGTGACAAGGATTCTTTTCAGCATGGCCTGATTTTCTCTCTTAAAGAACACCTGAGATTACAAGACATGTTCATCCTATTTCTGTCATATGGATTCTAATGTGCTAGAAGTTTGCAACGATTCTCCTGAGCCGGGAATTCACACTTAAGTTTGACAGTAAAGAGTAAAAAAACAAAATAAGAATCAGTGCTCTGCACTGCAATGACAGTGTAACATGCATTTATAGGCAGATGTATTGGTAGAAAGAGATAGGCAAGAGCCCCTTTAGTGTTCCTTTTGTTTCTATGCCAGAAAACATTAGGTGGTCTTAGCAACTTGACTCAGTGAATTCCTGATGTGGGAAATGCAAGATTTTTCATTGGAAGTGAGCATCTCAACTCATTAGGAATGTCTCACAGCTTTTAGTTCATGTATTGCTTTAGTACTAACAATTCTTTTGGTTTGTTTTAATGGATTTCTTAACACTTTCAGAAACTAAAAATCTTACACAGTTAGATAAGTAACTACCAAATAATAATTTTTTAATATGTTTGGGATGATAGACATTGTTCCTAGTGGAGACTTTCAAAGGTAATTATTTATTTGAATGCTACTGTTGTCAATTTCTCAGTTCTGTCTCAGGACTCTGGCACAAAGCCTTAGTCTTTCACTGCTCCTCTTCTTACTGTAAGCGTAAGAGATGAGATTAGGGGTAGGTGCAGATATTCATGTGCACATACAGGCTAATCTCTTTACCATGCAATGTCAGACTCAGAATTAGTGCAAAATAGCCCACCAAGTTCCAGGGACATGTAATCAGAGTCATTGCCTGCTTGCTGATGACTCTTTAGTCTGCTTTTCAGACTAAAGGATGATACTGACACCTGGTAAATCTGAAAAGCTTGCAGTATAATCTCCTGAAAAGGGATTTGCTGGATGCTGGCAGAATCTTAAAAGCTCATCAGCTTAAATTGTAAAATTTCCCTGTGTTCTGCAGATCTATGGAATTGAAGACCCTTATAAGAAAATAGCTTTCTACTTAGACTTCATCTGTCAATGGCTAAATTCCATTACTCCGTTACCTTTTTGAAAGTTCTTTATTTACTGAAAATCGCACTCAAATGCTCAGTTACTGAGCAGTCATCCAATTTCATGATTTACAAGAAAATGAGTGTTTTGCAGGGAAAAAAAATCCTTATACCTTATGAATGATTAGCTGTTAATAATATGGCTTTTTATATTCAGGAATGGTCTAGTAAATACGTATGCATGTATTTACTGTATGGAAATGAATTGCTAAAACTTCTTGTTTTATGAGCTGTCACCTGCATAGTTCCTTTAGGTAGCTTTTGAAGCTCAAATGCAAGTATTTTTTTGCATACAAGCAAGATAAAAATGTAAACTGAAAAAATCCTGTGATTTTGTTACCCCGTTTTAAAAATCACTTAAGTGGAAATGCTAGCAATATGATTATATAAAAAACATGGAGTTAAATCTCAGATATTTGCTTGGAAGAAATACATACCAGAAAACAATGGAAAATTCCTCAGTAATGAGCAGTAGCATGTACACCCATTCTGTACAAATTTTGCATCTTTGTATTCTCACATTGAACTACTTGAAGATTTTCTAGAAATGTATTAAAACTAGGTGTAATGTGTTTGGGTTTTTTCCAGATAATGAAGCAAGTACCAGTTAGATTTGACCCGAAAACTTTACATATACCAGCCTATTCAGGTATGGATCTGCTGAAGATTCTAACAAGTTGTGTGTGTGCTGCTGTAACTTACTATTGTAAGACCTTTACCTTCCCCTTGTAGATTATACATGGCTCCAGTTTTAGAACTCTTAATTTTTCTGAAACTATAGTTGTGTATGCAATGTTTTTAGCTAGACCAATTTTGAGTAACCTTTTCAAGTACAAACACTTAAATGATATTCCTTTCTCATCTGCTTTCTTGATTTACAAGCCTGTACTCAAAACCTTTGCCATGAGGCAGTGTTTAGTGTGGGAAAACCAGCATATTTTTTTTCCAACTGAGAGATTGAAACTGAAATATTCAACCAAATATATTAAAACTTGAGAAATGCAGGCGAGCAAGTGGCAACGGGATCTTAAAACGCGCAGTGTAGATCAGCCACGATACTAGGCAGCCTTGCCAGTCTTACCTTTAGTCATGAAATGTTATGGCATTCATGTCCCAAAAGATAATGTGAAATTATTTGGCATTTGTTTTTTTGTTGTTGTTAACTTTCAATGTCTAGAAGTATTTCTGAAAACTAAAGTCAGCTCATTGTCACGAGTGTAACATTTCTTCCCCTGGAACATTTTCTCTAGTCTTTTTAAGGAAAATACTGGACTGTGCTTGAAGAGGGGTATCAGCCAGATATATAGTCCTTTTAGAGTTCACATAGCACCTCTTCCTAGGCATAAGATTCTTCCCAGTGAAGATTGTAACTGAAAATATTTTTAATTTTATTCATCCAAAAACGGTCAGATTTTACTGCCTAAGGGGAATATTATGTTTCTATTACATTTAGTAGTTGTCACATTGATGTTCTGATATGTTTTACTGTTGTCAGTATTTATTTAATATAGGACAGTGTTTCTTATTCCTGTAATGCTTTCAGAGTTGTAGCTTTTTTCTGGACAGCTTTCTGATTGTTTTTGAGGATACTGAATTTGATGCTGCTCATCAGTAATGATTAAAGATAACATGGAAAAATTTAAATAAATACCTGAAAGACAGACCTGTTTTCACCTCTACTAATGTATATTTACCTGCATTAGAAGGTGGTGTTATTTAAATGTAAAATCAGCATAAAAGAAAATGCGCTTTTAAATTGTCTATACTGGAGCATATCAGGATGGCAGAGAAGTTATTAATAAATGGCTACCAAAACTGAGGGGAATGTATGGCTGCTAGATTGAAATTAACTGTTGAGACTGATTAGGAAGTCTGAAAAAAAAATCTCAATTTTTGTGCTGTGGTCAATGAATTGAACCACAGTATATATGTTAATTGTCCATGTGACTTGATTTCTTTGTGCTCCTTCAGAAGTCTTCCATGTCCTGATTGGCTAAGGTTTAGCTAGGTGGATATCTACCTGTATGAGTGATTATACATGTTTTCAGCTTATTTATTGTGAGCTGATTTCACTGGTATTTGTTAGGTTTTGCCTTAAATTTACTTACAGGAAACTACACTTATTAATAATTACTACTACTACCTTTCCTAAGCATAATGTAAATAAATATTTCCTTAAACAAAGGATTTAGCAGGTTTGCACTTTCAAAAATGTTTTGAAGCTTTTATTTCTGAATTTTTATCCTTTATTTCTCTTCTTGCTTCCGTTTTGATTTCTGTAATCTTCAGACATTAATTCTAACATGCTTCTTTAATATTTTAAGTCCTAAAATTATAATTAGATTCAAAATTCAGAACTTACTTATTCATGGTGATGTTACTTTCTAGTGTGTTAAAGCTACATCAAAGATCCATTATCTTTAACTATTTGTTTTCCTCTTATGGTTAGTTGAGAAGTTGTCATCTATGAAAGAAGTGGACTGGAATAGCTTCTTGAAAAGAGTATGTTCCCTGATTGATTCCAGTGAGAAGAATACAGGAGTAGCACGTTCTAAACTGAACTTACTGTACTATTTGTGCACTTTGGTTGTCCACAAGGAGATTGCATACAGGCTAATTAACTCTCAGCTGGTAAGTAATAAAGCTTTGAAGGAATCAACATGGTTTGCATATTTGCCTTTGTATCAAAAATTAGCTGCTTTTAGTTTCGTTTGAAAAATCAATTATGTGCTGGCAAAAATATGATGTTGATTAAAATAAAAAAAGCAAAAAAACCTAACCATGTTAGGTTTTTAAAAAGAGCTGAGGGAAACTAACTCTTTGTCTTAGATTTCAGATACGTTTACATATGGTTTTTTTGTTAGGGAAAATGTTGCGGTAAAAACTAACCTTCATGAAGAGTGTAAAATAATGTAGGGTGAAAAATTAGTCTTTGTAGAGCATTAAGTGGCAAAGGATAGTGTAAAGAGTTAATATATTAATTATTAAATAAAGTTTATTTGGTCATATATCTGTAAAGAGTAGCAAGAAAGCTTTCTAAAGCTTTCTTAAATAGTAAACAGGGCTTCGAGCAGTGACCATGCTCTCTCAAGAATCTGTTTTGGGGTTTCACATTTTAAAAACTATTTTCTACCAGACAAACAATTTTACTAGTATTCTCTGTAGTGGTTTAACATATTTCTTCAAGTTTTGCTTGTGCAGAAGAGAAACAGACTTCCCTCCCCACCTTCTTATATAAAGGTGCCACAGAAGCTATCCTAAGATAAGCATTTTTCATTTTATTTATTAGTAAGTAAACTACTTTGCTCTCCTACATTTGTAATAAGGCACCTAGTTAAAAGCTGAGATGTGTTATTGTTAAATATAAGATACTAAAGACAAAATTGCACTACCAGAAAACCGTATGGAAGAGCATTTAGATTGGAAGCAGTGGTAGGTCTTACGCCTTAGCATTCCTGTGAAAACCAGAAACAGAATTGCTGTAAGGTATATTCTGTTATCACTGGAATTTGGAGCAAGGGGAACAATAATCCAGTAATTGAAGAGCCAATTAACAAAACATTTTAGAAATGAGTCAGTAATTATGTAGTTTGGTTCTTAAGTAGCTGATTATATATATTAACATTAATTATTCTGATATTTGCCAAGTATTTTGATAAAGATTCACAATATCATTTATTATTTGTTTTATACTGCTATATGCTGATCTCTGTGCTTGTAGGTGAAAATATCAGACCTTTTTTCTCTAAATAGTGTTATTTGGAATGAAAAAAAAATTCTGACATTGTGACATTCAGATTTCAGTTTAGTAGTTTAGTTTAAGGCAAAAATATAGAAAAATATTTGTATTTTTCCATTCAGGCTTTTTTGTTTTTTATTTCTTTAATCAGTGTTCTCACATTATCTACAGTATTTGTCTGTGATAATACTCCTAGCAAATGTTATCTAAATACATTTTTATGAAATTACTGATATTTTTATTTCTTGTTTATCATTTGGAACTATCAGATCATTGAAATTTACTGATGTGTATTTATGTTCTTTGAACTATAGTTTCCTATATTGATACAGCAGTTACGTGCAGCTGCAAACTGGGATATGTAAGTAAAAACTATTTTAAATTAGTATGTTTGAATACAGACGTGTCAGTGAATTTCATTAAAGGTATTTGTTAACAGGTTGTTTGAGAAGTTTTTTAGCATGTCAGACTGCCGTAGTAACTGACGGGCAGTATGATGATACAAAATTGAATTTTTTTATCATAGAATTAATATATTTTTATTCTACATTACTAAAGGTTACAGAAACTCTGTAAAATTTTATCTAGATAATATAGAACTTAGTGTATCAAATAGAGTTACTTAAATCACTGAATAATATAACTCCATACCATAATAGAGTAAAATAACTATAATGATAACTGTTTTTTCCCCAACACCTGTCAGGAATAGTTCAATGTGATAGTGCCCTCTGCTGTTTGTTTCATAAATGTTGATTTTATTATTCCAATTTTTTCCTTTAATGAAACATTGAAAACTGATTTGCTGATACTTAATTTCTTTTTGTCAGCTTTCCTGAAAAATCATAAATTATCTGTGGGGGTTTTCTTTATAGTATAAAAACTGAACATGAGTGTGACTGTTAGTATCTCTAACAAACTAAAGAACCTTCACACTTTAGAGTCAGAGGAAAGAAATGCCTTTATGGATATATATTTACTGTTAAATTAGGCTGAAACACTGAAAGAACTTGTCGGTACAAAAAAAAATAGAAATAAGGAGAAAATCTGAACTGTAAATAGGATGTCAAATTTTTCTGCTTTTAGCAACCTATGTAGAATATAGACAAGAAATAATTGTTTTTGTAGTATTTTGTAAATATATTTCCTGCACCTACAAAATATTTATTTGATACACAGACGTGCTAATGTTGCTCGAGTGATTGGTTTGCTGGCGTTACACGCATCTGAACTTGGAGAAAATGTACCTGTTTCTGAGGTAACATTTTTTTTTCAGCAGGGAGTTTTTTTAATGCTTTTACTATTTTTGACGAAGTTTTCACAACATTTTTTGTTTTGAACCCTGCTTTATTTTTAACTCATATGTAAAAAACGTTAATATAATCAATTAATTAAATGTGTAAATTTACAATCTTATTCTATGTAGTTGTAGTTCTGATCTTTATTAATCTGTGGCCACCAATGAGAAAACTAGCATTTTTCTCTCCTTTTCATAAAATCAGTTAGTCACTGTCATACTTTTTGTGCATGTACAAAGAAGAAACTGACACATTTGGTTATCCTGAAATGTAATTAGTGTATAAAATAATACAATTGATTCTTAGAGATCTTTTTTTCAAAAAATAATTTATTGAGATGGGACTAATTTGAGATTTCTCAGGGTTCTTAAAGAATGTGTGTAATGAAGGGCAAGTAATTTTCTTTGGAGAAGAAGAGTGTTTTTAGTTCTTGTTTGATATTACATGGTCAGTAGTTGACTTAAACAAAAGGCTGATTAGATTTGGTGGTTTTACTGTCCTTTTCTTGCACGTGACACATGCACACGGATTATGAAATCTTGACAGAATGTGCTACTAAATGTTTGTTTCAAGTGTGAATGTGACATCATTTCTTCTTTGTGAGGTGAAGTCAGAACTTTGATTTAATGGGTGTTTGAATGTAGGACCCAACTGCTAAACACAAGCTTTAAATATGCCTGCGTGCTGTGCAAATCTGGTGTAGGAAGATACAATTAGTGGTTAATACCTGACTCTTTTGGAAATGCAACAAAGGAAGTTTTTTGGTAGTTTAGGTACCTCTGTTTTCTTCTTAAAGAGTATTAGAAATGATTGTGATTATCTTGCTATGTTTCTTAACATTGCCGTTCTGTAGTGAAAGCTGAACTCAAAATGTTGTTGTTATTACCTAGGGTTTGCTGTTTGTTTTCTAAAGTTCCAAAGTAGGGCAAAAGTCCTTATAGTTATATTTACTAAAGTTTGGTCGAAGTCTTTCAGTACTGACAGTTTCACAACAATTGAATTCCAGGTCACAATTTAAGTATGCTTTTTTATGTGGCAGATTTTTTTCTGATATTTAACTTTTTTAAGTTAAAATACTCAAAAGTAGTGTTAAGATGTTCATATGGCTTTTGGCTTCAGGGGTTTGTTCGGATGGTAAGCACTAATATGTTTAACAATAGTTTCCCTAGCTTCACAGTTTCCATCAGAAAACACATATCCTAGTCACCTTTTGTATTTAAAAGCAATAGATTGAAGTAGTTATACATTGAACTGTAATATTATTTTGTTCAAAATGTTTCCAGTGCTTTTTTTTTTTTTTTTTTTTTAATTTGAAAATACAAGTTATCCACTAGTGGAGTTTAGCATTTTTAGAAGTATCCATATAATTAGAAAACCAAGTTAAGTCCAAGATCAGTGACATTTAAATTGAAGGACTAGAAAGGAAAATAAATTTTCATTTTAACTTATTGGCCCCATTTTTATGATAATGGAAAGTAGTTTTTATATGCACTCATTGAGAAAATAAGGTTGGTTTTTTTGGTTTTTTTTATATAACAAGTCTGAGTTAAAAATGCATCTACTGTGCTTTATGTAATGACATTCATTCCATATTTTTTCTCTCAAAGCAATATCTCTGAAATTAACAATATTTTAATGCTTACACAAAAATAAAATAAGGAAAAAAACCCATTGAATTCTAATATTTTCATGTGTTCAAATTTATTTTTGCATATGCAATTAAAAATCAAGTAACACTAGTCAGTACACAAAACTCCGTAGTTCATTTATAGGAAAAATAGGAAGGAGTCATTTAGGAATTTCACATCTAGAGTTGTATTCCCTCTGCTCCCTTCAAAGGAATTTGTGAGTTGATTGAACATTCTTGTAAACTATCAGCTATTTAATGTTGTGTGATGCTTTAAAAAACCCACCACAAAGCAAACCTTTCTATCAGCATTATATACAGAATCAAAATTATAAATATAATAAATAAACATATAAATAAACATATATATTATAAATATAATAATTAAACATATATTAAATATATATAATATATAAAATTTATATAAATATAATATTAAATATAATTATGCATTAAATATATTAAATAATAAATTAAATATAATGTAATTAAATATAATTAAATATAATTAAATTAAATATAATGCTGTAATTTATCCTCTCATATGAGCCATCTGATGCTTCAGTTTATTGATGGCTGTTGCAATTTAGGAAATGTTAAAATCAAGCTGTGTCTTGAACTGAATAACATAATCTAAAATGACACTCCAGGTCTAAAATGACATATCCAGGTCTTAGAGTCTGAAGATATAGGAGATCTTTCTCTTGGTAGAGTTTTTTGTGTTTTCTTTTCCATTCCTAGTGACTTCTAATTTGATTTGATAACTGTTTGATTTTTTGACCTGTTAAATAGATGTGATCTCCTTTGGCTCCAAAATTTGTTCCCAAGTGTGAAAAGTCAATTGAGAGCTTGTGAACATGCGAATTATTTTTGCCACATATGTGTACCGTGCTATTTATGTCAAGTTTTCTTTCCAGTTGTTATCACTCAGTCATTGCCCTTTTGCAGTTTTTTTGTTACCTCATTATACACTCATCACTTACTTGTGGTTTCTTTTGTACTTTTAAAGTAGCACAGGACCTGGTAGAGACTCATACAGGTTGCCACTGCTGGCCCTTACATATTAGAAAGCTGACTCTTTATTTCTACCCCCTGCTGCCTTCTGCCCACTTAGACATTTATTTAAAGATAGTTCCTGTATCCTTGAGGTTGAATCTGTACCATTACATTTTTTATTACAAATAACAGGAGCATTAATCCCTAAAGAGGTGGAAAAACTTTAGGAAAGAAAAGAAGCCTCAATCTCATTTTACAGTCTAAAGTAAACTTTTGCATGCATGCCAAAAGCCTTTAATTTACTTGTCTTTGAAAAATTAATGTTTTGGGGTTTTTTAAAGTGTTTTTTTTCAGGGAAGCGGGGAACAGCAGTTTCCTTTGAATGTAACCACCAGAGGTCACTAAAACACAAAATAAAATGAAAGTAAACTATTTTTTTACAGACTAAACAAGCATGGAACTGTGTTCTATCTTTATTCTGCTGATGTATTCGAGTATGTAGGTCATATTAGTAAAAATTAGAATAAATGAATATTTATATTTGTAAATTCAATGGTGGTTGATCTATTTCCAGTTAAGTATTTTTAAGAAGTATATTGCATTTATAAGAAAAAGATTACACTGATCTTAGAATACAATACGGGAATTGATCTCTTTTATAACTGCATATGAAAACCTTTTATATGCAATTTCTTCTATTGTGCAGCTGTAATAAAAGATTTTAATAGGTCATATGTTTTTTCCTGACTTAATGTAATTTTTTCCCCATGCTATTTGCCTTTATAAATCTGAAACATAATTTCCTCTTATTTATTGCTAGTTATTTTAGGAAAACACCTACAGTTTAAAGTTTTATTTTTGTATTTAAATTTTGAAACTGGTTATTAAAATTCAGTGATAAAACCCATTCCTTCCAGGATTCTGCTCTATATCTTATAGGAAAAAAATTCTTCCATAGTTAGGAAGTCTTGTTTCCATGCGTATCTAATTTGGTGTATTTATTAACAGAAGCTGTTGTCCTTTCCTTCCTGTGAATATACTGGGCCCTCTGCCGCATAGGATACCGCTATTCTGATGTGGCATTTCGGACTCATTCTACTAGTTTACTAAGAGATGATAGAGCAATTTATCCGTTTGCCTCCATGTCAGGAAGCAGTGTTGTCCTCTGTCTGGTAGGAAACCACCCTGAAGTTGTTCTCTGCCAGGCCTTTTTGGTGGCAAAATCTAGTCCTTTTCCGTACCTTTTTCAAATTTGCTAAATGGGAATATCAATCTCCCCCTATGGCCTAGGCAGTTGTTCCTGTTCTTTATCAGACCTTGATCCACTGCTCTACTGAGTGTTTAAAGGATTCAGAGAACCTGCTACAGCCTTCACACTGTGAGCTTCTTTAGAAAACCTTTGGCTTGATGTATTCCATCGCCCAATTAATAAACTAAATATCCCATGAAGGATGACAGCATATCAGAATATCTCCATAATACTGAGCTTTGATTCCTTTGTCAAAGTGGTGAAATATCCAGATTTCTGTTTTCATCCGAACTGAAACTCTATATAATTTGAGCCTTTTTATTTCTGACTTTTTATTAAAGTACAATTTAGTGGTTGTTTTCCACGGCTGGGAAGCAGTTGTGTGGTTACTGGTGTAGTTTTATGATCTGTAACTCTAGCTAGCTCATTGTGTCTGCATTGTTCATTGTTCAACAACAGTTTGTTGTCATTCAAATTCTTAGAGAATGCCAATTTTAAGTCCTATTGCTATCTTGCCTCTCTGGTATCTCCTGTTTCTAGGCCTGTCCATGTCTGCCCATACTATAGTAAGTTTCAAATAAAAGTGGTTTGATTCGGCCATTTATTCCAAACCTATTTAATTTTAAGGCTGCTTTATTGTGAAATGACTTTATAAGTCTTCTCAAAAATGATCATAATTTTAGTGGCTCTTTCCTTGTTTTGATCTGAAATGTCTTACGTGGAAAAAAACCAACATGAAACATAACCTACCTAAATTACAAAAATCTGTAGTCAGGAGATAGAATCTGTAGGAGAGTGTGTGTGAGAGTATT
Source organism: Oenanthe melanoleuca (assembly GCF_029582105.1). NCBI lineage: Eukaryota > Metazoa > Chordata > Aves > Passeriformes > Muscicapidae > Oenanthe > Oenanthe melanoleuca. The sequence continues at coordinate 104,980,358 of NC_079335.1, read as the reverse complement.
TACACATGTTCATATACACATATATTTTGTAAATTGCTTAAAACCTTACAGTTATGTCTCTGACATAATCAGGATTGTCATTAATACTTTGGTAATAGTGAGAGGAGTTCTATTTAAGTTTTTTGAGTGACTTCTAATAAGCTTTCAACCTCCATGATAAATTTATTCAAATTATTTTCAACAACCTATTTCATTGATTTATAACTTACATACTTGCCTGGGGCACATGGCAGGAAAAGAAATGAAAAATTGTCATTTCTCAGGTAAGCTAGCAGAAACTCATGGTGTGTTTGAGAAAAGTTCTTCTGAATGAATGAAGAAAAAATGGAAATATAATTAAATTAACAGTGAATATATCTAGTGTGGCAATTCTGGATTGTTGGAGAAAATATTAAGATCTTTTATCATAACTGAAAATTCTTTTTCCTCTCAAAAATTATTTTTATCAATCCAATTGATTTAGCTTGCTTTATGTTTGAAGTACAAACCAAGCTGGTAGTAGAAAACAAGGAAATTTTCAACTAGGAAGGTGACAACATATATTGCTGATTGCAGGATTAAATAACTTTCTGCAATTTTCTTAAATTATTGCTTGACTGAAGCAAAGATTCTACCATTTTAAATGACATTTAATTGACACTGCTTTCATAGTCCATAAAATTTACTCTGTTTTCTTTGGCAGGTGAAATAGTACATTTTTCCATTAAAATTGTATCAGTGGTGCTGCTAATATATCCGTTTGTAATAGTCTGCACTTTAGTTCTTATGATAGTAAAACTGCTGTGTTGTTTTTAGGTATTTTCTACAATTTTGTTATTTTTGGGATGATGAAGATCTGTGCCTCTAGGACCCTTTCCTTCAGCAGATAAATATCTGTGTCTCTGGAAGTGATATGTATATGTGTCATATTTGTCATATACACTGGAAATACGCTTGGGGTGTGAAAGACTGGGTGAACTAGATGGAATAGTGTTTCTGTATTTAAAATAACTTAGCAGGAAGTGAAATATTTGCTTTCCTTGCATTGCTACAGTATTAGCAGAACCATCGAATATGTACAGAAAGAGAAATGTGCAGTTGGCATTCTGTCCACGAGCAAGAGAGACCACATGGAAAAAAACAATTTGTGCCTAAGCTCCTTGACATGAAACAAATTATTTTTTCCATTAACTTCGGAAGACACGTATCTCTGTAAGGGCTTAAATATTTCCTGACATTATTCTGATGCTGTTTATGTGATGTTTGCAAAGTCACATCATATAATATTGCCATTCTTTGTGGTGTGTTGCAAGTTTGTTGGTTTTTTTTTAAAGTTTGATATAGCTGAGACTTTTAATATATATTTTAATATTTTCAATATATTTTGGGCACTTCAATTTTCTTTTACACCAACCAACTTTGGGCCGATGCAAGTTGTACAATTTGCACACTGAACTGTTTAGTTCTTACAACTAAGTGCTTACCTTAAAGAATTAACGTGAAAGAGAGCCCTTTTTCCACCTCCATTTGTCTTGCACTTGTGATTTAATCGTATCATAGACTAGGAACCGAAGAAAATAATCCAGCCTTTTCCTCTAAGGAACACGCTTGATTGACACAATTAGGCTACAGCATGTTTTTGTGATAGAAATTGCACACTGGTGGTAGCTGAAAAGCCTTATTTCCTGCTGTCTTCTGATTACTACAAAAAAGACACTCAAACTAGACTCAGTGTTAGGGAAGATCACTTGTATATGTGTTGTAGTCCTAGATTTTCTTCTAGATACCAGATATTTCAGGTGTCATCTGGGGAAAAAAAGTTATTTTAGTCTGAAACACATTTTAAAAATAATTATTTAGGGAAAAATTGTTGTTTTGTCCAGTTTGCATTTTCACTGAGCAGAATGAAGGAATTTGCAGTACTTAAAGGGAGCTAATTTCAAAGAAAATTGGTGGAAAATCCCCTATGTATTTTTTTTAAAATATGAGCTATTCTATGTAGAAATAATCAATCTCAAATATTCTACATGTATATTTTATTGATGGGCATTGGTCATCAAATGGCTTCTAAAAAGTGGATAAAAGTCTCGGAAGAAGATGATGACTTAGAGTAACTTCAAATCACTTTGTGAATAGAGTAAAAACAAGGAATAGAAGAGAAAAAAAGAATGAAAAATACCACTTCCTTTCTTGTTCCTGCCAACCCTTATTCTGTGGAGACCGATTTCCAGTTTCAGTTTGCGTTTTTAGATGTAAACGAGCTTCAGTTGGTCGCCACAGACTTGAGTTTTGAAGGCAGAAATCTTTGCTTTTTAGGTTCCAGAGCAAGCTTTCTCTTTGCTTGCCTTTGGCAAAAATAAAAACAGGATTTCTTTGCTGATAGAGGCAAATATTTTTACCTGTCCTTCCTGTGATTAAAAGGCTTCAAACTTAAGGGCTGGGGTAGAAATCAGGCGTATTCATTAACATCTGCTGCTGAGCTCCTGTGTCATGACTGTCATGATAGACTGGGAGAAGTAATAACATTTTTTTTCCCTTAAAAATAAAACCCAGCACCCAAACAAACTCCAAAGCTTGTTAACAATGCTTTTACATCTATTTTTAATTTGTTACTAAATGTACCAGATTTTTAAGTTAAATTGCTACTATTTGTTTCTGATTTTATCTCTTTGGGACCTCAAATTAATTCCAAAGCAAGTTGCATCTCCTTTTGAGTTTGTGACATCTGGTTTGACTACTCAATTACTAAGACATCTTCCTCTAGCGGTTAAGGAAAAGTTGAAAAGATAACAGTTTTCATAATGCATCAATTTTGCGTTGTATTCCACCTGGTAAAACGTTACACCTCCATCCTATATTTTTCCCTGGAGGAGTTGTAGAGAAGTTGCAACAGGGGTTTTTTTGTGTTTTTTGTGTTTTTTTTTTTTTTTTTTTTTTTGGTGGGTTTTTTTGTTTTGTTCGTTTTTTTTGGTTGTTGTTTGGTTGGTTTTTTTTTTGTTATTTTTTTGTTGCCCATGTTGTTTTCTCTTGCCCCCCCCCACCCACCCTCCCATTAAAGCCACATTCATAGTCTGGTAGTCAAAGTTCTCTTCAGTCCTCCTTACTTCATGAGATGTTCAGAGAAAGCTGGTATTTTTTTTTTTTTTTATATGCCCTTTTAAAGATGAGTACTTGAATATTACTCTAGAGTCTTTTCTGGTTGGTGGCACTAAAACCATGACATACTTTCTTAACCTGGTGACAGTGCTTTTCTCAGAGGAAGATCAGATTGCTTTGCCGTTACTTGCCCACATTACATGATGTGTGTGTACTCACAAGTAAATGAACTAAAATATAATTTCCATTATGCTTGACGCATAGACAGCTTTTATCACTGTAAGGGTTTGCAGAATTACAGAGGTATTTTAATTTCCACTAATACTTGCAGACAATCTTCTTAATAGATCAAAGATGTAGTAGTGCTGTAAATCTGTTCATTGCCACTCTACAACTTAAGGTATAAAATACCTTCTTTTTGAATATGGTATAATTTTCACTGCTGGAATCTTGAAGTTGCATGGGAAACTTCTGTATACAGCTTGAAACAGATTGAGAATCTGCCACAGGTAGATAGATTCCACACACTGTTGTTGTAAATTAAGGCAATAACTGTCCAGATATGAAATTTTCTTTTATCTTTTCTTTTTATAAATATAGTGTATCTACTTAGTTTGACAGCTAGGGTAAAAGGTGTAGGTAATTTATTAAATTTAAGATGCTTTTACTAGACAGTGTAGGACTTGCCATTCATTACTATTTAGTTCTACAAAAGGTTGGAAAGAAAAGAATATACTGTAGGTGAGAAAGAGAGTTTGTCAGTCTGTAGTTAACATAAATTTTATTTTTCTGTTGTGCGTTTTCCCACACACGTGTGGTGCTTTCTTTACCTTAAATTTATACCACCTTTTAACGCTGAATCAAAGTGTCTAGGTAGGTTTTTTTTTTTCAAGTCTTGTATTTTTCCTTAAGAAAGGATGAAAGAGTATTTTAAGTCTTGTGCAAATCACTGTTGTTGAGATTAGAAGTGTCCTGTCAAGAGCAGGAAACAGTTTTTCTTCCTCCTTTTAGGTCATTTCAAATGTGTTTGTGAAATTATGAACACCTTATATTGTATAACATTTAATTTATTTTATAAAAGTGTTTGTGTTTCTGTATAAATGTGCTTATAATACAGATAATGAATCACAGCTTCCTGTTCCACAGCTTTCATTGCAGAGGACACAAAAAGATCTTAAATAGGTTATTGGCACAGACACTGCCAGTTCAGTGTGTGACATACTCTGTGAACCCCATTTCCTGCACCTGTATAATATTTGATTATTTAATTGTGTTCAGTGAAGGGAGGGGAATCACAGGGCAATTCTGTACTCTGTGTGCTCTCTAGAGAAAATGAGGCTATTATAAGAGTGTGGTAAATAAAGTCTTGTATATAAGAGATTATGAGTGTCATCTGTAATGTGTGGTAACTATTTAATCTTTAGTGCCTTCTGTCATAGTACTTAATTCTTGTTATGGAACTTCTTACAGTTACTAAAATTAAGCCTTAATGGAGAAATTTATTATAATACATGAAGATAAGAACTGTAAGATGTCATGCAACTTCTGTTTTTCTTTAACAAAATGTAACAAATTTAGCACAAGTCAGTCACTAGTAGCTCAGATTTCTTCATACTCTACTTCCCTATTGTTTAATAAGCTTTTTTTTCAAAAAAACCTTGAATTTATTGCAGTGTTGACTAGATTTTTTGGCAATTATTTTTTAGTGCACAAGGAAGGAAATTGCTTTTTAATTTGAATTTGTTTAACTCAGTTTTACCTCTTTTTTCATCCATATTTGAGGAAAGAGTAGGATTTGGATTATGATTACTTCCTTTTCTTATCACTTTAGAATAAAAATAATAACTAGAATCTCTTCAGAATAAAAATGATAACTTGTCCTAGAATCTTGAAGGAGAGTAAGGAACAATAATTTCTGTTCACCAATATGAAACATGGTTCTTGGATTTAAATTTCATTCATTTTAAATCTTAAATTCTTAATTTTAATGACAAACAAACAAACAAAAAATATTCCAAAACACAGAAGATGGATAATCTTCCCAGTATCCTTAATGTTAATGATTGTTTTTTTAAACTTTGATTGAGTGGTAAGGCAGCCAAACAGAACTTAGTACAAGTGAATATAGTGAATATATAGTTTGCTGCACACAAAGGTTAATTCATGGTTTTATTTAATACAATACTGGATTTAGAGAATTGTAGGATTGCACACATAAATGCATTTAAATAATGTGTCATCAAGATTTTCCAATATATTAACCATGATTTGAGAAAACAAGTATTGCAGGTGCAAAGCAGTATTAAATTGATACAGGGTTTTCTGCTGGATGAGATTCATCATTAAAACTGATAGTTTTGAGCAGCCTGCCTTGATCCTTTATAGCAGATGCACAAATTGATTTGTGTTTTCTTCAAGTCCTGCCTGCAAACAAGCAAGTGTGAATTCGGTGTCATGATGATTTGATGTCCCTAGCTAGTCTGCTGGAACTATTCTCAGCAGCTTGTGTTATCATACAATTCATCAGTTTTGTGTAGTTAAATACTATATTGTGGTGGGTTCACCCTCAGTCTAAAGAGGCAAAGTTGAGGGATGTTAACTTGGGAAGTGTAATCTCTGTTAATGCCACAGTGATAAGGTACTTTTAATGGTATTGATTCCACAGTCAGAATAATTTTCAAAATATATTTAATCACAAAAGCAAGAGTAATCCCGTATAGCTGTAGAAAAAATAAAGGAGAAAATGCTGTCATTATGTGTTCACCATTTAGTACAGAATTGCACTTGAATCAACTTGACTACTACTTTCTCAAGGTGACTTATTGAAATCTTTAAAACATACTGATAAATTTGTTTCTTAAATATGAATGTAAAGTTCTCTCTGGAATGGCAGGCTAATTAAAGTTCCTGAATAAAATTTGTATAAATTCTCTGTAAGCAGTTAAAGAAAACAGTTAATGAGCATAGGACTACTTAAAAAAATGGGGAGAAGATCAAGGTTTGTTTAGTAGATCTTTTTGCTTTGATTTGAAGACTACATTTCCAGTTTTCATATGATTTTGCTGTGCAAAGATTGGAGTTATGAAGCTACTAAAGTCAGAAGGTGAAGTAAAACAAGGGAAGTTGAGGAAAAAAACTACTTGGTGGTCCAAGGAAGAAAAAGTGTTTTACTGCCAAGTACTTTTGCATGGGAAAGTGATTTCTTTATAAGTCACTCACACAAGATGAATCAAATTTTCTGATTTGCTTCCACCTCTTCTTCAACAATAGCACACACACATATGTATATACACACACATGCATATATGTATATATGCTTTGCATACAGAAATTCATGAAATGCAGAAAACTAAAATGATATGTCCAGTTCTTACACAGTAAGTCACCTGTAAACTTAGAGATCAGGAGACAAAACTTCTATGCAAAAAACATCATTAAAGGTTTCTTGCTGTTTATTCTTTTTGTAACCTGATGGTGAGAACTTTCAGATCTTGTGACAGAAACACAGGAACAGCAAGCAGGCTTTTCTTTTCCTGGAAGATCTTTTTCTATTGTCCTGAGGGAAATGAAAGAATAGATAGCTGATAATTTCTCACCTTGACTAATTCCGTATTGCATTTTTCTCCATATTGCATATATAATGTTTTGTAATAATTATTTTTTTCTTTTCTTTAATGCTTACTGAATCTCTTGCAAATGGCTCTTCAGCATAAGTGAAGAGTGCATCAGTAAGACGGCATTTGAGATAAAGCATTTTATCTTTAGTAGTCCATATTTGCTTGACAAAATACATGTGTTGATTATTGATTCATGTTTTTTTTAATTTAGGCCATTACACTTTTAACAGAACTAATCAGAGAGAACTTCCGAAACAGCAAATTGAAGCAATGCTTTTTACCAGCACTTGGAGAGCTGCTCTACCTCATAGCCAGCAAGGTAAGGCTGAAAGTGATCCTTACAAATTTGGCAAATGTGAAAAAAATTCCCGTGGAAAAGTAGACCAAAAAATCAAATTACTTAGTCATTTGCATAGTCAGCTGTTTCTGGTCCTTCTGTCTTCTCTAATACTTACTCTACTTTAAGAGCTAGTCCAATAATTAACTTCATCTGAGATTAATTAAACAGCATTTTTCAAGTGCAGAATTTTAACTTCATAGAAGGGTTTAATCAGCCACCATAAATACTGCTGGCCTCCAAGTGGCAGATCTAAGGGTTCAAACTTCTAAGATAGAGATGTTGCTTAAATAGGATGTATGAGGACAGCTTAGAATATCAATAAATTTGATATATTAGTGTATCTTTATATCTAGTCCATATTAAATCTTATTGTAACATGATTGGATTCATATCACGGTGGAAAAGGAAATGAAATGATCCTGACTAATTGCAAATGGACATGCGTTTAGTCTTGATTAAAGCTGATTTAAACCTTCAGTCTAGAAATAATAGATTCACGTTAGTAGTAATCAGAAGTAATCAGTTACTTGTAGAAAAGAAATACTGTCAGTATTAAGAATTGAAATTGACAGTTCCTTCAAACCATCACATTTCTTTTTCCTTATTCTAAGAATAAAATGCTCTTTTACTTAAGAGAAGCGAAGGCATCTTCAAGCAGAAAAAGTCTAACCTTGGCTTCTCTGGAGCCTTTGTATTATCATCATCATCTAATAGCTCTGAATGCTGACACGCTAGTTTAACAAGTCAGTTGGTAATGGAGCAAAAGTGGCAAATGAATTGTCACTTTGGCTTTAGTTATGGCTTTGTGTTGAATTTCCAGGTTTTATTTTCTTTATCTTCTAGCTCTTTTGCATGTTCCACGTGGTGTAGTGGTTGCCTTGTTTTTGTAGAATAACAAGAATTGTCTATTTTTGTTGGACAGTTGCCAAAGTGTTCGTCAAATACGTGCTCACAGAGCTTATAATGAGAAATTACGTTCTGAAAAATGCATCCACAGTCACAGTTGAAATGTTTTAATACTTGCTCGGATTCCTCAGGAGAGAAGATTTGTACCTGCTATCTTCAAACAAATTAACTTGTTACAAACAAATACAACACCAACTTGAAAATTATATTTGGCAGGAATATTTTGCATGGCTTGATTTTATTTTGAAATTAAACTCTGATAGCTGAAACAATTCTGTTAACACTGGTTGTATAACACCAAAATGATTTGCACAGATTTTTTCCCTCTGAAAATGTGAGCTGACAAATTTTTCAGTCTGTGTATGAATTTCACAATGTTTGAAGCATTACAACTTGTATATAAATTGCAACTCTGTCGTATTTCAAGGCTGGTTATACACACACACGTACACACACAAATATTAATGGTCTGCATTAGTTACAGCTAAGAAATTATTAAAGTGTAGAAATAAATATTTAGACACATAGAGCTCAAGACACTGTGTCTTGGTAAAATTTAAAAAATACCAGTGTGATTTGTGTGCTTGGAAATACTAACCATTCAACATTTTGAAGAAAAACCCTTTTTTGTTTTCTATTCTATATGCATTTAACTTCAGGATACTGTGGTATTGTAGGCATTTTATTGCTCATTAAATGAATGGCCTTGCCAAAATCATATAGCAAGTCAAGGGTAATATAATAAATGAAACCAGAAATTTTATTGCCAGCTATTATCTTTAAACAGCAAAGCCTCATGGCTTGACTAATAAAGAGAAGCAAATCATAACTGCACCTGATTCATTAAGAACTATACACTTGTTTTTGTTGTTTCCTTCCGTTTTGTGATTTCTTTGTCCTGCTTGACTGTTTTATCCAACTGCCAAATATTTTCATTTAAACGGTAAGTTTTTGAGGTCGTGGCTGATTTTATTTATTCATTTATTCATTGGGGTTTTGTGAAGTGTTTCTAGGTCCAGCCACAATTTTAATAATAAATAAATAATGGTAAAGATTATTTTTTTTTTATATGAACGTTTGGTAAATCATGAATTTTCAAATACTTAAAATGAAGTTCAGCTGTTTAGGTGCAGGATGATTAATGAAAAAATAAAAATGTAAAATATGTAAAATGCAAGGTCACTGTTTGCACTTCTGTGGCTTAGAAAATACTGGGAAATGTCCAGATAATCGTAATGGTCCTGTGCAATCCTAAACTTTCATACTGTGTGGGTACTTGCTTATGAGTTCTCATAAGTAAGAGCTTGCACTCCATCTCTGCATTTTTATTCCAAAAAGAAGCCAAGAGCAATTCACAAATAGCATGAGCAGACTCCAGGGAGCATGTTCTCATACTCGAATGGATTGCCTTGGGGCAAAACTTTCAAGTTCTATGTTATATTTTTATTCATTTTGTTTTGTTTATGTTATTAGGGTGCAGAACCTAAAGTTTAATCAAAATCAACATGGGCTGTAAGCAAAAAGTAGAAGATTCCCCAGTGTTTGGTGATATATTTAAGTTTATTAAGTATCAAATGCTGTATGTTATGTTTATGTAGTTAAGAATGATACTAAGTTGCATACCCCTTTTGGCTTTTAAAATTTCTAAATAGAGATTAAACCTTGCAGAAAGTCTTTAATCAGTTTAAAGAATGGAAAAACTATTAATGTTTTAGGATTGCACAATTTCTTATGAGTTTTTATTTTATATCACATTTAATATGTATGATTACAAAAGAACTTGAAAGAATTTCTGGTTAAATTAGGTGACCACAATGAGAAACAGACTCATGCCAGTTCCACCAAAGATTGTCATTTTAACTCTGTTTTGACTCCTAGTCTTGTTCTGCCTATTCCAAGTAGAAAGGATTCCACTTTTCCCTGTTTGGAAGTAACCTACCTTTACTTTCTTGAAACTTGGGCTGTGTTTTTTTAAACTTACACACAATGCCTTGGAAAGCAAATGGTGATTACTTGTCAGCATGTCCTTATTCAGATAAGATGGAGGAAGTGAAATTAAGTGGATCTGATGGATGTTTAGCCACTCCTGTTATTATTGTTTATATTGTCCCATACATACTAATAAAAGTTAGCAGAAAAAAAGCTTACAGATACAATATTTAACAGACTCATTTTCTCTTTGGATATATTTGGCAGATAAAGTTTTGTTTTCAATAAAGTAGGAAAATTAATTTTACTAGACAATTCAGTAGTAGTCTTCCATGCTAATGTGCCATGCTTTAATTAAATGTCTGAAATGATCATATCATATATGTTGAATTACTGTAAACCACGCAGAAATCAGCAAATTCAGAAAGTATAATTTGTTTCTACATCATTAACCCCCACTTTGCCTATCCTATCCCTTTTATTAAAACCAGTTCATTAGAATGCTAAAAATAATTTTAGAATATAATTAGTAGAGTTCAAGAATTGTGTAATTTCTGAAGAAATTACTGTTTGTCATCCTCTGTCTACTTACTAAAACAAGTTTTTCATTATTTCATGGCCTGTCATCTTCACATCATCTAATGCCTATTATTCCTTGCATTCTTTCCCAAAAGAGGCTATATTTTTTCCACTTGCTAATATCTCTGTGTTACTAGCCTGGATATGGAAGTTGCTGCAGTTAAATCTCAGTGATATCCAAGTGTCCCCTTTTAAACTTAAAATTTTACAATAGGCTATTACTGGGACAGGGGGAAGTGAAATTCACTTGTAAGGGAAAAATTAAGCTCTTATTCAACTAGTGGTGAATTAGCCTCTCTAACAGGGTGATTTCAAGGAAATAGACATTAAGATCTTGAAACAGTGTTCGTATATACTGAAGACTATACCATACAGTAAATTTTCTTAAACCCTTGGTATCTCTCTGTATGACTTTGAGCATTTTTTTCAAAAGGAAGTTTAATTTTTTTTTTTCCTTTTTACCTACCAAAAAAAAAGGAATTTTGCTTGTTTGGTATGATTAAATCACATTTAAAGAGAAGCATTTCTACTCCTAATGGTCAGTTGTCTCTCTCTGAAGTACTCAAAATGGTTGAGAGGAGTGAAAGAACAGACACTTTTTTGTGTCTGTGTGAATTAGGATGAATTGATGAAATGTAGAAATATTAGGACAAACTCTGTTATGGATTTTGGAGACTACTTAAATAAGCTAATAAAATATCAATCTTAGTGCTGCACATGAAATAACATAAATTAGTAATAATGTCCTGAAATTTAATATATTTAATTACATATGTTAATTTGAAATGTGTGTAATATGAACCTTATTAAGAACATGCTACCCATTTTTTATGTGACTGAGATTGTTGTGATTTTTTGATTTAATCAGTTGTGCCGTTGGCTTCATTTCAGGAGGAAAAAGGGGAGCACCCCAGGGAATGCTGGGCTGTTCCCTCAGCTGCTTACACTGTGCTAATGAGGTGTCTTCGGGAAGGGGTAAGGCTCTTTCATGGTCCTCAGTAGAATTTCTCCTCAGTAATAACCCTTTAGGCATTGTGTGAGGATTGTAGCCTGCAGCGTTGCAGTACCTTGTCAACCAAGCATTGCTCTTGAATTTAAATAATCATAAGACCATGACCTAAGCAGGAGATTAATGCAGTGTTGTTCTCTGTACATTCAACATTTATCAATTGCTGCTTGTTGGGGGAAATGGGATAGTAAATAAAAATTATTGTTAATAAATGTGAAATTTATTAATGATGGTGGCATCTTTTGAGAAATGTTCCGACAGTCTGTGCTATCCTCTGTTGCAATTTGAATTTCATACATCTCTGTAAATCTTTGAGCAAGATTTAAGTTAGTTTCTTGAAGTGGATGATGCACAGTTTTTTAAAAGTGCATTGTTATCCTACTGGCTTGTCAGCATTCTTTTGAGGCAAAAAAGGAAGTAGTAATTAGGTTTATTCTCGTACATGTGCTATACTGTGTTCTTCATTGTTTTTGGTGATGCCTTAGCTGTGCTAAAAGAAGGGAAGAAAAATATGCATATAGTTCCATTTGTAAAATGAAAAAGAATTGAATGAGGGTTTACATTCACTGTTTGTATGAGATCACTTTATTTTTGCCCAAGGCAAAGCTCAAGGCAGAAAATATGTCAGAGGTTGATAGAAGGTGGAAAGCAAGAGGAAATACCTTTTTTCAATCCTTTTTGAGATCTTTATTGCCTACAGATTGTGATTAATAAAGCAAGAGCCTAGATGCATTTTAATATCTTCAAAGCTTCACGTGACCAAGAACACAGAACTGAGTTTGTATTGTAGACAATTTCCAGCTCATAATTAGTATAAGATGTCACTCTAAGGCACAGTAGTGAGATGCTATTTAATTATAAATTTAGTAATGGAAGATTTGCTGTTTCTGAATATACAGTGTGCAGAAACTAAGTCAAGACGTCCATAAGACACTAATTTATTCTTATAAAATAAAATCACTTCTTAGTCCTGAAACATGTCAAATTTTTCTTAATAATTTATCTTGATATATTTTTTCTCGAAAAAATGACACAAAATAGAAGTGCATTTGCCATGCAGTAGTTCAAATTAAATTTAATTAAGCATAAATTAAAAATTGTGTCTAGGCTAACCTAGTACATCTGTGCACTTCTACACTTTATGTTTGTGAGGCTGCTCATTTGTAATGTAGATAGATATACTTTTAAAACATGTTTGATGCTGTAAAACTACACAGGACTTTAGGATGGAATGGGCCTCTGGAGGGCATGTAATCCAACCTTCTGTTCACAGTAGGTCTAAATAGATCAGGTTGTTTAGGGACATGTCTATTTCAGTCTTGAATGTCTCTAATAATTATGGTCCCACCATTTCCTTGAGCGATCCGTGCACCTCCTTAATAGGAAAAAGTTTTTACTTGCTTATGATTGGAGTTTTTACTTCTGGCCATTGCCTCTTGTCCTGTGACTGTGCAGCTCTGAAAACATTTGTCACCAGCTTTTCTTTATTACAAGGAGGTAAGCTTTACATTCTTATATTAATAATTAAAAAACCACAAAAACATAATGAATTAATTGCAATTGTTCTAAGCTCAAATGTAAGTTAAGTAAATTTTACTTCAGGCTGTTTTCTGAAGTGATTATGGCCATATTGTCTCAGTATTTATGAAAATGGCAAACTTCAACTTTTTGTGATAAGGTCTGAACTATTGCAGTGCATTGTATATGCATTATAAATATTAACTTCTAGTTTTTATTGCCATTTAGGAAGCTTTATTTGACATATTTAGTAAAAATTCAAGAAAATAAAACCAGTTCATATCATTCAGTACTAAGGTTTTCATAATTTTGAATTTTTTAAGCTAAGTTCACTGTTCTAGAGTTTTATTGTGAACTACTCCGAAGTGTTCTTGGACTTCTGAGGTTTTATAAGATTTGTCATTATCAAAGCAGAATTGCCCTCTGAAACAGAACAGTAGAAGAGGAACAAGTTTGAAATATGTGTGTCTCTTTTATTTGCCTATAAAGGAACAAAATTTTCAGATACCTTCTATGCCTGAAAATCTAACAGTGACAAAAACGTGTATGAGTCAGTGAACGAGTTTAGGGTGATGGAAGTAGAAGATTGGGAAAGTCTTTTATCTGTAGGGGAACACAAGTTTGGGTTTCCTGCATTTCAGTGTTGTTTACTTGAGATAGAAGCTGATTTTCAACTCAGGCAAAGAACAGCTGAGTTCAATTATGTGTCAAAGTAAGGGAATTGGTACACTCATAAATAAGTAAATGATAGGCTTGATTTGACATGTTTAGTCTTGGTATAGTACTGTGGTCTTTGAGAATACATGTAGTAAACATTTTCTGATATTTATTTGCTAATTTTTTCCAACAAGGGTTTCCAACAGTGAAAAAAAATGCCTGTTCCAGGCATCTGTATTTAAGTTCATCTTCTAAATGTTTGTGTGCAATCTCTAAGATAGGAAGGCCCTGATTTCTACTGTTAAAGTGTATAGCTGTTAGAGTTCCTATGTTTTATCCAGTCATGGAAGGTACTTCCTGTTTCAGAAAGGATATTCTTATTTAATATTGAGTACCTAATAGTAATGTGACAACCATTTTTTTTAATACATTTTGCTTTATTTATTCAAAACTGCTTTGCTAAAGTTCCCCTTTGGGAATCAATGGATCATCCTGTCTCTGATTTGAATCTTGTCATTGACTCTGCATATATTTTTTTCTCTTTATTATATTTAAGGTTCAACCCACTTTTAATTACGTGAAATCTTCACTTTAGTTTCTCTTTTACATTTGCTTCTATTCAGTCAATCCTTTCACCTTTTTGCTTCTCTAATTTATCCCTTACATTTGTCCTCCCTTCAGATCCTCCCTAGTCTTAGAACTGATAATCTTTCCTATATCTAAACCACATTTTGATGTATTCAATAATTTTTCTTCTCTGATTTGGTCTGGATTATGTTGCTTGGATGAGGTCTCTTACTGAAACTATACAGTGAAGTCAGAAACTTTGTGCAAGCCTCCTTTTTAGTCTTCCTGAGAATGGACCATTGAAAAATTGTTCAGAAAGTTGGTATCTGTCCATTTCGGCTCACAAATGGCATGTAAATGTAAAGTACACAATTACATGCAATTTTAGTAATAACTTCATAGAATCTCAAAAAAATATATGCCAGCAACACCCTTGCATGGATAAATGAATATATGCATATTAACTGTATCTGGCTTTTAAAAGGTACATAACCCTCTCCTTCTATGGAACGGCAAATGGAGAATATATTTGAGTCAGAAATAGCAAATGAGTTTATGAAGGATAATTTTCTGACTCTTGGATGTGCAAGGTACAGTGTAAGCAAGGTTTTTAATAAATGAGATCTTGCCAGAAAGCTATATAGTGCACATTTTTTCTCTTCCATATGGACTTCTTCCTTTATGAGGGAGCAAGATGTAAGTCTGGGGACTTTGGTTCTGAACAAATGAGAAATTTTAATAATAAAATAAGTCTTTAAAAAATAATTGCCAGTATGTAATGTAAGTTCGTTTTATAATGTATATTCTTAGCCAGAACTGTTCCTTGATAGTGAATTTTTAGGAGAAAGGAGAATTTTGAGGAGAAGAGAATAAAAATCACAGCTATTTTCTCTGAAAGTATAATACAGCCTATAGTGCAACAGGATCAGTTTGAATCATATATATACTCATTTTTATTTCTTCTTTAGATATCAGTTCTTATATTGGCAGAACTACCTATAGGATAAGAGTAATTCTCTGAGTCATATACATTATCACTTTAATTTCTTCTTTACATATCAATTCTCCAGTTTACTGCCAGAATTAAAAAAATATGAAGGTATTTTAAAGGTTTTTTTTCTACATATTTTCTCTTCTCTCTGAAGGCTTGATGTTGCAAATTGTTGCCAAACTAAGATTTAGTTCTTAAAATCATGAATGCTTTGGAGGCTACAGCTTTACTTCATTTGTAGGTTTTTATTCTGTCTTCTTAGATTAACGGAAGAAGCGTATTTAGAAGTTGATTTAGAAGAATTATGTGGAATGCATTGTTGCTTCCTAAATCTTTTAGCTTTCAATATTTTATCAGTATTATGCTGTTACTCAAATGTATATCTATAAATGTGTATCTATATTTAGTATAATATAAGATCATAGAATCATAGAATGTCCAAGTTGGAATCCATAGAGACCTTCTCCTGTCCTGCACAGGGCATACCAAGAGTCACACCATGTGCCCAAGGTGTTGTTCAACCTCCTCTTAAACTCTCCTAGGCTCAGTACTGTGACCACTTCCCTGGACAGTCTGTTCCAGTGCCTGACCACTCTCTGGGTGAAAAGCCTTTTCCTGATATCCAACCTCAACCTTCCCTGGCACAGCATCATGCTGTTCCTATCACTGATCACCAGAGAGGAGAGATCAGTGCCTGCCCTTCCACTTCCCCTCAGGAGGAAGTTGTAACTGCAGTGAGATCTCCCATCAGTCTCCTCCAGGCTGAATGAACCCAAGTGAGCTCAGCCGCTGCTCATACGCTGCTTCATGGCCCTTCACTATCTTCCTTGTCTTCCTTTGGATGGTCTCTGACAGCTTAATGTATTTTGTGGCACCCAAACCTGGGCCCAGCACTTGAGGTGAGGCCACCCCAGTGCAGAGCAGAGCAGGACAATCCCCTCCCTTGCCCGGCTGGTGATGCTGTCCCTGATGTCCCCCAGGACATGTTTGGCCCTCCTGACTGCCAGGGCTCTGCTGACTCATATTAAACTTGTCATCAACCAGGACCCTCAGGTCTTTTTTCCACAGGGCTGCTCTCCAGCCTCTCAGTCCCCCATCTGTCCATACATCCAGGGTTGTCCCAGCCCAAGTGCAGAATCTGGTACTTGCCCTTCTTAAACTTCATATCACTGGTGATTGCCCAGACTTCTTAATTTGTCAACATCTCTCTGCAGGGCCTCTCTGCCTTCGATGGGTCAACAGCTCCTCTCAACTTAGTTTCGTCACTAAACCTACTTTAATAGGATCATAAAATATTTTATCCTAACTTTTAATGAAAGGAAGTTATGCTATTTTTTGGTAGTATGTTAGCGTAGTGACTGTAACTTTAGTGCTTCCAAAATTTTTGCTACAGTTAAATTTATAACAGTCAGTAAAAAAATCCAGTAGATTCAGTTATTTCAAAAAAATGGAAGCAGATGTTTTCATAATGTTGATTTACCTCCCCTGGCCCCCCCCACCCCCCCAAAATTAAAATGGAAAGACTTGATTAAAAAGAGTTTTCTTTCAGTAGTTTGCAACTATTTATTCTTCGGGTATTTGCATTTTCACTCAAGGCTCTTTTTCATTAAGCATCCCTGACTTCCCTAGAAGAATCTTCCCTAGAAGATCTCCAAGTGTTCAATGTGACTGAAAATTAAGAGCTTTAAGTGTGTTCTATAAAACTAGTTGAAATCTAAACCCAGTGAAAATAAAGTATGTGCTTCTTTTTTTATACAGTTCTATTCATAGTTTTAGATTTCATACAGTTCATGATGTAGACAGAGGGTTACTGATATTGTGAACTGCTTTACTCGTATCTTGAAGATCTATTTCTGTTCACTAAAATAGCTTATGTCCTGGTAACATCACTGGATGACTCCTTTAGTTAAGAGGCCAAATATTAGTTTAGGTCAGGCTTGCCTTGCAGACAGCTAATTAAGCAGAAGATGGTCCAAGTCTTGTCGCTTAGATAGTGCTCAGGAGCAGATACCAGAGGAGCTGAAATGGAAGGTCCCAGGTGGCAGCAAATAGAGTTATTTTGGCAGCATCCTTGAGCTTTTAGAGCACAGTGGTGGTACATTATCATTTTCTAGTCAAAGTAGCAGGACAATCTGGAACAGGGCATAACTCATCCCATCAGTGTTTGAAAGGAAATAAAGCACATTATCAGGACCAAATTTGGTAAAGAAAAGCTGTAATTGCATCTGGAAATTTCTTAACATTAATAATAGCTATTATCCACTATATATTGCTTTGATTATGATTAATTAATGGGATTATAGTTCATTTATTAAATGTTTATGCGTACTTAAATTAGGAGTGGAGTCCCAGTTGACAGTCTTAATAATCACTTCATATGTAAGAGAGACTTAACTTGACAGTTATGTTTCAGTTATGGATTCGATTGTTATGTGCATCATATGAATCAATTTGATAAATGCATGTATTTTTACCCTAACTGTAACCCCTCAAAAAGACTGAAATGCAGAAGTATAATTCATGGAAAAAAAAGATTAAAACTGAACGTTATATATAAAATGTTTTCAGAATTTTAATTTTAGTAAACATGTATGAGTATCTGTGTATTTAGATCTTTAATACATCAAAATAATGCAATATTTTGCAGTAATCAAAACTGTAAAAAGAGAGAAGCCTAAATTTTCTTTGGTTTTATGGCTGCAAATAAAAAGGAAGACCACAGAATTCAGTGGAGTTTTTACATGAGTGTAACCACTTTAGATGGAAATTGGCCTTGGTATTTCTGTTAAATATTTTGAGTAGAGCTGCAGTTCTTTGGAAGAACAGGAAGGATTACCATGAAAATGATGAATACAGCCTTTCTTTTTCTTTTTTTTTTTGGCAGCATTATACTAGAGTTTCCAAATATTTCTACATCTAAATCTGTATTTTAGCTCTACTAAGTCAGTAGAAGGAAAAGTGAATGTTGAATATATTTTTAATGAGTATAAGTTCTCCCCTTCTGCAAGGCTTTTGTACTACTTTCTGAAAGGTTTCACTGTCATTGATCACAGTTGTTGGTGGTTCTGATTGTAAAGATAACTCAGAAATCCAAAGCTTGTAGGCTAAAATAAAGATCAGTTTAAGAAAGAAATCAGTTAGATATTATGATGAATTATTTGTGAAGCCAGACTATAAGGAAAAATAGAATTATAAAAATAATATTAAAAATTATTCTTGCTGAATTCAAGATGCTATTTAAGACATTGTTGAAGGACTTCACTTTTTTGTAGTTCAGGACTGAGATGAGGTGAGACAATGCAGAGCCGAAATAACACCAGCAATGTGTCTTGCAGTTCTGTTAAAGACTTTGATTTTAAGTGAAAATTATTTGATTAGTACTAAAAATATGAAGGATTCAGAATCTCATATGGAAATTTCAGACTGCTTTTAGTAAATGGGACCTAGTAATTTATCTTAAGCATTGGTCAGGATTGTCTGCTTCAGGAGAAAAAAGGGAGTTATGGAACAACTTAATTTGCAAGAAGTCTTTGTCTTTATCCAGGGATTTGTTGACTCTTCTGAATAAAGAGTGTTTAATGTATTTTTTTTCCTAATGTAACTGAATATCTCTTAATTGTGCTGTTCAGAGCATGTTCTAGTAATGACTGTTGACACAAATTCATTCATTTATAAAGCACTGATCATGGAACACCTCTAATATAACAAAAGCTTTTCATTTGTAGTGACTGCATTTAATTTGGGGTGATTATTTGGAGATGAAAGGTTTTGTATTAAATTATACTTGTATTAAATTGTGTTTATAGTAGAAGAGCAAGTGGGGGGAAGTAGGATCTGTGAATGTAACTTTGTCATCAGATGAGGTTTCTTGAAAACTTACTTTTGCAAGTATCAAAAAGAATCAAGAAAACAAGTCAAGATAATATATGTTGAATAAAATGTGGATGTAGGCAGTAATTTACAAAGATATTAGAAACATTTGCAAATGTGTTTTCCTTCTCCTTCCTATAGGAAGAGCGGGTAGTGAACCATTTAGCAGCAAAGATAATTGAAAATGTTTGTACTACTCGCTCATGCCATGCACAAGGATTTATTACAGGAGAAATTGGACCTGTCTTGTGGTACCTTTTCACACATTCTACAGGAGATTCTTTGAAGATAACTCCTATTTCGGTAAGGAATTTCTTTTTGAGGTAGTGTAATGCTTTGGCGTTTGGTCTGAAAGACCTTCTGAATTGGAACTGAGATATATTTGAGCATGTTTGCTGTATGTTTGTGTTTTTTGTGTTTCAGACGACATTAAAATATATTTGAAAGATTTCTGAAATTGAAAAATGCCTTTATTACAGTTCAGTGCTTATGAATAGTTCTTATGAGTCGTCATTTTCCAGAACATATATTTCCTTATTGAGTTATGTTTAAAAAGTTTAACCTTTCAAAGAAACTATAAAATTCTTGCAAAATTGAAATTTCTCCTTTTGTATGGTGTTTCAAGTAAGAATTGTTTATTCTCTTTATCAAAGACTTGTTTAGAAGGCCTTGTTGAATTAATCACGTTTCTTTGTATAAAATTGTCAGGGTCTAGTCTTTGTCCTGAATTTTTAAGGCAATATAGAATGATAACAAGACATGAAAGCAGAAGGTTTGGAACAAAAGGATTTATGAGGTAGAAAATAATGAGCAGGACTGTGAGTTTCATTGCTCTTGGACTTTTTACAAGAGCGTGTAGTAACAAGACATGGGGGATGGATTCAAACTGAAAGAAAAAAAAGAAAATAGGTTTAGATTAGATATTGGGAAAAAATCTTTATTGTGAGGGTGATGAGGCACTGGCACAGGTTCCTCAGAAAAGTTGTGGCTGCCCCATTCCCTGGCAGTGTTCATGGCCAGGTTGGATGGAGCTCTTGCTTTCCAAATGGAAAATGGTAGTGTCACTGCTGCAGCAGTATGCACATAAACACATCTAGCATAGAGATCACAAAAGAAAGAGAAATAAAAATTTTTTGAAGTGCGGCTGAAGAGGTAAATGGTATAATAAATTTATAATTTTTAAAATCATATATATTTATTGATTTTTTACCTTAGTGTTTATTTGTGGCAGTCTTGCCTGCAATATAAACTGCTCAAATACTGGGAAAATGTCTTGACATTTTAGAACAGGAAACCTATTTAGTAAAATAAGTGTTATGAAAACCTTTGCTCTGTAGCATCTGAAATTCTTGGCAAAAACAATCTTAGAATTTCATTGGTAGAGAGTAGTCTGTCTCTAAATATGCCAAGTGTATGTGTTAGTCTGCTAGTCTGCTACTAGTCTGCTTTGTTAGAAGGGGTCTTATGCTAAGATCACAACTGCATGTATGGGAAAAGACAGGAGATAAGAATTACGATTTCCTTTACTTACTGACTTTTTAAAGTAGCCTGCTCAATCCTCTCTTCTATCACTACTTTTGCTGTAAGAGTTGTTTTGTATCATGTGCTTTCTATTCTTGTCAATCATTAGACTGAGCAGTTGTTATTATTTGCTACCAGGTTATAGTATTTTAGTGGTTTTTTATCTCTTTCAACTCATGCTGAAAGTTTCTTCTTGTTTCTCTGCTATCTGCTTGGAGAACTTTGCTTCATCACTTACCATTCTCTTGATTCCTACAGCAGTCTTCCAGGGCCTGCTCCCATTTGTAGGGGCCAGTTGGCCAGTTATGCCTGTCTTGTGTACCACAGCAAGCTATATATCCTGGAGAAACTGTCTGTCTCAATTGCATTCAGACACTGAGCTAAAAAAGATCACCAGAGGAATTATCAGTAGGCTTTTTTCTTTTCTTTTTCTTTTCCCCTCCTGAAAACTCCATTTCTTCTTGGACAATATAGTATGCTTGAGGTGGGGCAGAGCTTTTTTTCTGCTCAATAATGTGCAGAAGCTACACACCTGACTGTCAGGAATGAACTTGTCATTAGTGGAGATGCACTGTGGCTTTCTGCAGCATAGGGCTTAGAGGTTGCTGTCATAAATGCCATATGGTTTGTTCACTTTGCCCTTGGATGAGTGTCAAGAGACTATGAGAAGAGTGGGTTGTTGTTTGTCTCTCTGTATCCTCTGCTTCTTTTGAGAATGCAGATCACTGGATCTTCCAAGGGCTGTAAGGTTCAGGTGAACCACTAAGAAGCCTTTTCTTTGTCATAGTATTTATGCTATGGATATCTAGCCCCTTCTAAGCACTATTGATGAGAAGAAAATTTTCCTGCTGGAAAAACGGGAAGGTAGTGAAAAATGTGTAAGAGGAAGCTAAAACCTGAAGGGCTTGTTGTGGCCTAGTTTGCTCCCTTTTTTTTTTCCCCCTTTTTTTTTTTCTTCTTGTGTCCATTGATAGCTACCGCTGTGTACTAGTCAGTGAGGCTTTATTAATTGCTCAGCACAGTTGGACAGTGCTGGTGTTTGTGTGCTCCCTTTCGAGTGAGTAGACTGAAAGTATCACAGATTGTGAGTTCCTCAGTTCCTTCGCCTCTTGTTCCTGTATGTGTGATACAGCAGCCTGATCTTTATGGGCTTCTTCTTCAGCCAGGCCTGTTAAGTGCAGTGAGTTTTACTGCAATATTTATACTCCACTTCAAAGCTGAATCATCTGGCACTTACGAGTTGGCTCTAGGACTTGGAATGACATTGGCTTTGCCAAGCTCTTACTTCCTGATTCTTTTCCTTGTGTTTGAAATCTTTGTATTATAAAACTTATTAGTCTTCAGAAGCTACTCTAGAAGCCTTCTTACAGATGACATCTGTTAGGATGAAGCAGTGTTTTAGGAGGTCATGATAGCCACAATTACCAGAATTTCTTAGAGAAGCTCAGCTGATTTTTGGGACATCCTTTCAATGACAACTGACAATGTAGGTAAGAAAGATTTTTTTTTTCATTCTGTTACCTTTTCTCTCTCGAAGTTGCTTAGCAATGTGTGCTTGGGTGTTGAGACCAGCATTTAAAAAAGACAACCAAGTTGAGTGAGTACACTGAGATCTGCTAAGGCAAAAATTTCTTCACCATTTTGTGCTTATCTATGGTATAAATATACATATGGACAATAGAAACAAAACCATAACTGTTCCCAACTAATTTTTGTTTCCTATGAAGGCAATGGTCTTCCTGGAGGTAGTACTTGTGCTTACTGAATTTTCAGTATTTACTGAATTTTCAGTCAACCTGGAGGTAGGGCTTGTTCCAAATTCACATATTGGAGAGCTTTGAATGAAAGCAGCTGTGAGAAGAGTTGCAAAAGTAAGACACATTGACTGTTCTATATCCTTGGTGAAACTGCATTCTTCTAGTTTTTCTGGTCTTCATGGAAATTATTGCTATCCATCTTCTTTTTTCAGTCTGATCATTTTGCATAAGTATTCTTGTATCTGAATGGGTTCCTGGATTTTCCTCTTTACTGTTTTAGGGATTGTTTCCTTTATCAGAAGACTGAGGTTTAATACTTTTATATGAAGTGAATTGAACAAGGAAGCTTCTAAAGTAGGTTGCACTAAGGTGGTAATTTAATCCTTTTGCTTCTTTGTAGTGAAACACTAAAGTAAGAAGTAGTTAAACCTATTACTCAATGCCTGATATAAATCATGGTTATGTATTAAAACTGCTATGGCATTTATATATATAATCTTGACTTCATCTGATAATAATCAGTTGATATTGAAATCTAGTGCAGAAAGATCTTTCCCAGAGACTTTAAAGTTTATGGAGATTTTAGTGATATGCTAATTAAAAAAATAAAATGCTAATGTATTCTCTTGCTATAGTGTACTGTATAATTTCTACATTCATTAAATTGTTGCTACAGATATGTAGGCATTTTTATCCTGAATGGCCACAGAAATTGACACCATCAGTGTTCCTGTTTAATTTTATTATGCAGTCATTCCTGCCTTGTTTGAATGTATCCTGAAGAATTTATTCTTAAGTGACATCTATATTAGAATGTAAAAATACATTTCTGTTAAGAAATACATCTGTCATATCTTTACTTAGAATTAGCATTCTGTCTGCAAAGTGTATCAGCAGTAAGGGATTATGGAATTTTACATATGATTATTTCAATCAATAATAAAAATATATCAAGAAGTTTCTTTGTCTTTAGTCTCTAGAGTCAAGAAATGACACTTTAGTTTGTCCTGCCTGTCAGAGGTGGCAAACAGGGACTGTCTCAGTACTTTTTTCTCACTTTGGAGTCCAACATGCCTCTGGTAAATATCACCGATTTTGCCTGTAGGAAAGCTGTGTCTTTTTATTGTTTTGATAGACTCAGAAAAAAAAAATCTGTAAGATGTCAAGGAGATATTCTGACAACTGCAGCAGCAGGAAGAATATTTTCTTTCCAATATACTGGAACTTTTTTTAATTTATAAAACCCAAAAACCAAAAAAACCAAAAAACTTAAAATTCTGTTTCTAAGAGATAACTTTTTCTGCTGGAAGAGAAGTAACAAAACATGAGCCACTTAAATGGAAACTAATTTGGGAAAGCTCAACACAGTCTTTTTGGGGATTTGGTTTCTTTTGTTATTTTCTTAACTAATTGATATTGAATAGTTTCTTTCAGAAACTATTGTGTATTGCAGATACTTTAGTGCATTCATTCTCAAACTTGGTGGAAGATATCCTGAAAGGGTGAATGTTACTCAGTCACATGTAGCCTGTAAGACTAGAAGGATAGGGCAGAGATGATCATAGAATCCTTGAGTATCTCAGGTTGGAAGTGACCAGTAGGAATCATGAGGCTGAGGTTGGAGCTACTGAGAGAAAAGATGCTGGTTAAGGCTGTGCAGAGAGCAGGGGTAGAGGAGCCAATTCCAGAAGTTCTGCTGAAGCATTACCCTTGCTAAGAACATTTCATGTTCCAAGACTTTTCACGACTTTTTGTGTTTATGTCTATGCCTGGAGATGATGGTGTGAGCTCTGTTCTTACATCTTTCATTGTTTGTTTCCAGTTCCTGCTCCACCACCTTTTGACGTCTCTCCATCTGTTCTCTCCCAATATTGGATCTACTGAAGTGATTTAGACTGCTTTGTGCTCTATTCCACATTTAAATTCTATCTTCGCATTTTCTGCTGAAGTGTTAGGTTCATTCATACAGCAGAGCGTTCTGTGATGTATAAACTAATGGGAATTTAAAGCTTCTTCCCTTGGCTTTTGGTGGGCTGGAGCTTTTCTGCTACCACCAAAACTGCAGTATTATCCTAGAAGACAGCCTATGAGACAGCCTATGATGTCTTTCCTATGTGATTTGCCTAGAAGTTATGCCTGTGACTATGGTCACCTTAGTGTGGCATGGTCTGTAGCAGAAATTTAAGACAGTGGAAAATCTGCAGACACCATGTTAGCACACCAAGTTAGCTCCATGTTGCTTTGGCACAGCCTGTCCCTAGATCCCAGCAGATCACTAGTACTACAGCCCTCAAGGGTGTTTTTAATGAATACACGTATCTCCTGCCCAGTCATTTTGAAAACTCTGAATTGAGGTGAAGAGCTGGATTGTATCCTGGGGGAAATAGAGCATGCTGTACTAAAGAATTGAGATTGAGTGTCTGTGTTTTAAAAGAGAGTAAAAAAATAATAAAAGAAGAAAACTAAAAGGCTGCAATCGATATGGTTCCTGGACCAGAAAGGAAAAGGAAGAACAGGAGCAGAGTAGATGAACAGCATCAATAAAATGTCTGTCAAGTTTGTGATTTACTGTTTTCTTTGCCTTTTTTCTTCTTTTTTTCTTCTTTTCTAGTTTGTTTTGAGTAATATTTCTATGGGCACCAGTGAACTGGACAGTTTCTGGGGCTCTTACATGGAAAGCTTTTCTCTGAATCTCTGAATACTGTGTAATTGACTATGGTTTCTCTTAAATGAGACCTTGAGTGCACACCAAATAAACAGCAATTTCCAAATATAGCTGGTCTGAAGAGAACAAAGAATTCATAAATATTACCTACATTTCACAAAAGGGAGTAATCTTCAAAGTTTGTCCTGAAAACCAATTCAGATTTTCATGTGAATCCAGTATTTGATATAAGCTGTTCTTCTATGCTAACAGTATGATCAAGCCAAAGAAAAATAAATTTTTACAGTTTAAAGGGTGTTATTTTCTTTATCTGGAGAGAACAAATGCAGTTGTAGTATCTTGGAGGTTGCATTTTCTCAGGTATCAAAAGGAAACTGATTTGGAGATGAAGCCGCCCTGAAGATTATTTGGTAATGTTGGCTAGGAAATAGCTAAGTTAGTAGACACTGAACAAGTTTGTGCTCACTTCACTTGAGCATGGTCAATATTTACATTTTCTATTAAAATTGTTTTAATCACTGATATTTAAAAATCAACCATTTGGAGAATACTTAACAACTATTATACTAACTACTGTTTCTTAATCAGTTCCTAGCTCTGAAGTAGTATCTAGAGCTAAAGATAGACTTCAGAAACTGAAATACTACATATCACATTATTGTCCATGAGCAGGGAGAGAGAAGATGCCCACCTTTATGTGTGCCTATAATTTCTGTGGTGTGTGCCATGTCTGTATTTTCTCTCCCTGTACTTCCTTCTAGTACAGTGTTATCTGATGCTGTTTATATTCCATACTTGACAAAAGACTCAAGCATGGGTTGTGATGCTTCATCATTATTGTTCTCTAGAGGAATAGAGTATTGTGACTTTTGGATGTGGATGTTGGTGTATGAAATATTTGAGTTTCAGCTACACAGAATGTATAGCAATGTATTGAGAAGAATTCCAGGTCTCTAAAAATAAGTGGGTTTTTTTTCCCCTAATATTTTTCTTAGGCATGAGTCGATATGAATTCCTTATATTCCTAAACTATTGGAAAATTCACCACATGCTTTTATTTTCCATTATTTTTCTTGAGATAATAGTCTAATTAATTTTTTTTTTCATTTTTATAGGCCTTATGCAGAATTACTCGTTCCTCACCTAATGCTTTCCAGAGTGTCATTGAAAAAGTGGGATTAACAGCTGTACTAAATTCCTTGGCAAATGGAATATGCAAAATTCAGCAGTACATGCTCACAATGTTTTCAGCAATGTTGTCATGTGGGATTCATCTACAGAGGCTAATTCAAGAGAAGGTTTGAGTTCAGATTAATGTTTCACTGTCATGGAATTTAATGAAAGGAAAAGTAAAAGTTGACACTGCTAGTGGTTTTGAGTTCTCAAAATACATGTCAGTGACACTTGCATGTCTGAATAGCATAATTTTTCTTTTTTTGTGAAAAATTTCTTGTTTATATAGGACTTACATTGCTAAAAGAGCTCCCATACTGATACTGAATTTCTTATGGACAATTGCTAGAATTCACTTTCTGATACTGCCATACTTACAAACAATTGTAATCAAAGTTTGCAGATTAGAAAACTGAAATACAGACAAATGTAGACATTCCTTTAATAGCATATATCAAACTAATGATAAACTGGGAATAGTGCCCAAAGCTGTAAGTAAAAAACACTGTACTGTAAAAACTGATAAAGTAGGTCTGGTTCTACTGCATAT